>NW_020955325.1:510125-646700 GCF_003031625.1 Empidonax traillii | reverse complement strand
GAGAGCAATCAAGGACCCCTTTCAGTTGACATAAACCTGCTGGCACCAGCAGCTCTTTTCTCTGAGAGTGTTATGCCAGGAAGGATTGAACTGCACTTTCTCAGAAACACAACTCCTCAGGCAACTGCTGGCTTCATCCTTCAAGACCTCACTTTTAAAATAAAGCTGTTTCTTTCTCCTTGGGCTGTTTGTTTCCTTCCCCGACCAAGCACATTGTTACCCTTATGTGCTAAACCTAAGCAATATCCCACAAAGTGAATATGCAGGGTGTTTTCTCATGTTCTGAAAAGCACAGTGCATGTCACCATGGAGTGGCTTTGCTTTCGGCATTACCTTATTTCACACTTTTAATGCCATCATCACAGATGAAATAATTTTAATGTTGTAGGAGAGTTTGCTGCTGCAGGGGGGTAAAAAACCCACGAGGGTAGGTTTGGATTCCAGCTTCCCCGCTGCACTGCGCACTCTCATTTTTTTCTGTTGGTGTATGCTTTTTTCCTTACAGAATTGTTTGGGTTGGAAGGGACCTCTTGATCATCTAGTCCAGTCCTGCTTTAGCAAGGTCACCTGGAACAGGCAGACCAGGACTGCGTCTTTCTCCAGATTCAGAAGCCCTCGATCTTGGCCTCTCCTCATATGAGAGATCCTCCAATTCCGTAGTCATTTTAGTGGACCTTTGCTGGACTCTGTCCAGTATTTCCATGTCTCTTCTGTACAGAGAAGCCCATAACTGGACATGGCAGTCTGGATTTAGAAAGCAAGGATTACCGTCCTTAGCCTGCTGGCAACATTCGCCCTAAGACAACCTAGGATGTTGTAGATTAGGCTGAGGAATGCTGCCACGCTCTCACAATGCTCCAGTCTAGGACATTGCCTGGTTGTAGGAGTTGGAATGGCGTCACTGGTTGGGATTTATATCAGGGAGCAACAGGAGAAGTTGAACATAGCCTTGTAGGCATCTGATAAAGCTATGAATTTTCACACCTGTATTCTCCAAGCATGAAGTGCTCCTGATGCTGAGCTGAGCTCTGTGCCCCAGTGTCCATGTTTCCACCAGGTGTCCTGAGAGCCTGGGTAAGTGTTCCCCAGCCCGGGCCTGGAAGTGGGACTGCACTTATAGGCACTTTTAAGTGCACTTTTCTCACAGCACTTCCAGCAGAACCCACTGTCTACCAAACATCAATTTAGTTGTTTGCTTTTTTTTACTAGTCCCAGCTGAGGGTGGTGGACACATTAACCTTGTCCTTTGAATGCTGGCTATTTTAATTTAGTCCACTCCTGTGGCTTTTCAAAATTCTCCTTGTCATTTACTAAGAACTTGGTCAGCGACTGAGTCTCCAGGTTGTTAAATATTCACCTAGCAGAAACTGTCTCCCCCACGGGGTGGCAGCGCTGAAACAGCAATATCGCTCTCCTTGTTTCATAGCTGCAGGGTCATTTGTAACAGACAAGCTTCTCGCTGGGCTATGGAGGCCCAGCCAGGAGAGGAGATCGGCCTGCAGCACTGCAACTGCTTCCACACACGCTGCCATCTGCCCCACAAACTCTTAGATAAAAAAAAGACAAGTGGGAAGAATGGGCCTCCAGGGAGATGCTTGGAATAAAATCTTTCTAATCGTTTCAGGGCAGATAGGAAACAGGGATTATTAAATAGCTTTTTATAGATCTTGAAAACTAGCTAGATCCCAAGGCTTGGCTGTTTCAGCTTTAATTCAGCCCACATGAACCAGGCCAGGAAGCTGAGCTCTGTGCATGCTTATGCCTGGCAGAGAGGCTGCCTGTTTTGTGTCATTCCGCTGCTACCCTTTGCCACGTAGGAACAGTGATAGGCAGCCACCAAAATCCCTCTGTGCCACTTAGGGCAGGCAGACAGCGGTCCCAATGTGGGAGCAGTGGTTTGTGTTTCACCTGCATGTGGCAGAGCACAGGTAATTGTGCTTCCAGTGCCCAGAAGTGCTGGTTGGTCACCTCTGCTCTCTCTGTGGGCTCGAGTCCCTTTCTCCTTGCTTATCTCAGCAGACCTGTAAAAGCAGAGGCTCACATGCTTTTACAACAATGCTCAGCTGGTGTCCTGGGTGGACACTGCATTCCTCTGCTGCCTCCCGTCCATCTGTTCTGTCATTTTTCCTGTCATCCAGGAACCCTGCATTGTGTACAGCTTTGACATCTCCATCCCTCTCCTCCGGAACTTCACTGGTAACTGACATTCTATTTTATTCATCTTTCAAGGAAAATAAAAATCAATGCCAAATAGCTGGTGGCCATTTTCTACACAGCCCTGAACAGCAGCACGTGGCAGAAACTGCCTCACCAGAAGGCACTGAAACTACTCAATGACCTCAGTTTTCCTGAATCTGGGCAGAGCAGAAAACTTCTTGTCCAAGTTTGCGTACAAGAGTTTTGTCAGCAAAGGTTTTGCCTCTTCAATGACTCCAGAGGAAAAAGCAAATGATTGAATGCTGAGGTACTGCTTGTCCAGGCTTCCTCTTAGCTCTGAAACTTGCCTCATCCCACAGCTAAAACATGGGCTGTCTTCTTGGGTTGGAAGGTGCTGAACTCTGTGTTGCCCTTAGGACCACATACCTGCCAGGGAAGATTGCCCTAGATGATGCATTAGTGATAAAAGACCTAGACTGAGTTATTTTGTCCCTGGTTCCTATTTGGTTACTTATCAGGGTTGTCTGAAGCCAATGAGCAAGACTGGGGCACTGGATGAAGAAAAAAAAATTCCTATGGGAATATCTAGAGAGGACAGTTCTTAAAGGTAATGAACTTATGGCAGTTCATTAACTAGGATGTTTAGACAGAGGAACACTGCTTGAGGGAAAGGACTCCTGCTTCTGCAGGATTGTTCTCGAGCCATTAGGCTCAGTTTTGCTCCACTTGGCAGAGTAATGCCTGGAACATTTTATATTCAAGTCTTTGAGTCTGATTGTTTCTCAAAGGCCCAAGGAAGAATCTAGCAGTCAGACATTGACAAAAACCATTATTTGTCACCTTATTAGCAAGCCGCTTTGGACTGTGGTTGCCCGCAAATGTTTTTGCTTTCTCTTCCCAGAACTTTCCCCTGGTTTGACTTGACAGCTGTACCAATGAGTAAGTCTCTCTTTAGCCAGCTGCTAGAATAGAGAGAGCTTGTCCAGTGCTATCCCCATGCCTGCTGCTTTACTATACCAGGCATCCTCTGGAGACTGGTCTACAAAGCAGTGTGGGTAATCAGCACTAATCAGCTGTAGTGGAGCCTGGTGTGATACTGGATGATAAGTCTTCATGCTCCACAGCTGCTTCCAACATTTTCTCAGGAATTCCAGAGGAAACTGCTGAGTATGATTCTAAATTCTAATAAACCATAATGATGCCCATGCAGAATGCTTTGCTGAGATCTCATCACAGGGGTATCTCAGCTCATGGGACTAAGGGATGCGAGAACCAGCACTGTTCATTCTCAGACTTTTTAAACTATTCCGGCTAGCAACTCTATGTACACATCTTCTTCTACATGTTTCACTCTGTAGGCTCTTCAACAAACCCACCTACCCCTGGCTGCCTGAGCTTTTCTCTTTTTTTGTCTCAATTTGCTTATTACATAGTCGTCTTGGCCTATGAACTGCTTCAGTTTCACTGTTTCTGTTGCAGCTTCAACAGAAAACTGAATTACAGAAAAAATTACATATATTTTGTAGTGACTACTGCTTTGATGTAACAAACTAAACAGGATCAGGCCCAGTCTTTTTTTGTCCTTTCATTTTTTTAATCCCCATGGGGAATCTCAATAAAGCCATTGAATCCTGGCAACATACTAATTTAGTCAGGAGCACTCTTTCTCTTGAGCCAGGCTTTAATCAGCACTTACTTCTACTTCCTTGCTGCTAATAATGCACTCCACCCTCACCACCACAGACTATGTGATATATCCTTCAAGCAAAAAGGAGGTAGCTGGTTATTCTATCCAAATCCACCCAGGAAAAAGCAAGCCTGATTCCCTAAATTCTCTGGTTGAGCTTACAGTCTTCTCTCATTCTTCCTGCCACCATCTATCGTGTTTTAGTACCATTTACCATGATAAGACACTGCCTGCCCAGTTTTGCCTCACAGGAAATAACTTCTGTGGTGAGGCCAGGGATTAGTTGTGCACATGGCAACAACTCACTTAATTATGATGGCTGACAGCAGCTGTAGCCATACCTGTTACGCCTGTTATTGTATGTGCCATTTATCTTACACCTGGGCTTCAAAGTCTGCAGGCTCTAAAGACTGGGAGAAATCTATTCACTTGAGCATCTGGCAAGTTGTCATCAATCACCTGTGGTTAAAATATGCAGATGATTGGTTTTTTGTCTTTTTAATCAACCGTGAAGCAGAAGTGAAAGATAGACAGTAGTATGGTCTGACCTCCAGCTTCTGCTTCACTTGGCTCCTGTAAGCAAACAAAGGATTGCAGGAAAGAGACAACGTGGGGATATGTTTGGTCTAATCCAATGTCTAAGAGCTGCAGCGGCCTTTTCTATAATTGGGAAAAGGTGGAACTGCACTTCTTGGACAATCTGCAAGATAAAAAGGGTCTAGTCTGCTGTTGCTGCTGGGCTTCTTACAAGGCGGGAGTGCAGCCTGAGTCTCTAATTCTGCCTCCGCATGTCCTGTGAGACATGGAGAGCATCCGCTTCCACCCCGATCTGGGATCCTTCCAAATAAGGAACTGTATCCGCTTCCATTGTGGTCTGGGATTGTGGCAAAGGAGGAACTGTAGTATAGGGCTCCAGTCCTGCTTTTTCAATAAACTCTGTGAAAGTGAGGGCATCTGCTTTCTTTCCTGTTCGGGACTTTCTCTCTAGGAAGAGACCCATGTTGTCTCTGTATGGGAGGGCAATGGATCTGCTGAAGAGAGGCTCCTCAATCCCCAGCAACTCCCGCACATGTCGTGAAATTTCCTGAAATACAAGATACAATACCACAAATTCTCATTTCACAGGGCAACAGCTAAAACTATCCGTTCTGTGTCAGAGCAGTAGGAAAAAGAATTGAATTTCTTAATTTTGGAACAGTTTCACACAAACTTTTAACACAAGAGGGATCTGAACCCATAAGCCCCATATGACATTGTAAAAGCAGAGCAGATCCCTTACTCTTCAGATTTACTGTGGGGGATGACATCACATCTGGTCTCTTAGTGGCATAAGTAGCTCCACTTTCCTCTTTGCACTTGAAGAACAAACAAGTTACAGGTGAAAGAGGTGCAATCTCTCCTGCTTATTTCAAAATCATTGCTGTTTGTTAAGTTATAATGTCAACAACAGAGTCTAAACACAAGAGTAAAAACTAATTAGCAGTTACTCATATTGCTCATTAAGAAAAGGATGAGTGACTGGCTGTCTGAGCCAGCTAGAGCTGGAACTGTCAGTGAACAGAGCCTTGCCATTATTTTTGAAGTCGCTTCTGAGAATGTAACCATCTGATTTGACTGAAGCTTCAAAATACAATTCTCAAGGTTTTACTGTTTTTCACAGTATTTGCTCAAAATATTCTCCCAACTTGGGCTTGACTCTGAGGAGTAATACCCTAGTTTCTGTGATAACAAAAGAACATCAGACTGGTATCTTCAGTGGTTTTGATATATAAAATACCAATGCAGTGGGATTAAAACTAGCAGTAAAGTCACTTGTTCATGCTGCATAGTTTACACCTGATTAGCTGTGTAGTTCTCTACCAAATTGCCATTTCCCCTAAACTGCGGACAGTTTCTGTCTCACTGAGCTGATGCTATCACTTTTATTTCTATAGTAACTGTATCCGTTTCAACTGCTCACACCCTTTAGTTTATATTTCTTATTGGGAAGTGGTGGCCTTAACATTTCACCTGCTCTAATGCACACTCCCTGAAAGATTCACAGGGCCATGTCCTGCAGAGCTCTGCACGCTTGGATTCCACCACAGAAAAGTTCTTTAAAACACAAATAACTAGCAGGATAAGGCATGACCTTCAAGAACACCTAGGTTCCACTGAAGTCTCTGAGATGTTCTCAGTTTACTTGCAAGCTTTGGAAAACATTACAGAGTCTCATTTCCAAGTTTGCTGTGCTATGATGGCTATCACTTATTCTGAGGAATTTCAGTTCCTACAGGAGGAAGGTTACAGCTCGTATCTTTAACCCACGGCTAAGTATTTCTCAATAGTTGCATTACCACCATACACAATCCCTATATCCCAATACGAGGGTGAGGCTTACAAAGGCTATAAAGTTCTTGCCACCTTTGATAAAGGCTCTATCTGCTTGTACCTGAAATATTGTTGAAGGGCTGTTGTCTGAAAAACTAAGTGTTGTAAATTGATGCCTTCCTCTCAAAGCAGCAGGCAAACTCATGGCACTAGTCAGTGTTTTTGGTGGCATATATTGTTTCAAAGATTGTGCAGCCATGCATAACGGTGGTGAAATAGCATTGTGGTGCTCAAGAATAAATCAAACTGTGCTAATACTCTAGTCATTGGAGCATAAAGACTTTTCTCTCTTCCAGGTTATTTAAACTTCTACCTGTGTCTTCTGGGGAAAGTAACATCAAATTATGACAAAAAACCAGACAATATGGCTCTGTAAATGCAGCCCCGAGTCCCTCTGAGGCTTCCATTAGGGAAGGGAAGAAGGGTTACAAAATTTAAGTCAACTTGTTGATTTTCTAAACTTTAGGAAGCTCTGGATGGCTATAACCACAACTCCCAAAGTCAGCTCTTAACCAGTGTTTGTTAAACAAAATATGCAATTTTGAAAGGAAAATGGCCAAAACAAGGCCAAAACAAAATGAGTGGCCCTTCTGCTGCTTGAGATCAGTGGCTCAACTGCGGCAGGTTAAATTTTCAGAAGTTCTACAAGTGGAAAATTACTAAACAGAAATTCTGAGTGGTATCTAATAAAGGTGTGTGCATCTTGCTAAGCAATTTTATCAGGCCAAGGAAGCAACACACGCTTAAAGAAAGGCCAAGCACTCCTGGTGTACTTCTGCTGCCCTGGCTGTGGCCAGCTAAAGATCTGTACTTGAAAAGACTCTAAAAATGTGACTGTTTGGCTGAACAAGTTTGGTTGTCCAGTTCCAGGCTCACTCTTCGAGTCAGTGATCTGCCTGGGCAGGCAGGCCATGGCCCAGCCTGCTTCCCAGCAGTAAGGGTCAGCGAGGGGGCCCGGGGGTGCTGAGGGGAGCCCCGGGACCCGACGGGCGCACCTGCATGTGGCCGAAGTCCGTGACGCCCATGGCGGGCAGGTTGGAGCAGTTGGCGAGGACGAGGCGGCGGCCAGTGATGCCGTTGGCCCTGAAGCATTCCTGGGAACGGGAGCAGAGGGAGAGGCGGGTCGCCCTGTGCCACTGCCGCCCCTTCTGCCGCTCGCACATACACACATACACAGAGCTCAGGGCCACCGGTGCAGGCGGCGCTCGGGGCGGGGGCAACCCCGCACCTCGTACTGGGGGAAGCCGAGGTGCGCCACCCACTCCGCCACCTCCTCGGCACTCCAGGTCAGAAAGGGGCAGGTGGACCGCGGCCCCCCCGCGCCCTGGAGCTCGGGCTCAGGCTTCGGCCCCCCGGGCCCCGGGCGCGGCTCCATCAGCTTCTTCCCCAGGCCGCCAGGCGTACTTTCGGGACCCGTTACCATGGTAACCGCCACTTCCCGGAGGCTCGCCCCGTTCTCCCTTCCGCCCCCTCCCCGCGCTGTCAGCCCGCAACGCCGCCCGCCCCCGCGGCTCTGCAGAACTACGGGCTGATTGGCTGCGTTGCCGAGGGGGGAGGCTGAGGGATGAGCACCAAGGCGCCACCACCTCCCTGCTGCCGGCTTCACGCTCCCCCGTTCGGGTGTTTCCGCCGCCCCGTCGGGTGTTTCCGCCGGGCCAGCAGCCGCGGTTCGGCGTCTATCGGGTGTTTCCGCCGCCCCGCCGAGCCGTGTCCATGTCAGCCGCGCTCCCCGCTACCGACTCCCGCTCCGAGCCCCCGGGCGGTCGCACCGCGCCCCGGGGCCCCGCAGGTACGGGCTGGGCGGGGGAAGGGGTGGCCCGCGGGCTCGTGTTTTAGCCTTGGCCTTACGGGGAGAGTGCCGTGAGTTTGCTTTCCGTGGTGGGTTCCCTCTTTTCTCGCGGAGAAGCCGAATTTCCGTGCTGGCAGATCTCTGGGGTGGCTCTGTGCTCTCCGGTCGTACCCGTAGTGCCGAGCTCCCCTGCCAGCAGGTGCCGGCACAGCTGCGCTCGGGCGCCTGGGACTGCAGCAGGAGTGCCCGGCGTTTCTCCCCCGCGGCGGGAAGAGCGAGGATTGATGGAGGTTTGTGCTTTCCCCGGCGGAACAGACCCCGTCCCGCCTGAGCCAGGCTGCCTCCGCCGTGCGGTCTGTGCCGCGGGCGCGGGGCCCCGGACGAGAGGTCTTGGGAGCGGCCAGCTGCTCCGAGGGGCATCCTCGGGGACCTGCGACAGCTGGAACTTGTCCATGCCCGCTTCGCTGCCTTAATGCAATCGGGCAGCAGGGCTATGGAGCGTGTATCGCAGTCGTGTGGGGACAGAGCTTTCCCCGAGTTCAGGAGACTCGGGGGAAATGAGGAGCCATCTTTACAGACAGTCCTTTTAGCAGGGGCCTGGGAATTTCCATCTCGTCTGTGCCCTTTGGGAACCACTGCATGATTGCTTTTTCGAGGGCTTTGTCAGTTCAGTTTTACGTGATGAAATCTGGCTTTGTTGTGTCCTTCTGAATTGGGATTGGTGGTTCCTGAGTGAGTCCTGCTTCTGAGAATGGGTCTGCATTTTTGTTCTCCCTTTCCCAGGGTTGAGGCAATTAAAAATCTTTGTTCTGCAAGGTGCTAGATACAGCTCATAACACGAAAAACTGGTTGGCACAGCTCTTCGTTCCACAGCCGTGACCTTGTCAACATTTGAGTGCTGGCTGCAGTTTTTCCTCCTGTCAGTGTATTATAAACATGAAACATTTATTTTACCTTCTCTTCTTATATTCTCTTTGTTGGTAGAAAATGAAGACTCAGCCCAAAAGACAGAGCCTGCAGATCAGCTAGTTGATTCTTTGGAGTCCAGTACTTCGCAGAGCGGGTAGGAAAATTCTTGTGTGTTGTGGCCCACATGCATGACAACCTGTTTCACCCCTGTGACCTCTTCTGTACAGCAGTTTGTTCTGTGCAGGTAAAAGGAAGGGACTGGAGATTGAATTATCTGCTTTGGGACAGTAAATACCAGAATGAGTATCAGAGGACCTGTTCTTACAGGCTTTAAGGTTGTTTTAAAGCTTATGAGGTGTAGTTCATGGCTCAGCTATTCAAATCACAGAGTCATTCAGCATGAAAGGAACCCTGCAAGGTTTTGTAGTCCGTTGTAAGACCTAGTAAACTTTCAGTTTTCTGTATTCCATCTGAAGGATAGTTTAATAATTGAGCATTCCCACTTTCTATAATTCTGATGGAGTCTGTGCAAGAATACACCTTTTACTGTTTTCTTCATCCTTTGTTTTTTGTGTCATGCCATTAATGCTGCCTATCAACCCTGCTGTCAGATGTTGGACTTGTTGGTATCTGTTGGGCATGTGGTGTTTGTGGCCAAGTGATTTCATTGGTTACAAGCACTTATACTATGCAGTGGAGTTTAATTTACCATTGTACATTCGTTGCACAGGATTCAGTTTCAGAAATGTGTGAATTAATTACAGTAGGTAAACCACAGCTTCACTGAGAAAGATGGAAAAAAATCCAGGAAAGACAAAGTACAACGAACTACCCTACTTACTAAGGGAGCAGTTTGATGTCATTTTGGCTTAGTGCTGATGACCTGTGTATCAGCCTTCTTGACTCTAAATGAGTTCTTCCATCTCCCTGTAATATCCTCTGTTTTTCTTTGAAGAGATCAATATAGACCATGAGCAAAGTGACCATAGTAGATGATGGATATTTGTGAAGTTACCTAATAAATTTGTCTTAAGCTAGATCTCCTTTGCAAGAGGTGGAAATGGTCCAGAAGGGTTGTGTGAGGAGGAATCAACTGAACTCTATCTTTGTAGATCTGCCTGTAAAGCCTCTGTAGCTCTTCCTAATCTTTCGGTGAGACTCTTAGGTATCAGTGTTGTCTAGAGGAAAAAATTCCGAAGCTGTTAGCTCCTACGTTGAGGGAGATGTGTGCATCATCTATGGTAGCAAATGACCAAATAGCCCTTTTAGGTGAGTCCATGCAACTGCTAAACAAAGGAGCAAATAGGCTGGAAAATGATGGCATAGAAGTCTGAGAATTATTCTTTTAAAAATTATTCCTTCCAAGTGTCCCTTTTTTTCTTATCTTGTTCATCTGCTGCCATTTTCTGATCCTGAAATTCAGCTCGTTTGAGTTGTACTTACAGACCTTCTGATCTGTCATGCCAGTTCTAGGAAAGGAAATCACACTGTTGAGAGAATTTAAATAAAAAATGGCTATGTTTCTGTACTGTCATGGGAATAATTTGGAAACAAAAGCCACGTTTGCCCTGTTCATGTCTTCTCTGTGGATTCAGGAAGGAATATGTCTGAATTGAGCTTGTGGTTTTGTTTTGTTTTTTTAACTCTTCCAAACTATACTGATAGTTTGCTTTCTTGCTAATGAGAATATTTCTCATTTCTGAAAGGAGACATTTGAGGGAAAGCATATATTTTCTACTGCTGTGTTCTCAAGTTTCTGATTCTTTAGACTAAAGCAGTTGACATTGGTTTTATAGTACTGTGAGAAGGTTTTGCTTTTCAAACAGGCAACTGTTTCTATTCTTATTTAATACTAGGTTGCTTCTCATATAAGTTCCACATATGTAATGAGAGCATTACAGAGGACGCTGCTGGCAACCATCTGAGTTCATTTGGGATGATAAGTCTTTCCTATTGAAAACGTGCAGCATTTTTTCAATATAATTTAGAGCAAAATTCTTAGCCAAGAATAAATGGAAAAGATGTTTCCTTTCTTGCCCATTCTTTTCCTGATGCATACCTTTCTTTTTGTTTTAATGTGTCCTATTGTTACATGCAGTACTTGGACCTCTTTGCTATTGCTGTGCTACCATTGTATGTCTTACAGCTTGCTTCTGTATATACAGTGGGGACTGTATTTGAATATGGCAGAGACACCTGGGTGCTCCCTGTATCTGTTGGACTTGCTATTGGAAAGGCATAATGAGCTACTTAAATAGATGACATTCTCAGGATGGCTGTCAAAACTGTTTTGAGTTCTTTCATTGATTAGTTGACCTCTGATGGAGTATGCAGATGTCATGCAGCAGCTGGCATCAAAGCAGTTGTCCTTTTTTGGGCAGAAAAGTTGCTGCTGATGTCTGCCCTTAGTACAGTGTTGGTGAGCTAGCATGCTGTGGGGTGAGTGCAGTGAATTTCTGCTGTTTAAAGGACAGTAAATAAGGAGTACTCCACTGAAGTTGCTCTCTCTGGCTCACATGGAAGATAGTCACGCAGAGATGGCAGGACTGGTGTGTTAAGGGTTCTTTGTGCAGTTGGCAGGTGCTGACCACAGAGGCTTGTTCCCTTCAGTTCATCTGAATTGGAGTTCCAGAGCGGAGTGATTCCTCTGCTGACAGTGCCCTGGGTGCAAGTGGTGAATTGTAGTGCTCTCTTCCTCCAAAAGGTCACGGATTAAATCACACCTGAGTGCCTGCACGACAGAGAATTCAAAGGAAGAAATTGACACTTTGGAGGACCAGGAAGTGGCTGAAGTAGAAGAGAAGCTGCCTGACAAAATCCATTCCCTCGAAAAGGTAGGTGGACGTTTCTTATGTCTGAAAGCAAGGACAGAGGTGCAGTGACAGTTCTCCCACCTTACTTTGGTGCTTAAGGCTATGGGACTGAGGCTTTAAGGATTATGTTAAGATAAAAGTAGTATTGACTTAGATTAATTTTTTTTCTTTGCATTAGTGGGAGGTAAATGTTATTAGTCTGATTTGCAAAATCCATCTCGTGTGTTTGGCTACTTCTCGCTCCCTTACAGCCTTATAACCTCTCTAAGGCTTCTAGGTAGTTCCCACCTTTTGCCTCTTATCTGGTGCTTCTGGGAATTCCCTTCTTGCAGATTTATGGAAGAGGAAACTGAAAGTCTTTTGGTTTTTTCTTGCAAGCAGCCAGTTTGTTTACGTTACAAATAGAGTCAGGAAAACTTGTGCAAATGATACCCAGCTCAGGACCTGTGAGTTTGCATATATGAGGAGAGAGGCCTAGTAAACCAGATGGACTTTTAACTAGGATGCAGCAATGACAGTTTGATTGTGACTGTAGTCTAGAGCACAGTCACAGTCTAGATCTGAAAGGCTCTCCCTAGAGAGATTGTGTCTTAAGAATTCTTTCCAAGAGTAATCAGCAAAATCTATAAGCCTGTTGCTTTGTTGAGGGGTGACAATTAACTCTGAAGCAGATGCAAAGATGTGCCTGCCCAAGGACTCCAAGGGAGGCCAAGGGGTGTATAATTTGTGAGACTAATGCAGTATTTGACTTCAAAGTTCATGATTTCATTGCTGTGGGGGAAGCAATGCCAAGAGGTGTCTTGGAGCCAGCTAGTTCTTTTACACTAACAGAAGCTTCTGCATGTCTCACTTGGTTTCATAAAGATGCCTGAATTACTAATAAGTTGTTTAAAATCCAGCCAGAGACTTTTTAGCTAGGATGGTCTTTGTGACAGTGTTTCTTACGTGCTTTGTGCAGGAAGCTGTTGTTCGGAAAATCAACTACCGTGTACCTCAGGGAGTAGGGGATATAGTCATGATTCAATCAGATCACACTGGTGCTGTGGATATCCTTTCGGCTGAGCTGGAGACTGCAGACCTCCTTGGGGAGCAGAGGAAAGGTGAGTCCTAAAAGCAAAACATTTGTTTGGGTAATTTTTTAAGTGCCTATCCTGGCTAGAGAAGAGCAGAGACTGTCTTGGAAACACTTCTAATTCCTGCTAGAAATTTGGGCTCCTGACTAGCAAGTGGAAAAACTTCACATCCAGGGCTTCTGGGAGTGGAGGACTTATCAGAAATAGCTTCACTGTTTTCAGATAATGGTTTGTCAGTAGTGAAAAGACAGATGAGCCTATGATCTTTTCTCTTGTTTCAGCTCAGCCTCCCCCTCTTGCTGCACCCATCATGTGGACCACTGAGAAGATGAAGGAATTCAAAGCCAAGATGGGAAAGGAGAAGAATGGCCGAATGGTGGTGAAGCGAGGCGAAGTGGTGACAGTCCGTGTGCCAACCCACCCTGATGGGAAATGCATTTGCTGGGAGTTTGCTACAGATGACTATGACATTGGGTTTGGAGTTTATTTTGACTGGACCACGGTTACTAACACAGCCATTACTGTTCAGGTCAGTGAATCCAGCGATGAGGAGGATGAAGAGGAAGACGAGGAAATTGAAGGTTAGTTCAGATCTAATAAAGGTTAATTTGTGATGCTTATTGCTATGCTGCTGAGAGTGTGTGTCAGTTGCTATAATTTCCATCTACTTTGTTTACTCAACCCATTTGCTATCACTGCAGCCTTTTTGGTTCTTGGTTAGACTGTGATAAGAAAGCATTTAGCCCTTCCTGCTTCAGCATATATCAATGGCTGTTTTCTCTGAAAGCATTCTTAAAATTGAGCACACTGAAAAATAAAATCAGAATTCACTCAGTCAATATTTTGCTGATAAAAAGATTAAAGTCTCAAATTTTAACCTGACTGTTTTTCTTAGACTCTGAGACTGAGAAATTTTTGGTAGAGTGGACGCAAAAAGATTTTGTTTCTGGGTTGTTTTGTTTTTTTTCGTTGGTTGGTTGGTTGTGGGTTTTTTGTTCTTTTTTTTCCCTTGGTACATCAGTAGCTTCTTCTGACTGCATTTGAAAGCATTGCTGCCCATGTCTTTGTACTTGTGAAACACCCAGCAATCTTGCCTCTTTTGTGGCTTTAGTGTATGTGTGACCAGTGTAGCTGTGGGGTTGGTGTCTGAATTTTGCAGGCCATCCAAAGAGAGGTAGGTTCCTGTATGAGGAATCCTCTTGGAGAAGTGAATTGAGGATACAGACCCAATTAGATTACAGATAAGAGCTTACCCTGCCTTTCTTCTTCTTCAAGGCTGTATCACTGGATTGCTGTTATGTGTATAAAAGCAGTGAGGTATCTAAAATGTAAGTTCAGGGAGAGGAGACCAAGCTGGCAGGCAAGTGAATACTCAGTATTCCCAAAAGAACTGCTTCTTGGTATGTCCTTTGTTATGATAAGGAAGACTGGACTTCGTGGGAATTATTTGCAGAAAGGTCAGAGGGAGACACTGTAGGTAATGCTGTCATAGTTAGCCTTCCATATGGCTGCATGTCTGTGCTGCATTCCGGCCTTGTTGGTCTTTTTCTGGACAACCTAGTGGCTTAACAGGTTCTGGCCTACTTACTTGTCTCCTCTCTCCACTCAGGACTCTCCCCTGCTGGTGATGTGGAAAGGGGCTCCAAAAGCTATCTGCGGAACCGCTACGGAGAGATCATGCCTGTGTATCGGAGGAACAGCCATCGGGAAGTACAGGCAGGCAGCCATGAATACCCAGGCGAGGGCATCTACCTGCTGAAATTTGATAACTCGTACTCTCTCCTCCGCAATAAGACTCTGTTCTTTCACGTCTATTACACGAGCTGAAGAAAAGGGAAGGGGCAGGGATGGCAGGCAGGTAATGGTGAGTGTAGCAGGCTGCCACCCAGCCCTGGTACTGCCTGATGGGCACTGCTGTGTGACAGAACCAAGGCACAATTCTTATGGCTCTTCTTCAGACATGAACTGGTTTCTTCCCACACCCTTCTTCCCCACTATCCCAGGGGAGAAAGGTAGTTGTGACTGCCTGGTTGTTCTCAGGCGGCTGCTCTTTCTCTAAGTCTTTGGGAGGTCTGCTCTGTGCAGGCATCGGGCTTGGCCTTCACGTCACTGCTGGTAATTTTCCAGGAGCCAGGTTCAGGTGGCCATGGTTCTGATCTTTTGTGCTGGTACAAAATGAAGTGAAACTAATCTGTTACTGTTTTGTGAATAACTTTTCCAACTCTCCTGCTGCATCTGCATCACTAGAGGGCAGCTGTCAGCTGCAATGAACCAAAAGCACAGCTGGCTGGTCACCTAGCCAGGGTAACCCATCACCACTACAGTCACCAGCAGTCAGAGCTTCCTTCACTCACACAAGTGGGGGTGCAGCTGGCCAGCAGCTCCAGTGGCTTGGCAGTGCTATAAAAGGTGAGCCTCACATGGCAAATGGTGTTCAAATGATGTTTGAACAGGGTGCATACCTAGTAGTCCATAAGAGGGTTTTCCTACAGATTAAGAATTGGATGTTATATTTGTTAATTGTGTAGGGATATGTAGGTGATTAAAACTTTGGTGACTGCCAAAAATTTTTTCTCTAATCCACATGTGAAGCAAAATAAATACAAAATGGTTGGAATACAACCAATAAGTATACAGGAAATGTTTCTTAGTAGCAGCATGCTGGTTCACTGGTATTACAACCATATGTAGCAAGGTTCCCCAGAGAAATGTAGCTTGTCAGCTGCTATTGCAATTGCAAAGGTATTGTTAGGAAGTTCCTTGGCATGTTTTGGTGACTCATGATGGTACTAGTGATCACTTTCTGCTCAAGTACTGGCAGAGTTGAACAAGGAAGAAGTTAAATCCATCAGTGATGAATTTAAAAATATGTTTATCAGTAACTGTTGTTTATTTTAATACTTTTAACATGAAATTATTCTCTTTTCTAAGAATACTGCTGTATTTACATTTTAATACCTCTTTGAAGAGACACAAAATGGCTGTTTGCGTGGTGATACTAGTAGAGTTTTGAGTTTTATTTTTAAATCGTCCAGGTAAAGCACCTGTACTTGGTCCATTCCTTCTCTTGAGAGGGAATGATGGACAAAATTATTTGGGGGTAATTAAAGCCAAAGATTTTGCTCTCATAGGAAGGCCTACATATTTCCTATGAAGGGTATATTGTAATGCTGTGCAAGCTCACTCTTTTAACTATCTCTGCTGACTTATTCACTGCCCCAGAGCACTTATTAGGTCAAAATGGTAAGAGAAACAGACTATAGTAGAGTAGCCCAAACTGGAAGGAGAAGGAGTAGTAATGCAAAGAGCCACTGTGCTCCAAGCAGTGCTTTCTCAGTGAGCAGGCAAGGAGCAGAGTTGGTCAGGGTAAGGAGAAGAGTTGTTGCTGCTTTGGGCCCTGAGATGAGCAGAAAATGGCCCTCTCTTTCAAAAGAGAGAGCATGTGTTCCTGGGTTGGGGGGAACTGCAAAGCTGCCTTACTTAAGCATGGCAAGCACAGGACAGTCTTGCAGGGAGACAGAACAGTAGGGCTTGGTGTCAGTCAGAGCAAGATGCTCTTTCATTCAGGAACTTGGAGAGGGCTCTTCCTTCCTTTAGCCTTTCTTGGATGAAATGAAGGACCATCCTGTGGCCTTTGTACAGCACTTGAATCATGCCTGAGCAACTTAGGTAAGGTGTTCTTTTTTTTTTTCCCCATCTTTTGTCTATCAAGTTCCTAGATGTTACAGATGGAGTGATGCTCTTCATTTGTAACAGAGAAGTAGCAGTATGATTGTTTATATAAACCAGTGATTTAACACCGTTTGATCGTTTGTGTTTTGTGTCTATAGACTGGGGAATGAGAGGCTGGAGAGCAGCACTGCAGAAAGGGACCTGGGGGTCCTGGTCGATGGCAAGTTGAATATGAGTCAGCAGTGCCCTGGCAGCCAGGAGGGCCAATTGTGTCCTGGGGGACATCAGGCAAAGTATCACCAGCTAGTCGAGGGAGGGGATTGTCCTGCTCTGCTCTGCACTGAGGCGGCCTCACCTTGAGTATTGTGGCAGTTTTGGCTGCGGCAATATAAAAAAGACACTAAGCTCTTAGAGAGCATCCAAAGGAGGGCAGTGGAGATGCTGAAGGGCCTTGAGGGGAAGCCATATGAGAAGCAGCTGTTCAGCCTGGAGGAGACCTCATTGTGGTCTTCAGTATCCTCATGAGGGGAAGCAGTGGGGCAGGTACCGATCTCTTCACTCTCATGACCAGTGACAGGAATCTTGCAGTAGAGCAGCAGATTAATAATTTTCTTTAAACAGATGATGTAGGAAGTAAAAGATATCAACATCATGAGAATAGCAAGTTTATTTAGTAAGGCCTTTAAAAACAGAAGTTAGTGAAAATAAGGTCACAGTGCTTGAATTAATGGTGCCGAGTTATCAGGAGATGGGACTATACTTCTTTTCCAGCTTCAGTGAGTCTTAGGAGAAAGAGGGAAAAGGGCTTGGACCCTCAAAGCTTACAAATTATGGTCTCTCTGCATCAGATACATGCTGTAACATTAGCTGATGAAGCAGAAAAAGCTGAGGAAGTACCATAATTCACATTCAGACAGAAATTACAAAAATTCTCAAAAACTTCAGGTTCTTTAGGCCTTTAGATGGCCTAAATTTAAATAACTTGTTTTAAGAAGTGAGATTTTTTTTCATGAGCTGTTTTATAAAAGGAATAAACACTTTATTAAAAGTTTATTGAAATGGTAATTGCTAATAAAATTTGAATTACCAAAACCTCTAGAAGCACTATAAATACAGGAGCACTTTCATTGTATTTTGCACAACTATTCCTACCACTGTGGTAAAATAATTCCTTGAAAAGCTGATAACCAATCTGACTCTAGCAGTAGCACTTAAGTATTTAGAAGGCACTTCTGCTGCGCAGGCACCTGAGTTACCCATCACATTCTGCAGTCGACAGTATCTTTGCACAGCAGCTTCTGGTTTAAGGGAGACTTTAGTTAAAAAAGCACATCACAAGCAAAAATGTTTGAGGATTTTACTTCCTCCCGCTCTCCTCCCACTTTTTAAAGTATAGGTTTGTGAATAATGAAAGTTACTGATTAAAAATGTGACCAAGAGATTCATGAAGCATCATTCAGACAGCAAGACATCTGTCATGTCAGCCACGTCACACAGCTTACATAGGTAGGGTCCAAAATAATTCGACAGACGACGGCAAGACTCTGACAGGACCATCAGAATTGACCGGAACATGACTGCAGTGTGCAACTCCTTGGTTACTTCCTGAGTACAGTACATCACTGCCACACCAAGCACTACATGCAGCAGTAACTGGAGTGTGCCAGGTTCTCCTCAGATGCTCGAAAGCATCAGTCGATGATATTCTCATGGCTTACCAAACCCACCCCCTCTCCCTCCTCACTGTGCTCAGCTCAGTGCTGTGAACCAGGTGTAACCATCTCCTGCACACACAGCCCCACATAGCACAGCAGGGACAGACACTGCTGGTATGGGCACGCTCTCCTTTGCTTCAGGAATAACATTTATATTGGGAATGAGGTGCTGTAGTTTATGTACAGCACTGGCACAGTTAGCTAAGAAATGCAGAGGTGTCAGCCGTGCTGCGGACATGGGGTCCATCCACAGGGGATCCACCTGCACTGGGATCCAACCACACGGAAAGATGGGGCAAGATAGGGCAAGACTATTTACGAGAGCATGTAGTGACAGGACAAGGGAGAACGGGTTCAAAATGAAAGAGTAGGTTTAGATTAAATATTGGGAAAAAAATTTTTACTGTGAGCAGGTTGCCCAGGGAAGCTGCGGATGTCCCATCCCTAGAGGTGTTCAAGGCCAGATTGGATAGGGTTCTGAGCAATCTGGTCTAGTTGAAAGTGTCTCTGCCCACAGCAGTGCAGTTGGAACTAGATGATCTTCAAGGTTCCCTCCCAGCCCAAACCATTACATGAGTCTATGAGTAAATGTGACAATACTTTAACAAGATTTGATGGCAAGGTATACTTAATTGTATACTGCATAGAGGACAGGGTCAGACAAAACTGTCAAGAGACCCTCTGCTGAGTCATGAGGTTCAGAAAGGACCCCCTTGCTTTTTAAACTCCTTTCTTGAGGGCAGTTTAGGTGTGGCTGGATCCAGACTTCGTCCCTGACTTGGCCAGTGGGTATCTAAAGGATTTTATTTGCACAGTCAATTCTGTATCTCAGCTAAGGTTTCAAAGTTTAGCATGCTATTAAGCACTTAGTGAGAATCTATTACAGCAAGGAATATCTCATCATCAAGTAGTTAACCCTAAGAGGCATCCCTACTCAAGTGGAGATCCTGGTGTACAGCCTACTGCCATGTAGGAGAGTGTGACAGGCTTTGGGCTGTTCACTATTTATAGAGTAAGATGTTTGACTTACAGTCATATTTGAATACAAGCTGTGTTTTGGGTTGGCTCATGCTCAACTAGCCCTTAGCTGTTGAGCAAGACTCACGGCCCTGACCTGTTGTTCATACCTGTCTTCTCTGAGTCCAACCAACTTAAGCCAGATACAGCCATCACAACCACCGCTGGTGGCTATTGGTCAAGCAGACAAAGTGTGAGGGGAGAGCACACTGTCACATCAGGCATTAAACGGAAGAAGATGAAAAA
Organism: Empidonax traillii; assembly: GCF_003031625.1. Classification (NCBI taxonomy): domain Eukaryota; kingdom Metazoa; phylum Chordata; class Aves; order Passeriformes; family Tyrannidae; genus Empidonax; species Empidonax traillii. Next base: position 627,252 of record NW_020955325.1, on the reverse strand, counting down.
GACCCTTCAGTCTGACCACAGTGTCAGCACTGCCCTATTCAGTGATTGCCTTTGGTCCTTTGCTGTGAGATCTGCAGAACCCTGTGTGCACTTGCTGCTTAGTGTATGATGCACTATCTGGCAGCTGCTCCACTTTCTAATTAGGATTTATTTATGATGAAGGGAACTCTGACCTGTATGTACATTAGATATTCCGCAATTAATGATCCTCAGCTGCACAGCTTGTTGCAGGCTATTGGGTTATCTCTACTAAAAACTCTTTATATTGTGGCCTCCCTGTTGCCAGTTCACAGCTACTTCCCTCTCCTGTCTGTCTGTTGCTCATATTAAGGTTTGAAATATATTTTGTCGTGTTGTAAAAAATTAATAAGGCCTCGTTACAACCAATTTTGTTCACTCACTGACACATAAGTAGTATGTGCCAGTTTTCAAGCCATTAGTTAATGGTTTTGGTAAGATAAGTTGCACTGTAGATGGCAAACCTATTGCTCAGTTGTTGCTTTCTGAAGTGTGGGCCAACCTTTAATAAGGCTCAGGTCACCTTTTTGGAACTGTGCCCATCTACCTGGTCTCATTGACTTAAGCCCAAAAGCAGCATTGAATTGGAATGTTGTCTCAATCAGTATGTGCCCGGTCTGCAATGCAATATGTCCACAGTCAGGCCTGCTGCAGTAGAACTCAAAGCATTCAGTGTGTGTTGTTTCACTGCTTAAGTTTACCAGAAGTACCTGATATCTGTTATGAACACAGGATAGTTTTAGGAACATTTCATCTGCATGGAAGATGGAAAGGAAATGGAAGCTGCACAGTTGTCCAGGATAATTCCTCTTTTTGTTTATTTTCTTTAATCTCCACATTACAGAATTGTGTTGTTTCTCAGGTATTCAGGTAGCATTCATTATCCAAGTGACAACTCCTCTTTGGAAGGTACACAGTCTCTATTAATTCTTTGATAAATCCAATAGCTTGGCTGTGTAGACAGTGATTAACAGCAGCCATTCCCATTCAAAATTAAACCCATAGTTGTTTCAAAGTAATCTTATTTTGCATGCATCATTTTTTCAATTTGGTGTATTTCCCAGGTTTGTATTCAACCCTGCTACCTGGCTTAGGCAGTTATGGAAACCCTTCTTATTTTAAATAGAGAATTTTCTTTCTAGACCTTGAGTCTAGAAAGAAAAATAAATTAAAAATGCAGTTGCACTTCAGAGAGGGAAATTAATCCTCAGGAAACAAAAATTTCTTCTTTGATGTTGTGGAAGGAAAATTTCAGATAGGTTTTTAAAAATATGTTTCTTCTCTCTGTAATTGTGTGTAGAAATTCAGAAAGCTAAATCGAGGAAGAAGCTGCTTTTGCATTTTGGGTTTGCTTTTGTGAAAACACAAAAATATTTTCCATTTTGTTTTGAATATAATTTAGATCTAAATAAAATTCACATGTCCAGCCAGAGATATAAGACAGTTCTGTTGTAAAGGACTTGTATAAAAAGTAGCTTGCATAATTGCTTAGTTGTAATAATGGTAACAGTCTCTTGGGGTTTTTTTCTGTCAGAAAAGATAATAAGCTCTCTGTTGTCTTTGTTTTTTCACTTTAGGTGACATGTAGCATCAGGAGTTTAAAATATATGTGTTTTACTGAGGATATAGACCTAAATTGCTTAAATCAGGGACCACTAGTACTGATTACATTTACTCAGACTCTTTGGAAGTCTGTAATACATGTTCTCCTGACATAGGCTTGTAGCAAATTAATGCTTGGGACCCATTTAAATACCCGAACAGGTAAGATGAAAATGCGTAAGAGAAAGACCTTAGTTGCCTGACTTCAGGTGCTCAGAAAGTAGAGTCTAGAAGGCAGCCACATGCCTTTCTTTGTGGCTCTACGCAGTGTGCTTGTCTCCTTGTAACCTTTTGTGCATGTAACCTCCATCTATGGCCTGCAGCGGATCAGTTACCACCGTGCTGGTCCTGGTGAGTAGGGTTTGAGATGCACCTTGTTACATGTCTACTTGCTGAAAGACTGACTTGTTCTTGTGGGGAATTAAGGTAGAAAATTAATCCCTAAATGAGTTCACTTTTATCCCTACTGCTTACACCCTTCCTTCTTGTCTCACTACCCCTACTAATGCCACTCTACAGAGGATTTATCACAAGGTGCCTTAGGAACAAGGAGCATGTCTGAAATCAGAGTCATATGTGTCATTAATCCAAGGGATTTCTTCTCATTTCTCTGCCCATTTGGATAGCGGGGAGGCACTTCCTACGGTCAGGCAAGGAGAGCCCCTGTGGACTGATGGTGGAGATCTAAGCTGTTCGTAGACTGCCTTGTTGCTGTAAGACGAGTAGTACAATGGTATTTGAGTTTCCTGGCACCATATGTTCTTTGCCTTTTAAAATCATATGCTGCTGTCTAGGAACACCAGAGGACTACTCCTTTTGATGCTAAATCCAAGGACCAGAGGAACACTAGATAGACATAGAAAAATGTTCCTTGTGGCCATTCATCATTTTCTCTAAAAGAAAATTATGTCAGAATCCAGTGTTGTGAGTGGTGTGTGCTTACGCATATTGAGGCTGGATAAGAGACCAAAGCAGCAAAGTTGGGTTTTTTGGTGTTTTGTTTTTTCTTTTTTTTTTCCCTTCTAGAAGTGTGAAAGAAATGATTGTTTCTCCTTTTCTCGTATCTGGGGAAATATTTGCTGTGACAATGTCATGTAAGTGATGTAGACAAATGAGAACTTCCTAACTGTCAGAATGAAAAACTGGGAGCTGATTGTGTTAAATACATTGGCTAATTAGTCTATGAAAGAAGCTAAGAGTTTAGCAGGAGTCAAAGTGCTACATCATTTATTTAAATAAATTGATTTGCAGTAAATACCAACTAAATAAAGTTTTAGAAGGTACATAAAACTGCAGAATTCAAATGTATATTGCAAGGAGGAGAATTTTCTGTGGGGATATTCCACATTTGCCTGGAAAGAGTCCCTGGCTGCTACTTCTGAACCAATGATGCTGTTGCAGCTGAAGATACAACATCAGTCCAGGTGAATGGTGGATCTGACTCCCTTTGGCTTTTCTACAATCCATTCTGGATTTTGCATGTTGCTTTCTGAGAAGCATAATACAAAAATGTACCCTTTATTGGGCAGGGGGAGAGGAAGAATTCTGTAATCCCATCAGTGAGGGATATCTGTTTTAAGCCCATCTGGACTGGTGAGTCAAGTCCCTTGGGCAAGAAGCAGAATGCCAGCCACAAAGGACCAGAGCTAAGGAGGGCTTGCCAAGTACTGACTTTGAAGTTTAGGAGCTACATTTGGAAATTATAAATAGCTGGAGATGTTCTCCCTGCAACCTCCAGGATGCCTTGGTGACTGCCCTCCTCAGAGGGAAGCAGGCTGCCCTCCAGTCACAGCTCCAAGCCTCTATCATAGTCCTTCAATGGCGAGTATCTTGTAGCTGGTCATACCTTTTTCAGACCTGCGTTCTTGTGAACTGTGATGGCTGTCTGCCAGTCCTTATCTATGTGATGCGAATATTTTTGATGTCCTGTGATTTCAAAATTGAGTGCTAACCAATTGCTTTTCATGGGCTCCCAAGGTGTGAGTTTTAAATAGAGAAGAGGATATTTTAACAAAATGTGGCACTGGACCTCTTGCCAAAGGGCATATATGAAGACTATATTTATAGTATGCTTTCCTTCCACACTTGGTTTGTATTGTTTATATTTGATGTGTTGTGGTTGATTTGTAATAATATATTGAAACTTATTCCCTTTAAATAAACTTTTCACTATGCAACCAAGAACTTTGTCTTCTGTTTAAAGCAAGTGAATATCTTGATTTGAAAAACTGAGCTACGGACTTTCCAATAAAACAAGAATACAATTAAACTTAGTTTTATGAACAAAGAAGAGGCAAATACTCAAAATGTACTTTGCAGTATATGGGGCATTCTGGTTGCAAATGGATAGGAAAATGCTCTGTTGTCAGCTGGTGATGATGGCTCCAGCCAGGAAATTTTTTGTCCTGTTAAAATGACTTGCTGGGATATTTTTCGTGTAAATCTTCAAATTCTTTGCAATGCTTGCGATTGTACTGAATGCTTGAAGAATTGGAGAGGAAAAGCAAGTAGCCAAGCTCATGGGCACAGATAGAGTTTGAATATTTTACTCTCTAGTGCTTCATGCTGGTACTTGTCATATCCATTTGCAGAGATCCCCTATAAGTAGCTCTTCTCTTACTTCAACTTTCAATCTGAAGAGCTAAAAACATCTCTTCAGTTACCAGATACACATTGAGTTGTCTAGACAAAAGTGTTTGCCCTTCATAGCTCCTCACAGCTGCTTTGCTCATCAACTTTATCATACTAGAAAGATTATATTTACATGTACTGAAGGAAGCATTTGCTGGTCAAAATGAGGAATGATGCCTGCAGCCAGACTAATCCTTTCTCACCTATCTCATGAAGTTTGGCAGGACAAGTGCTTCAGGAGTTCAGTTGTCTCAGTTCTAGTCCAACGTTTCTGTGGAGCACTTTTATAAAATAATTGATGGGCAAGAGCAATCATAAAGTGAGTTGATCAAAGGGATAGATGGTTCTGTGAAGTTAAAGATGTTTCATTGTGTTTTAAGATCACCAAAGAGAAACACTGCTACAGCTACTTGATCCCCTTGCACTTATTATGCATCCCTATCCTTGTGCTTGGCTCAGGCATATCGGCAAGAGGAAAAGTAAGGAAAACAGCGGGGATGCAGGGAAGTGATACATTAGTTCTTTTTGCTCCACACTGCGTAATTTTTGTGGTTGGGCTGCAGCAGAAATGCTCTGATAATGAGCTGCTCAGCAAAGGCCTTGCAGCAGGCTTTGTTGGTCTTGCCAGGGAGGCAACTCTTCCCTGATTCAGCTGCAGAGGGAGAATATTGTTCTTTTGCTGCTGAAGTCTTGTCATTGCCTTTAGTGGTGTTTGATTATCAACAGCAGTTTTCAGCTTAGCAGAGCTACCCATTGCTAGACAGGTGGTATCAGACACACAATGGAGTCTGTAGTAATACATACACACACATGTAATTATTGTTTAAGGTTTCATTGATAGGAACCCTGACTGCCAAGTGAAAGAAGCAAGGTTCACATCTGCTCCTTTTTTGTGAAGGCTACAAGAAATGCGTACAGATACCATCATTTAGGAATCAGCAAGCAAATTATCCCTCTCTGGAAACGGACATATGGCTTGGGCTCTAGAAATTTTGAATGTTTGGAGCACAAGCCCTATGAAGAACAGCTAAGGGAGCTGTGGTTGTTCAGCGTGCAGAAGAGGAGGTTTAGGGAAGACTTTATCGCTCTCTACAACTACCTGAAAACAGATAGATTGTAGCCAGGTGGGGGTAGCCTCTTCTCCCAAGCAACCAACGACAGGAAGAGAGGACATAATGTTAAGCTGCACCAGGGGAGGTTCAGATTGGACATTAGGAGGAATTTCTTCGCAGGCAAGGTGACTAGATATTGGAGCGGGCTGCCCAGGGAGGTGGTCGAGTCCCTGGAGGTGTTTTAAGGGAAGACTGGACCTGGTGCTTAGTGCCATGGTCCAGTTGACAGGGTGGTGTTCGGTCATAGGTTGGACTCGATAATCTCAGAGATCTTTTCCAACCTAATTGATTCTGTATATTTGATACAAAGGCAGAGGTGAGCCCGGCTTCGGAGCGCCAGAAGCCAGTCCTGCTCCCCCGACCGCCTCCTAGCTTGCCAAGGCTGCCACCGGCACCGCCGTGAGCGGGGCCGGCCTTGGCCTTGCTCTCGCCCCGGCGCTCGGGCGCTCCCAACACCCGCCGAGACGGCGCGGGCAGGGCGGGCCCGCCGGACCCCTCTGCAGCTGTGGGGCTGGGATGGCCGGGGCCACCCCCGCTGCCCCGCTCCGCCTTAAGGCGGGCCTGGCAGCCCCCGCCCTGCCCGCCGCGATGCTGCCCGCCCGCCGCCGGGGCCGGCTGGGGCTCGCGGACCGCGCCCTGCGGGGCGGCCTCGCCTTCTACGTAGTGTGGGGTCTGCGGGAGCCGCCGCGGCGCCTCGGGAGGTGCGGCCCGGCCCGGCCCGGCCCGGCCCGGGGGCTGCAAGCAGCGATGGGGCCGACGCGGCCCGGTTTCTGCCAGGGTGGGCTCCCCCGAGACCGGGGACACCTGCACGCCTGGCCTTGGCCCTGGTGCCTGGAGCTGCCCCTGCCCACACGGTTGCGCTGCCCCAGGTCGTGGCGGCGCTCGCTTCCCAGTCTACCCGTTGTTTTTATCATGGTGTCATCTTCAAATGACACAGGCCCTCTCCTTTTGCCGTTTCCGAGCACAAGAGTGTTTTTAGGCCTGTTAATGCCTTTTTTTTTTCTTTAACTTCCATTTTACTCCTTGATGATTATATCTGTTGTTTTTCTTCCCTCGCAGTCAGTCCAGCAAGATGGGTTTCCAGGCTTGGCTGCCCCTGCCGTTGCCAAAGCAGCTGGTGGTGTTCAGCCTGGGAGACTGGAGCTGTTACTCTCCAGACACGAGCATTGCAGTGGACTTGCTGGTGTCCCCAGGCATTGCACCACAGCACATTGGCATGCTGGAGCCCACACGCAGGTTATGGCAGGAGCTGCTGGGATGTCAAGAAGGGCACACTGGAAAAGTTTCTGATCTCTGGTGCTACCTGCTTCTGCTGGTGTAGTCCCAAAGCTGCCGGCTGGTCCTCCACCATAGTGTTTCTCTCTAGTGATGCTTTCAGGGTTGGATCTTTTTGGGCTTTGGGCTTTTACTATCTAGTGTAGGAGGAGGATTTTTGCCCTGGTTAGTGTCAGCTGTGGGCTGAAAACCTGTGGTGGTCCCTTGTGCAGGTCTCTGGTGTGGGAAGATGACTGGAGAATGGATATTTTCATGGCCTCATTGAAAGAGATGGACAAAGGCAATCCTGTGAGGCTTGTCCTGACTGTCAATGGACAGGTAAAACGACATTCTCCTCTCCTCCTGCCTGGGATCCCATTTGTTACCACTTCTGAGCCACAGAATTTCCTGTCCTATGCTCTCCTTTTCCTTCTCTTTGCTACTCCAAGTTAGAGCTGACAAATGTGGATCTGAGTGCAAGCCCTCTATGATGCTGCAGGCCCACCCTCTCTAAACACAGCTTTTCCAGAACACCTACGCTGCAGGAGACTGGCAGCAGAGAGCAGTTCACTTCCAGTTCCACTCTCTCCTGAGTCTTTGGTACTTACACAGTTGTTTTACCTTGTACTGAAGCCCTTGGATTTAGCATACTGCAGTCCCTGGCTTTCCTTTTCCTTGTTTATTCTATTGGCATGGGAGATGAAATGTGGGCTATACCATTGCAGGGGATCAGTGCCTTGCAAGACATCTTTTTGCCCACCCTTTGCGGTTGGAGGCTGGCACAGTTGCTATGTCCTTTTATTTTCTCACTTTTTCTGCCACAGCTGCTCCGAGGTGTCTCCAGCAGTACACCTGTCCACCCCTTCCTTGTCCCAGAGACTACCCAGTCACCAGTGCTTCCAGCAGATGACAGACCTGTTGGCCAGGACCTGCAGGATCCAATTGCGGTATGTGTATCCTGGCACCTTCCTCTTACTATTTCACCTTCTCCTTAGTAACTTCCCCCTCACCAGTGGCCATTCACTTGATGTCTAGCAGAAACATTTGTTGCCACTCTTTTGATTAGACCTGGCTAAGCAAGTTTTGGAGCCAAAGATTCAATTGTGCTAGAGAAAGAGGTATTCTTCATTGAAATTACTTTGGGAAGGTTGAATTTAATTGTGCTTGGTGGGATGATTGATCAGCCTGTTTACTATTGGCACAGAGGGCCTTTTTGCCTTTCCAGTTGCCTGGTTCAGCTGTGCCCAGCAGCTTAAAAGTGGACCATAGCACACAGCAGCAGGTAGCTGCATTGCTCAGCATCTGTTTGGCAGCTAATACTGGCATGCTGGCCCTTAGGACTCAATGGGAGGATGAGCCTGAAAACAAGTGAAACTCATCTATGGCCCAGTAACAGACAATTCACAGTAGCCTCAGGTCTTCAGAGCTGATTTCACTGGGACTCTTGTCACAGGTTAAGAGCCAGAGCTCAGAGGTAGCTGCTAGAGGATCCAGGCCTGGGAGGAAGGATGTCCATGTGCCACTGAGGGCCTTGGTAGTACCCTATGCCCTGAAGCCATCATCTGGCAAGGTGGAATCCAGTGAGACTTGGAGGAAGAGTCCTGTCCAAGGACCACCAAGAGTCCATTCCAAGAGGCCCAGGAAAGTTTTATTTGAACCCACAGCATCTGAGAGAGATCTTGATGAAGAAGGTAACTCTGGTAGCTTCCAGCTTTATTTTACAGGTCTTGTCTGAATGATCTGTCAATGCTGCTGGGCTGCAACTTCCCCCTCCACTTCTCTTTATACCTCCAAGGCATGAGGGGCTTGTCTGTGTTGGCTTGCAAATGCTGAGAATGCTCTTTATTCCTGGATCAACTGCTTGATGAATTTTTACCTATCGGGAAAAGGCCAGAAATAAAACATGGGATATTCCTAGTGTCAACACTTTGTACTGTGACACAATATGCCTATCTCTTCATACATGTAAAAAGGCTTCTGGAGTGTGAATTCCAAGTCAGCTCCAGGGTGTGACCAAGTTTACATGTTTGACAATAGCTCAGTGGTACCCATGTGAAATGACTTACTGTGACTTGGCTTGCTTCTCACAAAGGCAAAAATAGCTCCATCCTTCCACTGCAGGCAGTGTGAGAAAGGGGAAATGAGCTTCCATCAGAGGGGTAAAATGCAATGGTGACAGCGTGATGGCAGTTGAAAGAAGTGTGCCCTACTCTTACCTGTTTTGGGGATTTCTTCTGATGAGACTTTCTTCATGATTCTTGATTTTGCACGTTGTTTGTTGCAGTGAGGTAGTTTTGTGCTGGGGATTGGAGAAAGGAAAGTCAAAGGGCTCTGAAACTGAAGATGAGCACTTTTCATAGTATGTCTGCTGGCTGCTTTCTTTATGAGGCTATCTCTGTGTTCCCTCTGCAGATCTGGCTGTGAAGGAGTTGCAAGGTGAGGATTTGGTTCCTACTGAAGTTTGTCTCTTCAGTCACTTGGTGATGCTAGTCCTTCCCTTTAACATCAAAAGCCTCTCATGCTTTGTCCTGTATCTCCCCAGTGATAAAGGGCAACAAGTATGTTGTGTGTATACTGTTCCTCTCCATGCAGCTGCCATCAGTATAGGTGCTTCCAGTACTATCAGGCTCTCCAGTATGCTTCTGTAGCCCCTCTGAATCTCAGGAACACCTCTGGGTGCATAGCCTTTTGAGGAAAAGGGTAAGATGTGGAATAGACTTTGATTAAAAGGTGCTATTTTAGCTTGCTCAGCCAACTGCAGGAGCCTGGGAGAGCAAAGGAGGAGGAACAGAGCAGCACGAGGAATATCTCTGGAAGCATCTCCAAGATTCTGTGTGTTCTATCTTAGGCACTAATAAACTGTCTGTGAATAGCCCTCCATTACAAGGAGTAACACAAGGGATAGCACAACTGGGATATCACCTCTGGGGATGAGTAATCAATGGACATCCAAGCCTGTCTGAAGTAGAAGCCTTGTATGCATCCTACATCCAGCCACTCTTTGTTCACAATGTCGCTCCTAGTACAGCAATTATTCCCCTGAGCCAACTGAAAAGGTTCCTCAGGGAGCTATGTCTTTTGCCACTGCAGAGGGAAGGGACTGGGGCCCTTGCCTTCCTACTTCCTTCTAAGCATTTAGCTGTCTTGTTCTCCCCAGCAGGGAAGGCAGCTGATGGTGTCTTATGTCACTCTGCTCACAGCCCTGTGCTCTCCTCTCCTCAGGCAGTCCCAGCCCTCGGTGGTGCCATGCCATGTGCCTCAGTGACCTGGGGACAGCTGTTCTGATTGGTGGAGAAGGTGTCGATCAGCAGTCCTGCAAGGATGTGCTCTGGAAGCTGGAAATTGGTGGGGACTTAAGGGCTATCAAAGGCAATGGGGGCAGTGGGGCTCAAAGACAACTCATGAAAATGGGAGGGGGCACTTGGGGGTCTGTGCATATGGAGGGGACATCAAAAGTGTCACATCTTCTAGTGTGGTCACCAGGGTGAGCTGACAGCATAGAGTGCTATGTGAGGCTCTGGGGGTGTATGTGAGAGACCTCTAGAGCTAAGGTATGAGTTCTAGAAAGAGTTGGGGGAATTGCAAGGGGTAAAAGCAGTTTCCAGTCTGTGTGTGGTGACTTGTGAAGTGTGAGATCCAAATCCAGAGCGTTGTTTTTCTGCACCGAACTGGGTCCTCTCTTTCGCCTTGCTATTTCCCTTCATTCCTTATACAAAAACAATTCTGTATGAGTTCCCTCTAGCCCTGAATCAAAGGAGAGGAGGAGACAGAGGGAGAAAGGTTTTGAGTATGGATTTTATGGCATATTCTTTAAATCTAGATAAATCAAGAGCATCCCTGAACTCCCACACCATCTCTCTGATGTTGCTCCCCCAGAGAGTGATTTGTGGGAGCAACTTCCAGTGGGTTTCCAGCTACAAAACACCATGTCATCATGCTTGCATGGTCACACAGCTACCTATGACCCTGACACCAAGCGCATCTACATCTTTGGGGGCATAAGGGAGGACAAAGACTACAGCAGCATCTACATTCTGGACACAGTCACCTGGAAATGGCTCCTCGTGGCTGTGAGTATTGCATCTCTTCCCAGACAAAAGCTCAGGAAGGGTTGCAGGTTCTGCCTGAATGTGGCAATTGATGTGACTGTGTCCTTATTGCAGTAGCCTTGGTTCACTGTTGTTGCAGGTTATCTGAGATAGTTGGGTTTGGCAGATAAAAGAAGCTGTGTTGAAAAGCTGCAAACTTGACAGAAATCAGGAACTGTGCCTACAATGAGTGAAGCAAGGTGAAAAAATGGTTGCTGCAGGGAGCTGTGTCTTGCCAGGCTCACGGGTGGGAGGTACTGTACAAGCAGTAGAGGGAAATGGCCTCTCATTTTACATGGTGCCATTGAGAGCAGCAGCAGATGCTGAGCTGAAGAGCTAGTCTTCTCAAATGAGGGACTGCTCTGAGCACAGCAGAACTCTGAGAAGAGCGCCCTGTCAGCAAGGGACCATCTGTTCTTTTCTGGGCTAAGGTACAAGATGGCTTTTACAGAGTAAGCCTGGATGAGATCTTTCTGTTCCGTGTCATCTTCTGGGGAAGCTGCTGTGGGAGATTGACTTCCTTCTCTTATCAAGTATTCTGGTGGTGCAGAGTATGCAAAGAATGTCCTGTCTGCCTGTGCAGCAAAGGTCTGGCTGGGGAGCCAACTAAGTGGAATTTGAGACTTGAAAAACTCACTGCATGATGTGGGCCCCTTTCCTATAGGTCATGCAGCAAATAATATGCTTCTTGTAATAAGTATATGTTGAACTTTTTCCAGGCCAAAGGGAAGATACCGGTGCTCACTTACCACAGTGCAACTATCTACCAAAAGGAGCTCTTTGTTTTTGGAGGAACTTTCCCCAAAAAGGCATCACTGGCAGTTGGACCCTGCAGCAACATGCTCTATGTCTTCAATCCAGAACATGAAATTTGGTATCAGCCCATCTCAGAAGGGGAGAAGCCTCTGCCTAGGCTTGGGTGAGAGTGCTCTAATTCTAGCCCTCCAAAATAGAGCAGGAAACCTCTGCTCGCCTTCCCTCCCCCATCAGTGTAATCCCCTAAATACTAGGTGATTGTTCTCCACCATTTACTCCTTAAAATAGGGCTATGTTTTGAGCAATGTGACTCTCAGTACCTTCTGTTATGAATCCTGATGGGATTCTGTCCTTGGGCTGCAGTGGCTGCGGGTAGAGGCAGGTGTAGACTGAAACTATGGCACCCCAGTAGAAGAAGCCAAGGCTAAAATGGAAGTTTTTAGGGAACTTGCTGAAGATGTTTTATTCACTTACTTGCTCTCTGCCCAGGCATTCAGCTACTCTACTGAAAAACAAGCTGCTGATTTTTGGGGGTCGGAGGACTTCTCTCTACCTCAGTGACATGCACGTTCTGGATCTGGGTAAGAAAGTCTTGGCTGCCTTGGGAAGGTCCATTCTAAGACAGGGACTTGGGGGAGTGAGGCAGGCTCAATGAGAAGGTAGCAATAACAGTATAAAAACTCCTAACTAGACAATGGAGTTGGAAGAACTATGGCATTAAAAAAAAGAAGGGGGAAAAAATACGAACAACCAAAAAAATCCCCCACCAAAACAAACCACCACCACCTTTGTGGGGTATGTATTGGCTGGTCTCTTCGCGAACGAAGAACTGGGGAAGGTCTTTCCACCTTCCAGCCTGCGCATTGGATTTTTTAGGTTAGACACAGTGTGCGCAGAACTGAGCCCACCCTTTAATCCTGAGGTTCGTCTGCCGGGGCCAAGCGAGCTTGGACGGTGGCAGTGAGGTCCTCAGGACGTAGATGGATTGCCTTACGGGCTAACGAGCTCCACCTGCCCGGGGAGGGGCCCCGACCGGGAATCGAACCCGGGTCTCTGCAGTGACAGTGCAGTGTCTTTTCCCCTAGACCACCGGGAGCTTTGTGGGGTAATAGAGGAGGGAATGGAGAAAAACAAGACTGTTTGTTTTTGTTTTGTTTTGTTTTTAAGAAGCTGGGTAATAGAGAAAGCAGGTTGCTGATGTGGCAAAGCATTGAACTTTTTATCTAGTTACAAGGCTGAGCTTTTTGGACATTTCACCTGCCTTTTCCCTGGCTGTCAGGTTTCATGGAGTACACACCAGTCCCTCTCCTTGCAGGACAGCCTTCTGCACGTTGGTAAGATCCTATTGCAGACCACGATCTATCTTCTTCCTCTGTCCTTTCCCCTTGAAGCCAAGTTTAAACAGTGCTGGTGATCAGACCCAGTTGCATATCTCTGTCCCACTAGCCAAAATACAGTGGCTCCTCTGCTGTGGAACCAGGAATTCCTGTCCTTGTTGGTGTCCCTATGGTGTTGGGGTGTAAAGACCCCTTAGTCTCCCTGGAAATCAGCCTTTCAGGCTAGGGTAACCTTTCTGCTGTGTACCAGTGCACTGTATTGTTTGGTCTCCTCAGTACTTGGAGAGGTACTGTGGCACAGAGATAGGAAGAACCTCCTGTACCAACTGTGCTGTTCCTAATGGGACATAGTTGCCCACTAAATCAGGACAATCACCTAAATCAGGACAAAGCCCAACTAGCTTGCTATCTCCCCCCCTAGAGCAAAACATAGGACTTCTGATAGGTCCTTCTGAGAGAATGAGGTGCTCTTCAGGCCTGATCGTGGCCTTATCTGCAGGGGCAAACATACAGCTCTTCTAGGATTATTCAGCAAGTCAGGGTAGAAGAGAAGCAGAATTTAACTTCCTTTCTGCAGCTTAAGCCCCCAACCTTCTGCTGAAGTCTTCCCATCTCTGCCCATTGCTCTGACTAAGGCTACTCCTGCAGGTTCTGCTGTAGTCACCTTTGCTTTGCTTTGGTTGCAGTTTTCATGCAGCTCTGGCTGTTTCAGACCAGAAGGTTCTGATCAGTGGAGGCTGCAATGCCATGGGAGCCCTGCACGATGCCTTTGTCTTCTGCCTAGGTGAGTGACTCTCCTGCCTTGATTCCATAGCTGAAGGTGACTGTGGGACTGCAGTCGTGTTTCTGAACACCTAGTCTGGTCCATTTGTTTCATCTCTTGCACTAGGAGTGGGTTTGTCAGTACTGATAGCCACTTTCTACTTCAGATACTCTTTCATGGAGCACAGTGATCCACCGTGACCTCTGCTCTGTGCCCCGAGCTGGCCACACATTGCTTAACCTGACTCCCGCCCACCTGATGGATGTGGACAAGGAGAACAAAGAGGAGCACAACCTGCATACGGTGTTGGTCTTTGGGGGCTCCAACTGTGCAGGAACCTTTTACAACAGCACAGTCAAGATCAAGCTGGACCTAGGATAATGCACAATACTCAGAATGAGCCTGAACAGCAAGGGCTCTTCACCAGCCTAAATACAGACATGGATGGCAATAAATGAATCCAAGCAATGTTGCGGTCCAATTATCTGTGTGTAGGTGGATGCTACCTTGGCACAAGAGATTAGGGGTTTGTAACATCTTTCTGAAGGCTGTGGGTATCTTAGGGTAGCTGATATACAGTATCAGACTGGCAGAAGTTCCATCCCCTATGGATGGCTTGGTACCTGGGCTCGGGTGCCAAAATATTCAGTGAGATCTGATCTAAGCCTGCACAGGAACCCAGACGCAAGGATCTGGGTTTCCCTTCTTGCCCTACAGGTTTTTGAGCTGGAGTTTATGGGGTGCTTTCAACTCTGAAGGTGACTCAGGTGTTAGGTTTCATTTGGAATGAGTGGAATGGGATTTACTCCTGCCACTTAGAAAGTCCTCCTAGTGAAAGTACAGGCATGATTCTGATTTTGGGGGAACCAGAGTGGGATTCCCTTAGGCAACAGTCTGCAGCTGAAAACTAGGAAAACACCTAGAACAGTGTTTGAGGGAAAAGGAACATAATTTTCAGTGTATGGGAGAGAGCTGGTTGTGCCTTGCTGACTATGGCACAATCACTTAGCTTTGCTCTAGACAGACCTTTATGATAAATTCTGTGCAACTGCTGCTACATAAGGAATAAGTACAAGTCCTCTGTCCCAGGTAGTAATTCTCTTATTTGCAAGGGGTGGCAGCATTGCTGACTTGGCTCTTTCAAGATCCATGGGACCCAACAAAAAGGTTAGGATTAAGCTATCTTCCATCAGAGACTAACACTGTTTATATCCATGGCACTGATGACTATGCCGTAGCTCTGAGGCAGCTCCAAAGACAAGCACAATGTATACACTGATTCCTTGATGCTCTTTCTGTAGATGGTAGTAAGAAGCAGCACCTATGGGGAGTCCAGAATTGGCTCAATGCCTCACATTGTGGCCACGTTCCCCAGCCCAAAGCCATACAAAGGGAACTTATGATAATTATGGATGCTTCTGCTTTAATCTGCTTCATGGAGATAGGTTAGATAGAAAAAACTAGTAGCTGTAAGCATTCCAGCACAGGCATACTCCTCTTAGTTATCTAGGCTCCTTGGAGGTCCTCTGTCCTTCTTCCCATGCAGATGAAAGGGAGACAATAGTACTAGGGCTTCCTGCTGGCACTCAGACTGTAGGTGGTGTCTTCTTTGTCACTCCAGCTGACTAGATTTAATGAGCGGAAGGGCTTCAAGCTCGCAGCTCTGCAGGAGTATCTGGCTGCCGGGATGGGTGGCTTACTTTAAACGCCTCTAACTCCAAGAGAGCTTTATTTATTCTGGTTATTGTGGGATATGGACCCATGTCCACTTTGAATCTGCAAAAGGAAAAGAACTGATGAAGTACTAAGAGTTGGACAGCCAGTACAGCAGTGAGCAGAAGGGCAGAGCAGTATGCCATGCCTGCCCAGTATGGGAGAATCTCACAGGCGTTTACAATAACAGAAAAGATTTGTCCTTGTAGGTTTAAAATAAAATGCTAGAAAGGTTAATTAGTTCCTGGAGGGGCTGTGAAGTCTCCTTCTCTAGAGATATTCAAAACCCACCCAGATGCAATCCTTTGCCACTTGCTTTAAGTGAACCTGCTTTAGCAGGGAAGTTGTTGGACTAGATGACCTCCAGAATTCCCTTCCAACCCCAACGATTCTGTGACTCTGTGATCTTTACCAGGCTTTTACATAATGTGCAGCACAGGATAAGAAGGCACTATGCTTTTCCTGGGAATCATGCAGCCACTACTTGTATGGGTTTGATGCTTTAAACAAACGTAATCAGATTAATATTTTCCTCCTGTGTGCAGTCTAAATATAAGGCAAACAGGGAGAGAGAATGTGGAGTGTGGGCAACCTCAGCTTTTCTGAGGTCATAAATCAGGTTTCCCCCCAGGGTCCTCTGAGAAGAGAGCACTGCTCCTTATTTCTAAGAGCTTCAAAAAGAGACAGTATTTATTACATAGAATAATTCATGGAGAGAAGAACCAAAACTGGATAGGGCAGGCAGAAGGGATAGTTTCTAACACACAAGGAGCAGCAGAAGGCAAGCTCTGACAGCCCAGCACAAGGTGTAGGTGCCCTTGAAGAAAGCCTCAAGTTTAGCCCTAATTACCTTTCAGCATTGGCAACTTGAGGCACCAAGCACAAATCAGCCATGGAAACCTGCAAATGTAGCAGAGAAAAGGGTTACAGTAACTCAGAGTCTGTTCCATCACAGTGGTGGCAGGCTTCAAGAGCAGGATAGACATTATTTTATCAGCCAGTACAGAGGAGTTGTCATGGCAATCTAATTCTTTAATCCAGCATTAAATAATGCAACAACAGTACAAGGAAAATAAGTTCATAGCAGTCACTAGTAGAAGAAGCCATCAGACTTTAGGGTATTTTTTTTTTTTTTTAAATTAGCAGCTGATCATGATAGCCTGAAGGACACTGCTTCTATGGCAACTGCCTCTGAGCAAACAGGTCTGCTGGCAAGCTGCAGAAGGACGTGAGGGAGGGAGAGGGATGCTTGCATGGCTGGGAAAAGATGAGTAAATATTGCTTCTTTGCACTACAGAAGTATCAAGCAGCTCCTGCCAATGTCAAGATTTGATATGCGACAGGGGTCTGCACACAGGCTCAGAGATTTGCAGCCCGAAAAGAAGACTCAAGGACAAGACTGCCAGCTGCCTACCTGCACAGAGGCAGCTGCCTGTGCCCCACTGCCCAGGTCACAAAGTCCTGGGTCCTTCTCAGAGAACACATTATTCTCCAAGATTACATCTCCTAAGTAGCCTTTGCCCTCCAAGGGCTCCATAAGGCTGCTCCTAGACAATTCTCTGCATCACAGGATATTGCAGGAGCCTTCCTTTTTTTCTCAGCTTTTATAGGAAAGATCCAATTGTCTGCCAAGCAGAACTACTAAATGGAAGAAGCCTGAGCTGCCCTTAGCTCGGCAAGGGTCAGAACAGCTTGTATGTGAGCTCTGTGAAATCTGTCCATGTTAAAACTGGAGAATCAGAGCAGAAAAATACAAGTTGGTTAAAGATTTCACAGAGCAGAGGTAAGAACTGAACCCATGTTTCTTAAGCCAAGCTTTGCCCCTGTGACTCCACTTTGAACTGCAGATCTCTTAAAGATGAAATATATATCTGCTTCCACATTGTCTAGTAACAGCCAGATCCTAGATACAGCTGCAGAATCTGGCCATCAGCAGGTTATAGGCAGGGACAAGTAAATATCTCCATAACTCTTTCCACTCAGTAATGGGCTAAGTAGGATCCATGCAGCTGCTTTTTCTTACGGTGAAGGCACTGCATGTAACTTTCAGGCACAGGATGGGGTTGTGCTCTGTCTCCTCAACTAATTTTCTTTCCTATTTTAGGGAAGTTACTGGCATTTTCAGTTCTGTAATGGTACACAACACTCTCTCAGATACTTACTTCATCCCCCACACAGTAGCGTCCAGCAGTGTGCTGCAGAATCTGCTCCAGTGCTGTCAAGAGAGGTGGTACCCTGGAGTGAGGCACTGGAAACTCACTCAATAGGAACACCAAAGACTGGGACTTAGGAAGGACATTTTAGACTGGGAATTATGAAGGAGGGCATTTTGACCATGAGCAGAGTATGAAAAAGGACCAATCTGGGACAGAAACTAGAAGGAACAGGAATCTTACAACAGCTTAGTTATGGGAGCCTTTAGAGTTCTTCAGGTTTTTTGGATCCAAGGTGATTTCAGTTGATTCAGACAATGCAGCTGAAATACTAAGAGGATAATGTAGAAATATGTGAATGGAGAGGGGAGAAATGCAAAGCTTCAGTCAATTTGTGTCTGTCCCAAAGTGAAGATGGGCCATCATTGCAGCACATGGGGGAAAGGGTTTTGAAGAATCCAAAAGGACCTTACTTCTCCAAAAGAGGTAAAGAAATACTCTGCTACTTGCTAAACTGGTGGGGTTTGCCATCAGAAATCTGTTGTCTGATTACAAAAGCAAATACATACATATATATATATGTCTATATAGATTGATAGAACTTTAAAGCAAAAGGCACTAGTTTGGGAGCAGATGGATGGAAAAGAAGTGCTGTGAGCCTTCATGCTTCAGAGTGAATCAACTGCTACAGTATGCAGGATGGCCCCAAGCTTCCATGTGCAGCAGTGGAAGCCCCCTATTAGCATCATCTTTCCTCTGAGACCCTGGAAAACTACCAGCCCTGGAGAAGGGACTCTGGGCAGGAAGAGCACTGTCTCTGCCGGCAGGGCAGGACCCCAACACACCAGCCTAGAAGCTTCTGTTGTTCTGCTTGAAAAGTCAAGTAGGATGCCAGCAGTGCAACTCTTTGTAAGGTCAGTCAAAATGCTGATAATTTTGGATGCGGGATGTACCTTGAAAGCCAGATGCAATACAGTTCTGAGCCCATTCCGTTTTTCTCTCCCCTATTTGTTTCAGGACACTCAGGTTCTGCAAAGGCAAAGCAATCTCTAGGTTAGATGACTGCTGCTGGCTGGATCTTGCCTACTCTGTCATCTGGGGGAGGAGAGGAAAGATAAGGAGTTGCCAAGCCTGAACCCCTAGCCTGAGTTCAGTGGATTGGGTCAGCCCTTACCTCACCCTCACTGAATCATGCACCTTGCTGTATCTTTTTCTTGGCACTGTCCTTCCATAACAGATCCCAGGGAATCCCTTTGCCTCTGCGTTTGGATTGCTCAATTCTCTTCTTCCTCTAACATCCTAGACCCAGCAGTAAAACCGTATAAGTTTAGCTGTTTCTAGAAAGAGCCCTGGGGTGATTTTCTGTGTTGTAAATACTGTATTGTTGTTGCCACTGGCAGATCAGGCACAGGCTAAGCACAGGTATCATCTGCTAACTCACAAGTCTGACGTTCTGCCACCCTGTTGGCTGGCAACAATTTTAAAGAGACTGAGAATTTCAGAGATGGAAATCCTTTCTGATTTTTTCATTTGCATAGGTCTGACAAGGCAGTACCTGGAGTGGTTGAATGCCTGAGGCAATGTGATCAGCAATCATTCTGACTTGGGCTCTCTTCTTCGGATCTTGGGGCAGGAGTCTGGGGTTAGGCCGTGTATCTTCGAGGTAATGAATTATAGCTAGCTGTAGTGAACAAAGAGATATTGGGAGGTTATTGGAGAGCCAAGGAAAAGTTCACGTCTTGAACACCTGGAAAGGGGAGCTGATCCAAGAGGATACAATGGCTATTGAATGAAATTTGTAACCAGTCCAGGGAACAGACGTCTGCTTGTGACCTGTTGTCATTTAGTCCAGCTGTAATTTCAGGCAAATCCTGGCACAGCCATCTGACTCAGACTACAAATTGCTCAGTGAAAGGTGGAGTTATGAAATAAAGCAGAATTTAACTCAAATCCTTGACAGCAGCTTCCCAGCAAAGACTATGTGCTATTTCTGTTCCCAAGTAGGATTGTTTATCATAAATGCCATCTCTTTTCCAGTGCACAGATGAGAGCTTTGGGGGAGAAGTTAAAGCAAAGTCATCCCCTCCACATGGGGCAGCAGGCAGGAGTGAATGGTTAAGAGGGATGGGTAACTCACCGACTGAGAAAGGGTGATGCCATCAATTTTCAAGGCTGGGACTTGCTGCATTGGATTCAGTGCCTTGAATTCAGCAGAAAACTGTGGAAACAAACCTGAGCTTACTTTACAGCAATAAGAAATCCCTTTTTCTTCCCCTAGAACTCAGTTACTAAACTTTTTTTTTACCTGTTCTTTCTCTCTACTGCAATATTAATATTGTCAGTAAGTTATGCTGTACTATTAGCCTATAGCAAGCTCTCACTGGGGCTCAGGAATCACCACATCCAGGGCCAAACTGCCTTATCACTTGATAAGCCATCACTGCAATGCCCAGGATGGGTGGTCCTGCATCAGTGTCGGCATTACTGTTCTAGTTCTCCAACTCCACCTTAGCCCATACTGGTACACTGAGCTGCTGGTATTACTAGGGCACAACTCCCTCCTGTGGACCCCCGAGTAAGTTCTCAGTGAAGAGCTCTTCTGGCAACCCCGCCCTTCCTTTTGCAGGCCCTTTGCAGCCCCCTGCAATATGATTTAACATCTTTTGGACACATGCACCCTTACACACGCATGTACCCTGGAGCTAATTGAATGAGGTGAGTCTGTTTAAAGTGCAGTGCAGATTCTCTGAAGTCTGTGCACCAGATATGTTCAGTCATATCATGGTAAGCAAGAGCAAAAGATCTTCAGCCTTCTGAATTCAGTCATGGATGTTTAAGAGAGGAAAAAGAGAGGAAAAAGCCTCTAGTTTCCTACAGTCTTCTCCCTCTGACTTGCATGCCAGGGAATACTGGCTGAAATCAACTATTAATTACAGGGAAGCAGTGAGGAATTCAGTAACTTTGCCTGTGAGCTTTCTAATGCTAATCCCAAACCTCCTCAGGATCCCCAAGTTCAGTATCCTTGGAGACAGCAATGGTATCTCTATCCTTACCTGCTGTCCTCCATCCTTTACGAGGTTCACTGGTACCAGGTCATAGGAAATCCCTTTCAGAGCCAGTGCTAGGGAGAGCAGAGTACACAGCTTCAGACAGGTACAGTGAGACTAGTTTCACTGGTAACAGATTCAGGGAAATGTTACAATCTTCATTTAAAAAAAGACCATTTCCCTCAAGGAGGGTGGTGTGAGTCCACTGAGAAGACAGTGCTCTTGCAAGTGAAGGATCAAAGCACTAAAGATCAGTCCTGGCAAAACCACTGCATTTTTCAAAGCAAGTTTTGCCACTCTTTGTAGCACAGCCCTTCCTGACTTGGCTTACAGAGGGCAAGGGACCATGTGCTCACCTGCAAAACCTTGCTGTCTCAGAATAAGTAGGGGCTGTTCCCAGCCCTGCTTAGCTCTCAAGACCTGGGCATACCAGAGTCTGAGGCAGTATCATGAAGCCCTCTTATCTGTTCCCTTCCATCCCACTTGCTCCAGGTAAGCTGTGGTGTTCCCTTCCCTCCCCCTCGGAAAATGCCTCACTGTTCCAGGTTCATGTTTGCTGACCTCTCTTAATAAGTGATTGATTAATTGAGTTAGTGAAGGGGAGGATACTGCAATAACATTGAGAGGAAAAAAAAAAAAAAAAAAAAGAGATCTCAACACTGGATCTTACCAATTCGCACTCTCCAAGAGCAGGAACTTCTGAAATAACTATAAAGTATCGGCTGAGAAGAGAAAGACAGATAAAATGGTTACACCAAAATATTGTAAGGAGAAGAATGTATGAAAAGAAGGCATTTCAGGAACTGTAAGACAGGGAAGAGCAATGTTTGGGGAAGAGAGGACTCCTTTCTGAAAGTGGCTGTTCCTGATTTGGGCATACATGTGGCATCACTGTCTTTCATGATAGTCCTCTAACAATGTAGTTGCACCTGATGTTTCCAGCAATGCACTGGTGACCTTAAAATTATTGCCTATGAAATTTCCCTCTTTGATGTCCCTATCTGATGTAGGTAACTTCTATACCATCTTAGATTTCTGAAACCAGTTCTGCACTGATTGTGCCAACCACCTGCATGGCATGAAACAGCTTTTTCAGCCTCATGGGGAAAGGCATGGCCTCTTTCCAAACAAGAAGAGCTTCTGCTGTTTGAGATGAAAGCCATGAGGATAGACAATTCATCTCTACCTGAACTATAGCACCAAGGCACCTTTCCCAGACGCTTCCACCCTGTTCAAGCTCTCACCTTTTCAGATGCCATCGTCAGTGTGTGCAGTCTACTCCAGGAAATAAGAAAAAACCCCTTTGTTTTCCCTTTTGCCTCAGCTGGGATGGGGGAAGGCTTTTCTCCTAAAATCAATGAGGAAAGGACTATGCCCCCAAGTCTGTGCCCAGGGCACAAAAAACAGCCAGTCAGATTTCATCCTGAGTCACTGCGCTCACCTCCTCCCAGCCCTGATACCAGAACTATTAACCAGATTTAAGCTTGGAAGCACATTTAGGAACTATGTTTATTTCCCTAGAATTTCATCCAGACATAAATAAAATATTTAGAGAGCCTCTCAGGCTGTCAGCAGCTGCCAATGCAGAAATAGAGCCCTGGGGAACAAAAAAAGAAAAGAAAAGCCACACGCAGAATTTCCATTTCACCAGGGAATGACTGCAAGCTCTGGGAACAGGGGCTGCCTTTGCGGGGAGGTCCCTTAGGATGCTCCTGTAGCCTTCCTCCTGTCATTGTCGGCTAGTGCAGAGTGTTTTCCACATTGCAGGCCTAGAAGAAGCTGCTATTCTGCTCCCAGACCAACTTGTACGAAATACAAAGATTGCTTTTTTTGTGTAACGGTCTTTTCCTTCCACACAGGAAACTGGTACTTATTTACGTCTCTGAATAAACCTGTAATCATGTCTCTCCTTCCTTTTACATAGATCCCATGGCATGCCAGGGATCTCTCTGCATCTCTACCCTCCCAGAATGCATAGAAATTATTCCAGAGACTGGCAGTAAGGTAGAAGAAAGCAGGGATTTGCCCAATGACAGTCTGTCAACAAAAAAACCAGAGACACTGAAGATCTCTGTTCTCCAGTCCTCTTTATTACCCTGATGCTTCTCTTGCAGTTTAGATTGGTTCAAATAACTTTAAATGAGGTACGCCTTTGATTAAATTACTCTAGCCAAATTTACTGGAAAATGGTTTATAAGTGAGGAGGGAAGCGATGGCAGTATTTGCAACATTTTAGTGGACAGAGTATTTCCTGATTTTCTTAAATTCTCTGCTTCTGGGATAAGGGTATTAGAAATCTCAGCTATGCTTTTTTTCCCCACCCCCCCTAAATGTCTAGCCTGCTGGGTTGCAGGGATAGAAACAGAAACTATGGCTTCAGAAGAGAAACATACAGTATTCATGACATACTATTTTTAGTTGTTTTTCCTGAGGACCTTGCAAGTGATTTTTTGGCTCAGAAATTTATGTCCTTCACCACATCCGTTTTGGGCTCTAGCCTCTCAGCTGATGGAGACATTTCTCCTGATCCTCTCTACAGTTCTTTTTTATTTTTGCCGCCTGTGCTATCATTTGGAATAAACTGTACTAACCTAATTGCCTTGCTCTTTAATTTCAAGGTCCCTGGGGGATTTCACCAAAGAGAACATGGAAAACAGTCTGTCCTTCAGCTAATAACTGTGTGTCCAGAGGCTGGGGCCTGGACTGGTCTCCTGAGTTCATGCTGCTTTGCTCCCAGCAGCAGGGCAGATCACAGGCAAAAATGATCATCTAAGTATAGATTAGAGACAGCAGGAGAGTTTTGTCCTCAGTGGACAGGTCCCACAGTGACACTGTATCTTCCTCAGAGGAAGAGCAGAGCACGGCCCAGGGAGGTAACGCAAAAAAAGTGCCTGCATTTACAACCCTATGGGGTACAATCTCCATAAGCTGCACATTAGACTGGTTGGAACTGGGATGATAGAAGGAGAACAGCATTTGCTTGATGTCTACTGAGATTTCTGTTTAGGTTCTGTTTTCATTTCCAGCATCAGTGAGGAAAGTTCGGGCTTAAATACCAGTTGAGAGTAAAAGTTCGGGAAATGCATTTCACTATTGTGGAAGTTGGAAGAAACACCCCAAACTCTGTGTCGAGCTCTCAGGTTTCCACGCCTGTCTACTTCAGTGTGGTCTGCTCTGGATACCACCTCTTTCTAGGCTATATTAGGGAGGCACTTGGGAAGGCAAAGTCTTTCACCTCTTTCCTAAGACACATGACACCAAGCAGGCTGCACACATACACTGCTCCCAGGGGGCTGGTGTAAGGGAAACCTCGGTGTCTGAAAGGCACTGCTTATATTCTGCTGGGTTCAAATGTAAAGGTACGAGCAGAAACAACAGCTTTGCTCCTAAACTCTCAGTATCTCTGCGGCAGGCCTTGGTGTTAACAGCGCACGAGGATAAACTACGATAAGTGAACACCGATGCTGCTTTGTGAAGCATTAATTTAGGGTGGGGGCAAATTCCTCGCTCTCCACTGAGACAGAGCCATCGGGGCAGCAGTCCTGTCGGGAATCGCCATCCCGGCCTTTCCGGGGAGCCAGGGCACCAGAAGCCGATTGCGGCCGTGATCCCTGTCAGCGAACCGAGCCCTAAGACCCGCTCCCTCCGGCTCTGGCGCCGCCATCGCCCCCCCTCCCTTCCCGCCCGGCGGGGACGCTCCGCTCCGCAGGGAGAGCGCGGAGCCAGCACCGCGTACCTTGGCGGCGGCGGCGCTCATTCCCGTCCCAGCCTCAACTCAGGGCTCGGCGGCAGCCTGGGACTGCATTACCGGGACTACATCCCCCGGCGAGCCCCGCGGATGCCCCGCCCCGCTCTCCGTGCCCAGGATGCCGCGCTCCCGGCGCGGAGCCGCGCGCGGCGGATCCCCGTGGATGCCGCCGCGCCAGCGGGAGCCCCGCCGGGGGCCGGGCGGGCCGGGCCGCCTCGCTGCTCCGCCCGCCGCCGCCCGCCCGGCCGCGCTGGCCCTCGTCACCCTCCTCAGCTTCGCCTCCCGCTTCCACCGCCTGCCGGAGCCGCCGCACGTCTGGTACGGGCCGGGCGGGGCGTGCCCCGCTCCGTTCGGGCACTGCCCGAGCCCCGGGGTGCGGGGGGTGCGTGTCCGTGTCCGTGTCCGTGTCCGTGTCCGTGTCCGCCTCCTCCGGGAGATGCCGGCGAGTTGCGCCCAGCCTGCGCCCCCTGCTCCGCCCCGGCCTTGCCCGGCGTGGGAGGGCCCGTGTTCATCCCAGACAGATGGAGGGACGGGACCCTGGCAGGGAGGGCCCCAGGGAAGCGCTGCGCTCTCTGGCCAGCCCGCTCCTCGGCGCGGCTCTCGGGACGTGCTGCAGAGGGTCCTGGGGAGGCGGTGTTGTGGGCCTGCGGGCGGCAGACTGACTTCTTAGCATCTCTGAGGGCAGTCTGGAATCAGAAGAGCAGACTACAGATTTTGGAGTGCTGATATCAAACTGTTTAAAAAAGGGCCCATCCTAGAATGACTGATGTGCTCTCCATTATTTCCCAGTAAATGTAATGCATCGTCTCATATTGAATGGCTGGCAGTAACTCTCTACATGATGAAAAGCATGAGTAAAAAGACTTTCCTGGATTTTTTTTTTTTTTTTTACTATCTTCATCATTATAGAGTACTGGCTATTGTTAAGTTTTGGGGTTTTTGTGTTTTGTTGTTTTTTTGTTTTTTTGTTTTTTCCAGTTGGGATGAAACTCATTTTGGGAAGATGGGAAGTTACTACATTAATCGGACTTTCTTCTTTGATGTCCACCCTCCTTTGGGGAAGGTAAACTGCTTTTCTGTTACATGTTTTAGAAATCACAGGAGTGGGCCAATAAAAGTCTACTCCTGCCTTCTGGACAAAGGTTGTGATAAACTCCATTTATCTTTCCTGTTGTTGGACATCATGGTAGTTTGCATTCTGTATCCACAACCTCAACTTGCAACTTTTTGTCTTTACAAAAATACTTCAAATATGGGGAAACTACAGTATTGCATGTTGGGTATTTGAAAGGCTTGAAATTTAGAAAATCAGGGTGGTGCTTATGGATTGGAGGGGTTATGGCATAGCAGCCTGCATTTGAAAGGAAACAAACAACTCGTGATAACCTGTGTGCAAGTGAGATGCCTACTACAAAGGACCCTGAGAGCACTGTTTTTCTATTTTGACTTGTTTTAGCAACAGTGTGTAGTGCTGATGAAGGTGCACTCCTACTGCCTCAACAAGGTTATCTTTCCTTTCAGACTGAGTCTTCTGAACCTAAAGAGATAGGGAGCTATGGGAGATTCTACAGAGACAGAATTCTCCCTGCTCAATCCCACACCTGGTATTTCTCTTCAACTTGCAGTCATAGTCCATAGCCAAAATTGTCCTGATTTTGCTTTTAGACAAAGAGCAATGTTTTTGCACACAGTATCTATACATAAACTCTTGTTTGGATGATATATCTGAATTAAGTAGTTGTCTTCTGGATCAGTCTTGGCTTCTATAAAAATATTACCTCCAGTGCGATTTCTCTGACAATTTTTTTTTTCACCTTTTCTCTTCAGATGCTGATTGGACTTGCTGGCTACCTTAGTGGATATGATGGTACGTTTCCTTTCCAAAAGCCGGGGGACCGATATGAGCAGCACAACTACATGGGAATGAGAGGGGTAAGGCTCTGCAGGCTAGTGTTGAGCTGGTTAGCTTTCCTGTGCCCTTCAATACAGAGGGTTATGTGATAAGAAGAACTCTCCTGGATCAGATCAGAAGTCTGTTTAGCCTTGTGTCTTTAAGCTCCTTAGAAAAGTGTCAGTGGTTCTTCTGTGAGTGTCTTAATGCCTGTGAGAGGCCAGGTAAGAAATTAAGGTGATTATTGTGGCCAACTCTTGCTGCTAGTTAGTGAGACTACACTCTTGTGTGGAACAGATCTCTTGCCTGTTCTGCCAAGGAAACATTGCTGAACTTGGGGTTCTCTCACTCCATTGTGCCTGGCTGGCACAATGGGAGTCAAGGATGTCAAAAAGCCAGGATTATCCACTGTCACCTGCAGTTTGCCACCACCAGGGAGCCAAGTAAGCTGATGGAGCCTCTGGAAGGGGAGCAGAATTTAGACTTGTATCCCTCTGAAACCCTGGCTGTATTGCTATCTAGGAAGACCAAGAGCCATATTACTGACAGCAGATAAGACAAACCAAAAGAAGAAACAGTGGCCAGTTTTTAGTACCTAGAAAGAAGAGTAAATCTTGGTTTAGTTCCAGCAGTTCATGCTTCTAGATTTCCCTGAGCCAAAGAGGGGAGAAGTGCTAGCACCAGACACTGAAGAGAATAAATTTTACTGCGATATTGCTTGCTTTTGTTTTGATTTCTGTTCATTCTCCTTCAACTGTCTTTGGTCTCATTTTTGTAGGGGAGGTGAATCTGGTCTGCTAAAGACGTAAGGTGCAGGTGTATTTTGTTCTTAGATTTCATATTCTAGTATCTTGTTAAAATAAGTGGAGTACAGTGGATGTGTAGTACATCTATTTGACCAATCTTTTTATGGATATCTAATTCAGTCTAGCAGGAGGGTGACTTACTTGTTACTGACACCTCTACGAACAGAGTGTCTGTCCTCTGAACAGTGTCTTTGTTCAGTTAGTGACTCAGTTCAGCAACTGCGACACCTCCTGTTGTTGGTAGTTGTGGAAGATGAAGGAAAGGAAAGGAAAGGGTGTGAGCACTTGTTCACCTTACGGAGGGTTATAACTTCTCCCATTATCTTCTTTTCCTGCAGTTTTGTGCATTCCTTGGCTCCTGCCTCGTTCCCTTTGCCTACCTCACAGTGTTGGAACTGTCAAAGTCACTGCCAGCAGCCTTACTCACAGCTTTCATCCTTATTTTTGGTAGGTGTTTCTGCTACAGCAAAATTGAGTAACCTGACTGTTTAGATAAATTAATTTCTTGATTATCATGTGTTACCTAACCAGCGGATGTTTGGGTTAATGAGAGACATTCTCAGAAGCAAAGAAATTTCACTTTATATATACGTGTATGAGGCTTTTTAACTGGGGGTCCTCTTGAGGATATTACAGTGTTGTTTAGTTCATAGGTACTTCTGTTATTTGCATAACCACAGCATTGGACTACATGTCACCTCAATTTTAAGAATTTTTTTAAAAATGTATGATCAGGAATGATTTTGAGCGTGAGTGATATCTCCCATATGAATTATATGAATTATAGAGACATTTAACAGTCTCTACATTTTATGGAAGAGTTCACAGTAAGAAATGAATAAAGTTCCTTGTTGAATTGAGCCAAGTGGAGAAATTAACACTGCAGACAGTTATCCAAATTGGGGTTTTGTGGGGGCACACAGATATTGAGGCATGGAGACTTAAAAGACCCAAGTCATATTCATTTCTTATAGGTATCATTTGAAAGATGACTTCTCCTTTAGCATGCTCTGGCACAGTGCTGGTGCCCTTGGTAGATGGTTGCTGTCTGTAATGCTCTCCATTTGAATATGTTATCAGCTCTTTCCAAATGGTGTTTCACAGATACTACTGTACTGCCTGGGTTTTTTTTGTTTTGTTGGTTTTTTTTCTATTTTTTTCCGCAAGTAAAAGTAGCAATTTTCTGATCTCCTTCTGTTTCTAGAATTTCTTTCCTTCCCCTTGTCTTGACTATGCTCAGGGAACTGATTTCCCACAATCTTAGATTCGCTTTGGAACTGCAAGCCCTTTTAACATTGTTGTGTGTCTCTCTGCAGATACAGGCTGTATTACTTTGTCCCAATATATTCTGCTGGATCCCATTCTGATGTTCTTCCTCATGGCAGCTGTTCTGAGTATGGTGAAATGTAACAGCTGTGCAGATAGGTAAGATAAAGATGATAGTTTTGTTAAACTAAAAGGTATTCAACTTTCACACAGATAAAGGACTAGAACATGTCTACCATTGGTAGTCTGGTTGAATGGCTGAAATGAGATTATTTCAGGAAATTCGGCGGTGAAAATGGCTGTTGGTAGAGGAGAGAAATTCTTAGCGTAAGTTTTTTTGTAACTAGGAAGAAAGTATTGTGACTTGGGTACACCAAGAGAGAGATTTAACCAGATTATTTTAGCATGAAGGGAAATTTCAGCAGAAATAGTGTATGCAGTTTATGGAACTGCAAATCTTGAACATGAAGGTTAAAGTGTTTTAAAACTTGACAGGAAAGAAAGCTAATAAAAGATGTTTTAGGTCAGAGAAGGATGGTTGTAGTTTATTCGAGGTTTTGGTACTTCATGGCTAAAATATTGTTATCTTGAACCAGTTACTTCGTTTCCAGGCAAGAGAAACACAGTTTATCTGTGACTGTAATCCTATCAAAACTTATGAAAATCCTGCTGTCTGAGGTAAATAGTATAATTTGTTTGGTTTAGAGAAATTGTTACAAAAGCTTTGAGGGAAATAGAGCCAGGATGTTTCTGAACAAAGAAGTCAAGTTGCTGAGGATATTTGCCATGGACCCATCCAGAGGGGAATGGTGATCTCTAGGTATTGGTATATACCAAAAGGCTTCTTTGTGGCTGGGCTGCAGAGAGTAGTTTCCCCACAATGCATCCAGAATTCAAAGAAACAAAACCTCAGAATGCTTTCTTATAAATGTGAGCAATTTTTATTTCATGAAGCATTACAAGAACTGATCATTTCAATCTTAGTGTGATTAGAGTACATATGGCTAAAATGCAGCCTGTAGTGTCATGTAGGGCCACCCAAGGCCATCCTCATCTACAAAACATACCCCAGGGAGTGCAAGCACTAAGTTACAGGGCAGCGCTTGATCAGCTCTGTGGGCCCTGACATGAACTTATTTTTCACATGTTAGAGCTAATCCTGTTGTCAAAGTAGTTAATATCATGCAAATTGAAAGCCAGCTCTAGCTATTGTGTGACTTAGCAGGTCATGGGGATTTTGTCTGACCAAAATGCAAGCATCAAGGCATTAGGAGTTGGTAGGAAAAAGGTTTTAAATTCTGCTGTCATCCTTTATCATCTCTTCTCAATGGTTCAGTTTCATTTCAGTTTATAATACTTTTGCTTTTTGCTACAGCTTTTGTATGTGCTTTGGATAGATGTTTTCCACCATGGGTTTCCTGCTTTAATAATGGTGACTGCTCTTTTTCTCCTGTTCTTCCCTGTGTCCCTAGCTTTTTGTCAGAAGTAAGTTTGTGTTTTATGGAGCAAAAGTCTTGTTTCTTTTCTCGTAACTTCCATGTGGTCACACTTTCTTCACACTAGCATTTTAGCTTATACCTGTTGTCTATGTTTCCATCCTCAAAAGGGAGATTTAGGAATGTCCTGGCTGAAGTGTTGGACCCTTCTGAATAAAGGTTTCACAAGCCTGTATCTGAAGACAGTATCCTTGCATGATTCTAAAAATAATGAAAACCTGCTTTTTCTATTCTTCTTGAGAAGATGGAATGTAATTTTGCAGGGTAACTTATTTGCTGTTTATTTTCATGATCGCAGATGCCCGTTCCTGTAGCCATCATTTTATTTACTGACTTTCTGCACTGGTCCTGCAGGCCATTTTCTGCCTCCTGGTGGTTCTGGCTGAGTCTGACTGGTGTGAACCTTGCTGGAGCAATGGGGGTAAAGTTTGTTGGCCTTTTTGTAGTCCTCTTGGTAGGCCTGAACACAATCTATGACCTATGGGACTTGCTGGGGAACCTTAGTCTGTCACTGGTGAGTTTCAAAGACTTTTCTTTACTTCAAGTGTTTCTTTGTTTTGTTCACTTTGTAGTTCTCCTGGTCTTTGACAACTGTATAACTACTCAGACAGTGATATTCTGTGTGCAGCAGAAGGGGGCTTCTGATGTGGATGATGATAATAAAGATTAAGGTTATGAAAAAACTACTGACAGACTTTTGAAAAAAGACAAACAAACTTATATTAGCAGGATGTAGTGTCATAAGACCACAGCAAAAGGAACGTTGCTTTTTTCTTAGAGAAACTGTTACCTTTCCAGTTGGATGATTTTTCAGTCTAAGCTAAAAATGCTCATTGGGAATGGCTTTACAATGGCCTAAAGCAAGATGTTGTCCAACACTGTTACATGACTTTCTGAGGAGTACGTGCTACCTGGCAGACAGGCATGTCTTGCAGCGCTTGGTTTGCATAAGCAGCGTGAGCTCAGGCTCTGCTTTGTGAGAGTTAGGGGAGCATAGGCCGCAGAGCAGGAGCATGCTATCCCATCAGGAGTCATAGAAATGCTCTGCAGCTTGCAGAATCCAGAGCCACTCCAGAGGATGAAGGCAGCCATACCCTCTTTGATTTCACATACATTTAGTTCCTAAAAGCTTTAAAAATTTTGCTAGTGAGCTTGAGCGCCCTGTCCTAATATATTGCGTTTTGCATTTGTGGACTGCGAAATCTGCTTTTTTGGAGAAATACTTTGATGTATCACTTGCTGTCTTGCAGCTAGCAGGAAAACAAATTCTTCAGTCATGTCTTTTAAAAGGTGTTCAGTTCTCCTCTTGTCTCAGCCTCTTCTGAAGCTTGAAAATTCTACTTTTTTCACTTAGTGTTTTTGTCTTGTTTTTCTCATAAACAGTGAGGGTTTTGAGGGACTTTTTCTATTCCTGCTGTGTGATTTGTTTTTCTTTGATTAATGTGAATCAATATGGGCTGCAAAGATGCAATGTTCCAACTCTGGAGAAGCAGTTCTTGAGCAAAGTCACTTAATTACATTTGAAATGGAACAAATCCATCATGTCTATTATTTCTGCCAGCAGACGGCTGCACAGTGATTTCATTTATGTTGCTGGCAGCAAAGGCAGCAAACCCCTGAGTGTTGGAATATATAAAGAAATCTACTCCAAAAGGCAGATGCTTTCTGAATAACTATTTGTCAGCCTTAGTGCTTGATGAGAGAGGAAAAAAAAAAGTGAGGATTAAACTCCTGAAAGGCTTATCTTAATGTCTCTGCATTGTTAGGAAGCTATTCATGATTATTTACATGCAATGGTTTTGGGACTAATTTGATTTCTAGAATTCTCATCTTACCTTGGTCTACTCTTATGGTTTGCTCAGTGCTGTCTTTCACGTGCTTTTTTTTTTTGACTTTGCATTGAAGTCTATAGTTAAAGAAAACTACAGACTTAAGTGCAAAGTCAAAAAAGAAAAATGCAATGTCAAAAAAGAAAATTTTCATGAAGATTGAAGAATATTGAGGCTATTTTAAGCAGGGAATTGGAAATTAGTTCATGTGCCTGTCCAGTGCATAAATGTGGTTATGTACCATCAGTCAGCATTTTTGGAAGTGTCCAGTGGTTATTAAGTGTTCTGATGGAGTACATGAGCTTGACAACTCTTTTCTTTGTTGACTTCAGTGAGTTCTTAGTTTTGTAGTGTGTTTAGTTCCTTTTCCATTACTTCTGAATTTGTTGTATCTGGTATGAAGGGATGGAGAATGAATAGCTTAATGATTGTGTGATAGCTATCATGTAAAAAAATGTGGAGAATAGCAAGGAATCTGCTTTCATCCACTTTGAAGTTAGTGTGAACATTTAGCAAACAATTTTTGCTATTTTACTTGTTTTTTCTACCACAGCTATTTATTATCCACCTTGTATTTTACGTTATTTGCTCGACTACCAGCAGTGTTATTGGGATGTGAATAAATGATGCTTGGGCACCTGTGTAAAAACCATCTTTTTAAGTGATTAAAATAAAATACTCTGCTTTTGTGTTGAGGCAGCTGAAACAGGTTTTGCTGATGACTTTTCTGTAGCTTCTGGCTAAGCAGCAACAGAAGTTGCAGTGTGAGAACATCCTTGCTAAGCAAGGTGATTTCTATGAGTGAAGCATATCTAAGTCCCCAGGAAGTCCTGGTTACATTCATATTTGCATAGAGAGACTTTCTCAGAGAACAAGTTTTCATTTTCCCTTTTTCTTAGCTTTGGCAGTTACTATTTTGGAAAGCATCTCTTTCTTGTGATTTTGTGTCAAAATGTGTACCATTGATAAACAAGTTAAGGTCCTTGTTTTCCAAGTATTTTCAATGGGACCTGCCCAAGCCCCTCTGCCAAAATTAGGGATGCTCAGTGCTTTGGAACGTTAAACCCTTCTCTTGCCTGTTTTTGTCTTTTTTCCCAAGACCCTGAAATTTCAAGGTACCGTATGTCCAGCTTTGGGAGATACACAGCAATGTCTACCTCAGCTTTTACTTCTGTCTAGGCCTTTTTGGGGTAATTCTGCAGCCTGCTGAGCTTGCTTGCCTGGCAAGCTCCAGCTTTAGGACCTCTACTCAGAGTCCTGTGAAGTAAGGAGAGGAATTGTTCCTGCAGCTGCAATGATTGATTCAAGCTGTGTTTGTTACAGGTGATGTTTGGGAAACATTTACTGGCTCGTGTACTTTGCCTCATCGTGCTCCCACTTGCCCTCTACATGGCTATGTTTGCTGTTCATTTTACAGTATTAAATAAAAGGTATTTCACAATGTTTTCTGCAGAAGAAGAGTCACTTGTCTTTGCTTTTAATTAAAGGCTATTGATTATGTATTTCTCCACTTTTAGTGTCAGAAGCACAGCCACAAGCTGTGTCTTTGTTTAATTCCTTTCCCAGACTCCTACGTTGTTCTTACAGAAAGGCTCTGGCCAAGCTGGCAGTGAAACTGAATTTTAATTTGACACTTTTTGAAATGCCAAACAAGTAACCTAACCAAACTCTGGCTCCTTTTTTTTCCCCCCTTCTCTTTCCCGGACCCGAAAATGTCTCAACTCCATTCTTTGTCACTTTATAATAATAAAAAAAAAAAAAGTCATTGTGTTCCTGAGAAATGCTTTGGCTGGGATTAAAAAAGTAAGGCTGAGTGTGCCCAAAGGGAAGGCTCTTTTCTGAGTGCCTGCAACCAAGGGATGATTTTTATATGCAGAGAGCACAACAGATAGTAAAATGGCCAAGTAATATTTTCCATATGCCAGCATTAAGAAATGAGGTGAATATGCATTTCACTATTAAAAAAAAAAATTAAAATTAAATCTGTTATTTTTCAGTTAAAGTCAACTGGTCTTACCATTAACCTCTTAGCAGAAATAAGACTAAAGAAGCTGCAGAGAGAGGCTTTGTTATATGTATCCTGACAGTTGGTCAGTTTATTTGTTGTAAGAACACTGAAAGATCAGTATGGTGCTTTTATGCAGTGCCAGCAGATACACTTTTGTGACCTCAAGTCCTTGCAGCTCTGGACAATTTCCTGCGAGGCTGTCTCTCTGCTATGATTCACAACATTAGAGGTGTGTGCATCTAAGGGAACTGCATTCATTCGTCTTCTGATGTCCTGTCTGCTTTTGTTGGTGTTCCTCTGTAAAAACAATTTGGTAATGCATGACAGAGATCTGTGTGCTTGTTTATCTGGATTTTGAATTGTCACATTCTTTGCTATCTTTTGTAGTGGCCCTGGGGATGGTTTCTTCAGTTCAGCATTTCAGTCCCAGCTGATCGGGAACAATCTTCATAATGTCTCCATTCCAGAGCGTGAGTGTCCAAAAGAATGAACCACTCTGAGTGTTGTCAGTATACGTGGGGGGTTAAATAAAACATCATCTCCTGTGACTCAGTGCAGGACGGTGCAGATTATGCCTTCATGGTTGTGCTTAGATCCATGCTGATCCATGCAGTTTTACGTACTGACAGAAAAGAAAAAGTCTGTGTCCAGTGCATGGTTACTAGCTGTTTCATCATATTCCTTCAAGTGGGAAAGATGCCATTTTGAGGGATGACAGTTTTGTGTGCATGCTTCTTGTTATTTTTTGGCCTTATGTTGCTTGAGAAAACAAAAATATATTTGTGCTATTCACCATAGGTTTGTAGGGCATTCAGCTGTGGGATTTGTTTTCAAAACATGTGTTAATGGAAACTGTCAACTTCTTTGTGACCCATTGTGCCCCTGGTTTGGCTGTGTTCTTTTCAGCGTGCGTGTGAACTTACAGGAAAGATGGCTCTGTGGTTGTTCCCTAATCCTCAGGTTGGCTAGGGACTACTGAGCCTTTAATCTGGTTTAACTGTCTGACACTTCATCTTTTCTCTGGCTGTTCCCTGCTCCAGAGCTGCTACTGGGAGAGCGTCAGATCCACTCTCCAAGACAGAGTTCTCTCACTTGTGTTGGGAGGCTATGAAGGAAGGTGTTTTAAGCCAGGGTATCAGCTCTGCTATCTGGTAGCTCATCTTGCCTTCCTTCCCTCTTGTATTGCCGTAGGGGTTCAAAAGTAGTCACGTGCTTTTCAAACTTGATCATGTTTTAATTTCATCATATATTCTTAGGGAAAGCCATCTCAAACCTCCCATTATTGAAATTACATACAAAAGAACTAGCGCTTCTGTTTATGTTAAAACTCAGTGGGAGAGTTGTAAGTGTTTAAGCCAAATGTATGTAACAGTTTCACTGAATCGCGGTTGGGGATGGGAGGTAAGCTTGCAATGAGCCCCGTGGAGTAACGTGTCAAACAGGAAACGAGCTTCATCAGAACAAACAGGACAATGTATGTCTATCTGGAGCACTGTAGACTAGCTGGGGGAGATACTTAGAGGAGAGCTGCCTTATGCCTTTTTTCCTCCTTCCTTCTCGTGCAGACTTGGCATATGGGTCTGTGGTCACAATGAAGAACCTTCGGATGGCAGGGGGATACCTTCACTCCCACTGGCACCTCTACCCAGAGGGCATTGGGGCCCGCCAGCAGCAGGTCAGTGTGCTGTGGTGGTATTGCCTGTGACTGCAACCACTGGCTCATTCCCTTTGCATTTAGCATTAGGGGCCACTGTGACAGGAGCTGTGTGTTTATTCAGGGTCTGTTACTCCCTCAGTGCCACAGCTGTGTGCTTGGCCTGGAAGTCTGACTGAAGAGGAGGCTTGAAGAGAGCCTACCACATTGCACAGAGGGGTGACTTACAGTAACAAGGCCTTGCTGTAATGCAAGACCACCTTCCATAAATGGAGGCCAAGAGGACTTCAGAATAGTCTTCCATATGAAAGTTACCTCAAGGAAGGCTGTAAAGCTTATGTTTAAAACAAATATATTATGTTACAGATTTTATTGCTTTGTATTGAAAGCAAGGGACTAGAACTGTTGTGTATTGTTTTTACTCCAGCCTCTGGTCTCTGTGACCTTACATGAATTCCTCTCTTTTGTGCCTTGCTTTCCTTATGTGTCACCAAGGAAATTTGTAAGGGTTTGCCCATTAAATTAGATATCTGTACATTTATAAGCTAATGTAGCCATAATGAAAGTATCTGAATAAGGGCTTCTCGTTAAACAATTAAGCAATAAGTGAAAGCAGATATCAGAAATCATGTAACTATCTCTAATTAAATAGTACAAAATTTAAATGAATTTCTTATTTTTGTCCATCATCATCAAGCTTCACAAATTTTTGGAGCTTCTGCACCTTTCCCAAGATATATTTTGCATTTTATCATCTAAAAATTGTTCTGAGCTCCTTGAAAGAAAGTTGCCAGAGAAACACAAGTGTTTGTTTTTTAACTCCCTTCTGTCTCTGTGGTGAGGAGGAAGTTTTCAGAAGTGACAGCTTTATCTCAGTCTTCGTCTTCTGCTGTTTGTCACAATGAAAATTTCTAACACTCTCATGTGACATTGATGTTTTTTACAGTAGATGGAGATGTCATATCAAAACTGGCTCAAGTGTAGGCAAAATTCAAGTGCATAGCATACTTTACAACACTAAAAGCAGGGAAGGGGAATTTGGAGAGGACACTAATGGGAGTTCCTTGATGAAAGTGGGAAAGGGTGGAGATTTCCCCCCTATGCTTCGTGCCCTGGTCGTAGGACAAGGCTAGGAATCTGGGATAGTTTGGGGGCTCTGGAGAAGGGAAGCGAATTTAGAACTTGGAGGAGATTTAGGGAGGAAAAAGTGATCTCTTTGCCTCCACCTTACCCTCCTCTCCTGATGGCTTAACCTCAATGTATGAGGTTCTACCTTCAGCTCTCCCTTTTTACCCCACCCTCAGACACTCCTCTGTGTTTTAACTCTCACCAACCCCCTGAGACATCTGCTCCCATCTGAGTGGGAGGCACAGGTCTGGGGCTGGGCTGGGGTCCCACAGAGCAGGGCTTGCTGCTGGAAGAGGAGAGCGAGCCAAGGGGGCTCAGTTCCTCATGCTCTGGGGGGCAGCATCCTAGAATAAGATGGTCTCTCGTGTCCATGGTAGCAGTAGGCACAGTTACTCTGTGTGAGGCTGAGCAGGCTGGCAAGGATTAGCTGTGTAGCATGTGCAGCTCTAACAGTTGATCCCTGAATCTTACCTTGGATCTTTTGGCAGAAGTATTATGGTTGTCACGGCCTATTCTCATGCATCTCTGCTGTCTATAAAGCCAGT
The DNA here is from genome assembly GCF_003031625.1 of Empidonax traillii. NCBI lineage: Eukaryota > Metazoa > Chordata > Aves > Passeriformes > Tyrannidae > Empidonax > Empidonax traillii. Next base: position 590,407 of record NW_020955325.1, on the reverse strand, counting down.
GCTGCTTCCATCTTCTGGTTCTGGTCAGTGATTATTCAAGAGTTCAGGTTTGGATATCCCGTTGTTGTAGAAGGAGCCACTGGAGTGAGAGCGGGTCAAACTGTATGGTTGGAGGCTGTTACTCATGATGTCTGTGAACTGCAAGTGTAGTGCCTCTGAGCATACAGGCTGTACACTGGCTAAGAGGGATGATCTGGGTTAAGGAGTGGCCCATAACTGACCATCTAGGGGGCACAATCATAAAAGTAATCCCAGGATTTCTGTGTTATTGGTGCATTCGTTTGGGACTTTGATTTGCTGGTGAATGTGTGTCTTCTATCGCCAGCTTTTTTCATGTTTCATAAAATAATTAATGCTGTCCTTTCAGGTCACTGCCTACTTACATAAAGATTTGAATAACCTGTGGATTATAAAGAAACATGATTCAGATGCAGGTAACAAATACCAGTAAAATGCCTTTTATAACTACTGCTTCAGTTTTCACATAAATATTCTGAGTTCCCTCCAGGACAGAGTATCCTTCATGGATGTGAGAGGGAAAGGAGGAAGAACAGGGGGAAGCTGGCTCCATCTTGATTTATGTTGCGTGTGTCTACTGTGTTTTTGGCTCTTCTCTACATTGTACAGTTGAAATAAATAGGCTTTTCTCAGCTGAAGGTTGCATTGACAATTTTTCAGCTGGATAGGGCCACAAATAACAGCAGAGAGGAAATTAGTCTGAACTCAGTATTTTTTGCAATCTTACTGTGGCTGAGAGTCCTGAGGAGGTTGGGTCCTGGTACCTTCTGGTACACTGCATTTAACAGATTTTTGTGAATGACTGCTTGGGACAAGATAAGAGTACTGAAGGTGACAATCTACGGTTTGCAGATACATCTGTTTGAGAATATTACCTAGTGTAGCTAAGGCATGCTTTGTCTGTCAGTTTCCTTTTTTCTTCCTGCTGCTTGTGTATTGACACAAAGTTGTTTGCTTGTATTGTCTGCTTCAGCCATGAGCATTAACAAGAAACTTTCTAAGACCCTGATATGTTTTGTCAGTACCTTGATATAACTAGTTTGCTTTCCTTCAGCAGATCTGTCAGACCCCCTGAGCCCTGTGGAGTTTGTGAGGCATGGAGATATTATACGTCTGGAACATAAAGAGTAAGGACGATTTCTGGGATTCAAAGAGATTACATGATTGAATGGAATTGGTGGGAGATTTGTCCTGCTGGAGACAATGTGGTTAGGCCAGCACAAGCGGGCTGTGTGACAGAGGTATCTGTATATCTGCATTTCCATTGTGAGATTTGTAGAGGTTTTTTTCTATGATTTATGTTTGAATGGTGTCTGTTAAATAGGAAACTTTTAACAGAGCACCACAACTTTATTAGAAATACCTATCTAAGCAGCAGAGAGATTTGTTCAGCTATGTGAGGTGCAATTCTCAGGGGTAACTCTTTTGCAGAGAAGCAATTCTGAAACCCTCATTGGATGTGGGCTTGTCCCCACTCCTTTGAGTTTTCTAGGTAAATAAAGAGTGAGGGGTTTTTTTCGGTGTACTGCAAGTGTCCTGTTCCTACATGCATAGGCAGCATCCACCTGCTGAAGTTTTGAACAGCACTGAGATCACAGCAGTGAAACACTGAATGAAAATATGTCAGCTGGTGCCTTCCCTCTCTGCAGGGAATACCTAAGAGGAACCAAGTCACCCTAGTGACTTGGTATTTGGTTTTTGTCTAGTCTAATACCACTGTGCCGAAATGCCTTATGCTTTCACAGCTTTGATTTTTTTAACAGAACCTCAAAACTTGTGAGTCAGGAAGTCATGTCGTGTTGTATTCAGTATGGCATCTGCACAAATAATTGCTTAGGTTTCCAAAATTATTATAAGACTGGGTTTTTTTAATCCTTTGAATTTGGGGGTTTACATTAAAAAAATATGATAACGAGCATGATAAAAATTGATTATACAAAACTGGTTGAGTCGCGGTGAGGTGACTCCAGGGCAGGAGGTGAAGCAGCGGTGCTGCGGAGGAGGTGCAGCAGGTGGCGCTGGTGTTACGGACTGACCGGGTATGGCCGGGTTCCTCTGGCTGCTCAGTCACCAGTCCCTGCCAAGGCGGGAGGCTGGCTCCCTGCACCGTGCTGGGTGCTAGTGGTGGCCGCTGATTCCCCCTAAATGGTACAACCTTTCTCCTCAAAAGCAAAACTGATGATCTCAGAAGGTCAGGATCTTGCTTTTCTTCTTACAAGGGCAAGTCTGTCCCACCTTTACTGTTAAAGAAAAAAAAAAAGCCCACAGCAAAACAAAAGCCCACCAATGTCTTCTCCACTTGGAGGTGATAGATTGTAGCTTGAGGGTTGTATTTATTCATGCTGTCGTCCTTTTCCATCACTGCCTAGCATGGCATAAGCTTAGAGTCACTTCGTGGGAAGCGACAGATTCGATCAGTATCCCCCATTCTGTTTAGGCTGAATCCTGCCTGCCCTCAGCTGGAATTCAGTGGTTAGAACACTGGCAGATCTCTGAATGACTTCAAACCAATGTTCTTATTACAAATTGACAAGGTTCAAAGTTTGACTTCTAATTTCATTTCAGAACTTCTAGAAATCTACACAGTCACCAACATGAAGCTCCCCTGACAAGAAAGCATTTTCAGGTCACTGGCTATGGAATAGTAAGTGAAGGCAAGACAGAAGAAAAGCTCCTTCTTTTGGGGAGAGTTCATATCATGCCAAGGGGATTTATTGTTGCTTTTTTTAGTTTGTTAGCCAAGGTGGTAGGTGGGCATCTGCCATCCTGAAGGAAAAACTGATTTAGTGTGAAATGGCTTATCTCATATTTAAGGTCTATTTAATCTGAACACAGATAAAAAAAATAATTTAAACTTTTACTGCCAGTCTAGCTTTGGCAGCATTCAACTCCAGAAGTGACAAACTGAGCAACCTTGAAGTTGCTCTGGCAAGTATTATTTTATGTATTTGACCTTGTGACATAGGCAAGTGCCTTTTTGAAAGAATGATGACAGAATTTTGAATCATGAAAATGGAATCTGCTTTGCAGGCTGAATTTCCAAACACAAGGATCTGTTGCTTAAACCCCTTTTATGAAGCAGCCAAGTTACCCCTGTTTGTGCTGTCATTCTGAGCCACAGTCAAGTATGAATTGGAAGAAAAAGAATTCAAGTTGGCAAGATAAAGATGTATTTGTGAATGCTTGCTCATGTCTAAAATGAACTCCTGATGGGAAATCTCTTCTGTGAAGTGTCAGTGAGAGTAGTCTGGGCTAGTTTATTTAGCTTTGCCACCAGTTTCTGAATTTCCTGTTTGCTGTGCTTCAATTCTGTAGCTTTTCTAGTTTGGGGGTGGGGGTTGTTTGTTTTTGGTTTGGGTTTTTGTTTGTTTGTTTTTCTTTTTTTCTGTTTTTGTGATTTTTTTTTTCTGCAATGCTATGTTTGCATGATAGAATGGAACAGGAGACTCCAATGATTTCTGGCGGATTGAAGTGGTGGGCAGAAAGACTGGGAAGCTCATCAAAGTCCTACGGAGTCAGATCCGGTTAATCCATGTGGCCACAGGGTGTATATTGGGCTCTTCTGGAAAGACTCTGCCAAAATGGTAAATAGTTTGTAATCCCCCTCCACCCCTGCAAGGCCTTGGAGTGACATGTTCCTTTACTCAGTGGTGCTTTGAAACTAAGTAATAACCACATTTCCTCCCTTTTTTAAAAAGAATAAAAATGGAACTAGCACGTACTAAAAATATAACCAGAGGGGAAGATCTGGGTTAGGGTTATGCAGTCTTTTACAGTGAAGATATACAGCTATGAAAAATAATATGCCTTACTAAGAGATCCAGGAGTGGCATGGACATAGCCAGGAGGGGATGACAGACGTGTTCTTTAAGTCCCATTTTATCCTTAGGGTTCACAGAAATCACTAGAAACTGGGGCAGTTTATGCTGTTCCATACCATAATCATCAAAATTTTATTGGTATTAATTTGTCTTGTGGTTGGAAGACCTTATGCCATTTTTGCATGCAACATCTGAAGCAAGGGCAGTGGTTACAAGCTGCTTTTAGCAGGGGTCGGGATTTTTTATGTCCTAGAATTATATATCTTCATCATTAAAATGACACATATGCAGAGACACCGAGACTAAGGCAAGCAAGCTGCCATATGTGCAGAGCTGTACTAGGGGGGATGCTAACATGGATCTGGAAGCAGCAGTCTGTATAGTGATGTTGCTACTGTTTCCAGAGCTACCTCTGTTTCTGCTATCTTAGATTTCCCTTCACTGTGTTATGGTAAACCTGGATTATAAGGAATCCTGTGGATGCTGAATCACAGGGAGTGCAGGCAGGTACCTATGGTGACTGCCTGGTCAGGAATGCAAGTGCCATTTAGACTTCACCATAAAAGTGAGCTCATATGTAAATAATGTCTTTGGTTAAAAGGAAAAAAAAAGTCAGTCTCTGTCAAGAGCATTCAAAAAAGGTTGTGATTTGGGTTTTTTTCCCACTAACAAAAACTTACTTTGTGAGTGGAAGTTACTGCCACAAAATATTGACAATACTAAGAGCTAAGGGGAAAAAATGCTTGTTAACTGCAAATAGAGGTGGCTAGAGTATACTGGATTTTTAGATTTCTTTTTCATTTAAAGGGTAGTAATCACTGTTCTTCCAAGTAAGATAATTAATTAATGGGTTAATTAATTAGTGGTGATGATAGAAAATTCCTTGGTAATCTGTCACATTACTGCAGGGTTTGATGCACTTGCTCCCAAAGTTTTTGATGTGACCTGCTAGAAATAGAGTGACAGACAAAGAACAGTCACTGGTATCCCCTAAGGTGATTCTTTTGTTTCTGTAATACAATTGTTGTAGGCATGGATTCATTTAAATTAATGATGGTGATTTTCTTCTGGAGGGACTATAAAGGTTGAACTGAAGTAGTTGCTAGTTATGAATGTGCATCATTTTCAAAAATCCCACCTATGGATGAAATATGGTTCAGTAAAATTCAGTAGAATTTTGATGTTGGCTGCCTTTCAAATCTGCTTTGATTTCTACATGGTTCTTAGAGCATGCAAGAATCCAATTGCTGAGGTTATACGATATATGGTAGGTGTTGTGGAGAAGTATAAAGCTAAATGGGGAAAAATCAGACATGAACTGGAAATATTGAGTGTTCTTGTGGGGTGGTGGTGAACTGTTCTGCTGTTCCTCAGGGGTTGGGAACAAGTGGAAGTCACCTGCACACCGTACCTGAAGGACTCTCCCAATTCCCTCTGGAACTTTGAAGATCATATTAACCCTAAGTGTAAGTAATTTATTTCCTTTTAGTTTGAGAGTGCATCTTGGCTTGCTGTTAAAGAAAGGGATGAGCTATCAGATGGCAATAACTGGCATTCAGCATTTGGAATTTGTGTGTTCTTTCCCAGCTTAAGTGCAGACTTGCTGAACTTGGGCCATTGCAGAGTTGCAGAACCTTTTTCTGTTTCACTGTTTGTACTGCAAGCTGGTGATAATGCTTGAAATGTAGTGGAAGTATATAGACTTCTTTAAGGATTTTGAGATCTTCATGGGCAGCACTGCAGTTTTTAACATTGTTTGTTTAATTGGGAATTGTTGTTATTGATGTATGTCATATGTATTTCGATGATTTTTTTAAAAAGTCTAGGATCCACCCTGTTCTGGTGTATTTTTTTCTCTCACATACTGGGGGCATGCTAAATAATCAGTTTGCAGTACCATCAAGAAATGAATAGTGTGTGACAGAGATATGAGGTTGCCAGTGATGACAGATGGGCCTTGCTGCTTCATCCAGGAGTTTCACAGCCTCATCTGGCCCAAGTTATTCAACACAGTTTTCATCCCATGAATTGCAGGTGACTTGGGCTGAGTTCTGAGTTATTAAAAAACTTACTGTTCTTCATCCTTTGAGAGCAACTGTATGCAAACCAAAGGAGAGAAATCCTGGGCTCTTGACTTGGTAGAATTTCTTGTTCTGTTGTAATGCATTCCCACACGTATGGCTCATTTACAGATAAACAGCAGCCTATGAAGAGTATGTCTCTAATTTCAGCCAGAAATACAAATCTGTTTATTTCATGGAGTTCTATCTCTTTTTCTTGCTCCTGGAAGTAAAGGAGGAAATCTAGGACTACATCAGTTGTAAAATTCACTGGGGGATACTTTTGCTTGCAAGCCTCTGTGTTTAGAATATGAATGAATTTCACAGAGAATTAAAAGAGATCCTGGAAGCAGATTTGTTGCAGGAGAGAATTTAGTTTATTATGAAAGATGCAAATAAATGTAAACCACACAGACGTCTAATCTATTTTTCTCACTTTTTCCTGCAGTGCCCAACATCAGCCTGGATGTTTTGAAGCCTTCTTTTGCAGAAATTCTGCTAGAATCCCACATGGTTATGATCCGGGTAGGATATCATTAATTCTAGGTTATCGTTTTCTTTCTCCTCTCTCTGGCATCAAAAAGAAATAGCACTTTCTGAGAGATCTGGGTGATGGTTGCAAGCTAGGGCAGAATTTACATGCCTGAGCAACCTACTTGAATTTATACTTAGAAAAAGGAATGGAGCTAATTCTTCCAAGTCCAAGTTTGGAAGCCTTGGACTTAATGCCTGGCTCTGCTGTTGGTGTGATCTGGCTACAGCCTAGTTATGTCATACTTTACTTACCTTCCTGGAAGGTTTTAAATTTAAAATAGTATTTTTTAGGGAGGAGGATGTTACTGTGGTCAAAGTCAGAAAAATAAGCTAAACAGACATTTAGGAGAACAGTAAGTGTTTGGATTGATTTTTTTTTTTAAAGTTCATCAAGGTGCTGTGATTTCTGATTTCTTCTTTATCTCTGAATATTAAAAAAAAAAAAAGAGCAGATTCAATATTTTCAAGGTGAACTGCTCTTGCAGTCTTTTCTCTATGATTGTTCTCTGTGCTCTTGGCCACAGCCCTTCTGCTTCCAGCTCCTTAATCCTTCATCGGAAGAATGAGAAGTTACTATTCTGAGAAAGGAGTCCAATGTTTTCTTTGCTATTGTTTGTAAAGGTCTTCTCAGATTTTTAAGAGAAGGAAAGTAGTCAAGGAAATTATTGTTAATGCTTGTAAAGTGTTATTGTAAAGTGTTTCCATGGCAATCAGTGATAATGTGTCTCAGGTAAGGAAGCACCTGCATGAGTTTCCATGGAAATAATCTTTCTGAAGCTTGTTTTTTTCATAGTGGAAGGAAACCTGTCACAGTAGTCTCTTAATGAATAAAGGTCTTGCTGGTGCAACATGTGTCCCCAGTGACAGAAAAGCTGGAGAAATGAGAGAATACTGCCTCTTATTGTGCATAAAGAACATTTTTACTTGCACAATAATAGTAAAACATTAATTTTCTTCATTGCATTCCCTTCTGTGGAAGATGATGTGTTTATGTAAGTCAGAAAAGAGCTTTCACTCAGGAAGAGTGTTGATGTATATTTGTGTGCACAGACATTTCTGGACAGGTGTTGCAGCATAACTGCCTGCTCATGTAAATTTTATGTTGACTTATCTGTAGGGAAACAGCGGCCTCAAACCAAAGGACAATGAAGTTACATCCAAACCTTGGCACTGGCCCATCAATTACCAGGTATATTGATTAGTCCACCTTCTTTTCTTTTTTCAAGTGCTTTTGCAGTGTCTCTAGAAGCATAGCACCTCTTAATTGCATTGAAGATGCAATTGGACTGATGAATATTTATTTTACTCCCTTCTGCTCTCTTTCCTCAGGGCTTGCGTTTTTCTGGTGTCAATGAGACTGATTATCGTGTCTATTTGCTGGGAAACCCAGTAAGTTGGAGTGGGAGGTTCCAAGTCAATGCCTGTAACAAATTTTAGCTTAGTCTTGCTACTTCTAGCGACAGTGTTTCTCTTCCTTCTCCTCCTCTTGGACTGCCTCTCTTATTGTACTCTTAATGTTTGCATGTACCTTTTCATTTCCTCTCACACGCATGTGTCCACCATAAAGTCGCAAATCTTTCTTTTCTTTCCTGTGTAGGTGATTTGGTGGCTAAATCTGGTCACTATGGGGTTATATTTTCTGATATCAATTTGCACTGCAGTGGCACTGAAGAGAGGTGTCCAACTGACATCTGAACTCAAAGGTGAGGTCAGTCTTCCTTTTCATAAATGCCTTTTGCAGGCACATGAAAAGTGTATGGATGGCAGGACTTTGTATGTCCAAGGTGGGAAACCACTGAGCATGAATTATTGAGCAGGGTCCGCAAGGAAAAGATTGGGATCTTCCTATGTTAAATAGCTTAATAGTGAACAGTACAGATCTTCAACAGAAATGCTGTAAGGGATAAGGATAGTTGGATCAATCTCCAGCTATGAAGGTTTGCATGTTCTCTGTATTACTGTAGTATGCACAGCGTTTTAAAATGAGAAATGTTCCCGATCTTTTTGCAAAGCAAATGACAAATGCAAGAGATACAAAGGTCCTTTTTTGGATCGTTGTAGAGATAGAGCTATTCACAAACCCTTATAAGTCATATTTTGACCATTCCAGCTTACTTCAACGGTTGCTTCATTTTGTAGATTTCCTTGTGGGAAGTGAATTCTAAAACGTGATGGGAAACTACTCAATTATCGAATAAATTATTGGCTAAGCTGTATACATACACTAAACCTCTCACTCTCTTCCCCAGGCTCTGAAAGCTAGGCAACATTTCTTTCCAGGCAAAGTAATAATCTGGATGGCTCATAGTCTCATTGCAGACAGAAGAAAAAACATCAGTAATTGCAATGACCTGATTAGTCTGATGTATGCCCTGAGAAACTGCATGTTTGGTCTTAACATGCAGGATAATCAACCTCCTGCCAGTCCCTTGAGACTTATGTCTCTGCATCTTCTTTGATAACTGTTCTCCTGAGGAGTGTTTGTATGTGTAGGGATAGGTGCAATTGCACAAGAGTTTGTAATGGAAAGCTAGAACTTGTTTTGCTTAGAAAAACTGCAAAATGCCTTTTCAAATGGGTTAGGGGGCTTTTTTTTTTCCTTCCTTCTGCATTTCAGAGAAAGTTACAGGGAAAAGCTGTGAGCAAGATATCTCTCTCTGTGGTATGCAGAGAGATAACATGTTTGCAGACATGCACAAAGCCTCCTTGGGAAGGCGGTGCAGAAACAGAGAGGATAAAGGTGGCCCTGAGGGGGTGGGAACTCACCTTTTGCCCTTGAAGATCCAATGCATGCTGCATTATAAAAAAAGTGGTCCTTGCATCTGAAATAAACCTTTATTTTAATCCTTTCATTGCCTTAGTATTCTTGGGAAGAATACCTGCGTATGTGAGTGCCCCTGGTGGTGCAGTGGCTAAACCACAGCGTTGTCAACGCTGAGATCTGGGTTCGATTCCCGGTTAGGACACTCCCCGGGCAGATGGAGCTCGCTAGCCCTGTAAGGCAATCCATCTACGTCCTGAGGACCTCANGATTAAAGGGTGGGCTCAGTTCCGCGCACACTGTGTCTCACCTAAAAAATCCAATGCGCAGGCTGGAAGGTGGAAAGACCTTCCCCGGTTCTTCGTTCGCGAAGAGACTGGCCATTACCTGCGTATGTTTACCTTACAGTATGTTTGTAAAGAATACAGACAGGATGTTGCAGAGGCTTGAAGCAATTTCAGACCAATACATGACTTCCTGCAAAGATCTTCAGTTGAGTTTATTTGGTGTATTAAGGTTTGCAGATAGGAACTGTAGCTGAGTTTTTCTCTGGTCTGTATACTTGTGTTCCAGAACTGTCCAGAGTCGTGCTACGTGGTGGAGGGCAGATCACACTGGGTTGGCTTCTTCATTACCTCCCTTTTTTTATGATGGGACGAGTTCTCTACTTTCACCACTACTTTCCTGCCATGCTTTTTTCCAGCATGTTGACAGGTAAATACTAGAGTCTAGGAGAAGACAAGGTGGGAAAACAGGTGAAATTCCATTAAATTTAATGTTTGCAGATTAAAAAGTTTATTATTTTTATTTAGACTTTCTGCTTGCTTGTGCAAAGTGCTTGAAAACATTGACTAATTCAAAATGTTTTTCATAAAGCACCTTGCAGTGCCAGATTGTTTGTTTGTTTGTTTGTTTTTTTACTACCCTGAAAAGGCAGTCATGTCTAGTGTTTAGGGCATTTAAATTTAGAGACGGGATTCCCATTCTCTGCTGTTTCATTGTTTATATATGCTTTTGTACAAATTGCTTCCCTTTGTTTGCTTTCCCGACTTTTCTGTCATGTATATTTATAATTTGGTCTTGGTAATTTTCCCACCAACTTAGGATCTTAGGCTCAGATCTCATTTGCATTTATTCAAATGTAAAGGTAGGGAAAAAAAGAACCTTCTGCTGATACAAAACAATCTCAGTAGTTTTGAAGGTTACCAAGATAAATTAATTTAAAAATTGAATGATCTTCTGGTGTTAACAGAGCTTCATCAGCCCAGTCTGTGAACACAGCAGCTCTGTTCTTCCCCTGACTCCTACCTCTTCCTTCTAGGAATCACCTGGGACTCACTACTGAAGTTTTGTGCTGGGTTCTTGTCACCCAGCACTACAGCTAGAAAAGTATATGGAGGGGGGTTCCTGGCACTGGTTCTGCTTATCCTGTACAGGTGAGTGCTAAAAGCTTAACTTTTCATGAATGTGTAATAGCTGCTGTCTCAAACTTTATTGCCTGTTAATTTTCCTTAGCCTTGGGTATCTTTCTTCTCTCCTGAATTTGTCAGACATCCTCAACCTCAATCTGAAACCCTCAATTTTGATGAGATTCAGCATCTGTGTCCCAGTAATGCTTTATAGAACATTTTTTCCATTGCTGGGAATGTTTTGTCCCAGCACGCAGTGTGAACACTCTTATTTTCCTCCAATCCCCAGATTCAGTGGCTTCTGGTTCTAGTCCCGATGATGGTGCCGTATTCCTCAAATACAGGCAAATTTTTCATTGCTGTAGGTTTTATCAGCTGGCTTTTCTCCAAAACTGTTGGTTTCTAAGAGAAAATACCATGTGTTATAAAACTGTTTGCTATGTATATATTGTGTTCAGCAGAGATTAGAAGGTCCCTAGTGGAGCTTAGTGCAACCCAAAGACAAAGATTCCATAGGACATCTCTATGGACTAATCTGCTGCAAAGTTCTTGAAACTGAAAACTGCAGTCCTTGATGGGCTTTTGATTTCTTTCCACAGCTTCTACCTCTTCCATCCTCTGTCCTATGGGATGATAGGACCTATGGCCTCCGACCCTAGCAGCCCCATGGCAGGGCTCCGGTGGATGGACTCCTGGGAGTTCTAGAGCCAACAAGGGAAGCCTGGGAACAGTGGATGAGAAGCAGGAGATCTGCTGTATGTCAGGCTGATTCTGGTGCTTTGAAGACATGTGACTGTAAAATGCCCTCTCTGGAGAACTCTGGATATAGGTAGCCCTGTTGTTTTGGCATTCATTTGCACTGCCTGCATTGGAAGATGCAGAGGGTGAGAAGGTCCCCTTAAATTAAAAGAATCATGTCCTGAATCCTTAGGTTATATTCATGGACAACTGGCTGCTTAGATGTCAATTCTTTTGAGCAATATATACCAGTCAAACAGCAGTGGCATTCCAGCAGTCAGAGGAGTAGAAGCTGGAGGTTGTCCGTGGTTGCATGGACACCCGTGTGTGTCTTCCTTCTTGTAATCTAAGCACCATTATAGTTGGAAAGCCAGGCAATGTCTGAGACCTTAGGACTTCTATCATGATTAACAACCTTTCTTTTGGTGAGGTTTCTGAAAGCATCCTGTAAGTATAGGGGGACCTCCGTTCTACCCTGCTCTGGCTGTCTGCAGTTCTTTTGTTCTGACTCTGATTTTTTAGAATTTGACTGAAAGGAGTCTGCTTGAAATCTCCTGAGCCACCGTGCCTTGCCTGTCTCCCAGGCCTTCTGCACACAGAGATGGAAGTTGTTTAGCCCTGTATACTGCTTTGCTTTCTGGTCTCCTTTAATCATTTAAACAGTTACCTAACAGGCGTGTTTCCAGAGCCAGACTGTTCCAACTCAGCACTTTGTAGCTTCTTTTCAGTTCTGTCTGAAACTGCCAAGGAAATGACAGTGGAAATGACAGGTGATTTATTTTCAGCCCCAGTATGCTGTGGAGACCAGCATGAGGGTGTACTAGAGACTGAAATGATAGCTTGGAAATTTTACAGATAGCTGTCATTCAGCTTTTGATCCCAGCTATTTCAGTGCCAGTACCTGTGCTTTTAGGGGAAGGCTTCATCTTAATGAATGTGGCATCTGCAAAATTGACTGCTGGTGCCAAGGTATCTGCTCACTATATTTCCATATGGAAAAACTTCTCTCTCATAGATTGCTGGACATCAGATTACTGTATTGAAGGAAATGTGAGGCCAAGCAAAAATTCTTTGTCCGTTAAGTGTCAAGAGCCATTGAATGTTGAATCCACCCCTTCAAAGGAAGCAGAATTCTGTTTATCAGGTGCCTTTGTTCTGTGTTAGGTCTATTTTTGTAGATGTTCCTTTTATTCCAACTTCTACTCTTCACCCAGTTTCAATTTCTTGTCACAGTTCAAGTTCCTACTTTGTAGCATCCAGCATGAATGACACTTAGACCCCACCTGTGTTCCTGTCTCAAGAAACTCATTTGAAACTCTTTTGTGTATGTTTCAATGAACTCAAGCCTTTCATTTCAGAGTTCTTGTTCTGCTTCACAGCCTTTCATCAAAACTACAGGTGAGTGTGTCTGCCTTTAAATATGAGTTGTGCATTTATTTCTCTTAGCAAATCTTGAATTCTGATGTATTTTCTACCACACAGAAGGGCTGCATTAGCATAGTTGATCTGTGGGGGGTACTAGATTCCAGTCAGACTTGCTTTCATTCCCCTTCAATAGAGATCCATAGCATTGTTCAGTAAGGCAGCTGCTTGCTGTTGTAAGGCTCTGGCTTGGTCTGTCACATCTCTCCAGAAGCTGACTGCTATAGATACCACCTCAAATGGGATGGACCTGTGCTTTTGATTCCAAAGGTTTTGAGTTAATCACCTGCTGGTCACGTACGGTGGGAAGTCATTAGCTACTGGATTTGATGATTCTTTTCCCCTTGTTATTGCAGGAAGTGCTCCTACCTGCATGAGCCAGGGGCTCACTGTGGTATTATGTAGGCAAGAAGGAAGAGGGAGAAGGCTGCAAACTTCTTCAGATCCTGCTTTATCTGACAGCAGCTGCAAATTGTTAACTGTTGGCAATGTGGAAGGCAGACAGTGCAATGCTGCGTTTGTAGCAATGGGGTTCAGCATCTTCTACTCTTGGTGAGATTATTAATACTTTGCTGTCCTGAATCTGAGCTTTCCCTAGGGTAGTCCCATTTTCATGGGGAAGATTTGCCAAAAGAGCTGATAAAAGCTATGATTAAAAGTGCAAAGTTTTTTTTCCTTAGCATTAACAACAAAAAACCCCTAAGAAACGTGAGCATTTTGGAATGACAGTTTCTAAAACTCTTAATTCATCAGATTAAATCTGTGGGAATGCAAAAATTGAGTTAGTAACCTTGATTTGTCCACTTGTTTTGAAGGGGTCAGCTTTGTAGGAGTTGCCTGAAGAAGATGAACCAGTCTGTTGCTTGGCCAGGGTCCCTCCACCCTTTATCACTAATCATCTTTTGGATGTGGATTGGTAACTGAGTGCTAAAGGTGGCAAATGTCATGCTCCCATCCCACCTTCCTGTGCACAAGCCCAGCTTCTGTTTCAATACACACAAAGGTTTATTTTTCTTTAGGATTGGTGTTTCAGAAATTCTCTGAAAGCATTAGAGTGACATTGAGACCAATCTGTTTCTTAGGTCTTGTGTGCTGGTAAGGGGATGGAGGCATACAGTGAAAAAAAATCTCCCTATTCCACAAGAGGGAGCAAATTCCAGCAGAACTTTTTTTCTTTTGTAATCTGGTGGTAAAAAGATTGAAAGATCTATATTGAAGTGTAGAGAGCAGATGTTTCCTCTGTACGGTGTGGACTCCAAGTGTTGGGTTTTCAAGTAAGTGTAGATTGATGTATGTACGTCTGTCTTCTTTCAAGAGAAAAATATGATTTTTTTTTTTTTTATATTTGACCTTCAATATTGCTTCTTAAAACCTGTCAGGCCATAGGTGGAACATAATAGTAACTGATATTTTGTGAGGTCAATAAAATACATAAGGGATTCCCTTACTGACTGTCTTAAAATGTCTGAGTGGTACGAACATGAGGCAATGGGTATAGGGCACTCTTTGCTTTCTGGATGGAATTTGGGCTGCTTCAGTTCAGCTTTTCCAGCTGTGCTTGTAGAATGAGTTCAGGTTTTGTTTTGAGGACTGCTTATTAGTCTTCTTCCCCAGTCATGTGGAAAATTGCTCACGGTGCTTTCTGAGGCCAGAAGATGCAGTTCTCTGGAGCAGCTGCTCTCTTTGAACTTTGCCAGACAGGGCTCCTTTTATCTCTGATAAAGTATTTCATCAAATTGTATCCATGGATTCAAATCACAAAAAGCTGCAGGCTGCCACGTTCCCTGCTTCAAATTCTTTTTTCGTGTAAAATATTTTCAACTCCTCAGTCTTTGAAGGATAGGTAGAGGGCCCCTAGGCTCATCTAGCTTTATCCTAGACAATCCATCCATCTTAAAAGGTTTCTGTTAACAGTCAATTCAGGACATCAATACGCACATATCTATTGTAGCAGGAGGGACTGGCTTATTTCCAGGAACTGGACTACTCATTCTATGATGCAGGGATGTGACTGTGAGGAGGATTTGAACTCAGATTTCTGTGTCAATGTTGCTCTTGGTTCCAGGTGGAGGACTTAGTGTCATCACTGCCCACCACCATTGTTTCCGGCCCTATGGGTATTAGAGCCAACACCACTCTCTTGTCTGTATAGGGTTTTCTTTTTGCATCTTGATTGGAAAGGCTGATTGAGGCACAAAGGGCATTGACAGGATCTCCCTTTTTATATCTTCCTCCTTCCTTCTGCTTCTTCAAGTATGCCTGAAGTACATGTCTTTGCTTTCTCCAGTTTTTAGGCTGTGCATCCATTTCATACGGGTGCCTGAACAAGGGGTAGGACAGGACATCTTGTAGTATCCTGAGTGAAGGAATACCTGTAATCTGAGAAGAAAACCAGAACCTTGTTATGGAAAGATAAACAAATGTTTTACTTGACAGTTCCCTCCTGTTCCTCCTGAATCCCTCTGAGAATCATTTTCAAGGGAGCAACTCTTAACTCAGAAACACGGGCATTTACCTGAAATTCTCCACTGCCACACCTAGCACCTTCCCTTCCACACTTTGCTTGAGTGACTTACCCTCTCAAGTGGCACTCTGTGCACAAGCCCTGTCTCCTCCTCTCAGGATCCTGCTGGCAATGTGAAAATCTCCTTAGCAGTGCCCTATGTCTCTGCCAGCTGGGGAATGTAGGTAAGATTTTTTTTTTTTTACCCCTTTACAGCAAGTGACCCCACACATGGGCAAGTGTGTCATGAAAGCAAAAGTGTATGGACTGTTAGAACATAAGGCTCTTTCCTGCTGGGAAAGGAAGGCTGAGGATAAGAACACCACTTCCATAGCATACTTGCTGTTTTCAGCGGGGAACTGTGCTGCAAGCAGTCAGGACTGAAAATAATCTCTGTCTTCTTTAAAGTACTAAGACCTTGGTTGCGTGGTGGGTTGTGAGTTGCTTCACTTTTTAAACTTTTTTATGCTCTTTACTTGAATGTCAAGGGCTATGATTGTCACAAATAATATCTGAGGTGGTGATATATTAGCACAGATACCACTGCTGCTGAATTTGTAATTGTTCCTAAAACTTTGCCAAGTGAAGTTATTGTGTTTTACAAGAGTCACTGTTTGGAGCCATCCTTGGAGAACTTGCCCCTGGCTGAACAAGAGTTTGTAGCAGCAGTGAGAGGGGTTCCTTTGTAATTCTGTGCTGTATCCTGAACCTTTTTTACTAATCCTGTCTGTGTGTGCGAGTGCGCATCTGTCCACGAACTGAATGTCCTCTAACTACAGTGCAATTATTGTATCATACAGTGTGGATGGGAGAATGTTCCCTTGAGCTATAAATGTGTTTTGTACAGGTGATAATTGAAAGTGAGGTAGAATTTGGAATTAAATTTTGTAATAAATACGTCTACTTTGAAGCATTCTCTTTGTGTCTACATCTTGGTGTGCATTTTTCGCCCTTTCCTGTCTTCCTCACATGCTTGAAGTAGCAACATGAACTTTAAATGGACTCACTGCTGAGTTTGATCTAGGATAGTGGTGATCTACATCAGCTTTTAGCACACAGGTGTTGCTGAACTACAGTTCAAGGAGGTCAGATTTTACTGCAATCCAAGCAATTGCTGGTAAGCACAGCAGGAAGTGAAACTGGTATATTTGGATGAGAGCAAAGTATGTTGAAGCAGGTTTACTTCTCCCTGTTAAAGACGTGTTAAATTGTAAGTATGTGTAATGTGTCAGGTTTAATGGGTATTTTCATCAAGCTTCTGGTAGGTTACCTGTGAACACTTCATTTGACAGGTCAAGCACTTAATTCAGGAACCCAACATTCTTCTATAAGTTATTCTTGTGTTCAGAGTGCTTTTGAGTACAGTGTAATAAGGGGTTGCTTGGGGTGGAACTAGATGGGGAAAACCGAAATACAGCTGCTTTATCTGGGGCTACCCATTGATGCCCAGATCAGTGCTGGAGCACAGCCAACCAGTCTGTTTAGACATGTTCCAAGGGCTGCTAAAGTAAAGCCAGGACAACTAGGAACTGTACTGTGTCCTGTACAGAGTGATGCAATAGGCTATTAAATGGCTTCTGAAAAGCCTATTGACATCTTGTATTGCTTCACACGGTGCAAGTTGGTCTTTGGATATTGTCTGATTAGGGCTGTTGTTCTGGAAGGAAGGACTGCTGATACAGAAGCTGTGCTAGAATGTAGGGAGACGACTGAAAGGAAAAAGAATGAAGTATTGTTCAGGAAATGCTGATAATATCTGAAGTAAAACTTTACTTCTCACTGCTCTAAAGGAAGAATGGCTTATTTCTGTAGGTAAGTTATCTCACATGGGTGTACACTGGTGAGCGATTCCAATTTATATTTGATTTGAACCTTCCAGATTTCTAGGCTGCTAGATTCCAGCCATGTTACGTGTTCCTCAACAAGAATGAGGCTCTACAACCTGATGTTTTAATATAGATTTTGTGCTGTCTCTTCAAGCTGATTTCTTAATCTTCTGTATTCTAGCCAAATAGAAACTTTCAATGCAAGTTACTTCCTCTGGCCCTCAATTTCCCATGCCCCTTCTCATTTTCTTCGGTTTACCCATATGATTTCCCAAACTGTACACTGTGTTACAGCATCAGTCTCTCCAGTTTGATATGCTGAAATAAATCTTCACTACACCTACCACTGCTGCCTGGTTTACATCCAAGAACCTGGTTGTATACTTTGGAGTTGTTTTCTAATGCACCATCACTAACTCTCTAACTCTGACCCGTGTAATGCATGCTCTGGAAATATAAAGTTTGTGCTTTATCAGAATGGGTGCAGTCTAACAAGTGTCACGATTGCTTCTTGTAGTCATTACTCTATCTCTAGATTTCATGCAAAGCCAGTCATCCTGCTGTCATGCTGCTGACAAAAGGTAGTTTTCAGGCTTCATTCACCTGACCTGTTTTTTTTTTTTAATATGTGTTTTAGGATTAGGTGGTTATGAAGTACCTGGGCTTCTCCACTGACCAGAAAGAGAGTTTAGATTACTTCCCCACATGAAAGCATCTGTGTTGGATCGGCTGAGACCCACGCTGGCAGTGTGCTAATCCTTTGCAATGCTTTAGGAACAATAACTATTTGGTTACAAGGTGGAGGAGGAAACTAGCTGAGAAGTGGGGAGACTTGGTTAAGATGAGAATGTGAACATGTATAAGATGGTACACCTTGACTTGTATTAGAAACAGTGTGGCCAGCAGGACCAGGGAAGTGATTGTCCCCCTGTACTCAGCGCTGGTGAGGTCATACCTTGAATCACTCAGTTTTGGGGTCCCTCACTACAAGAAAGACATTGAGGTGCTGGAGTGTGTCCAGAGAAGGGCAACAGAGCTGGTGAAGGGTCTGGAGCACAATCTTATGAGGAGCAGCTGAGGGAGCTGGTGTTGTTTAGCCTGGAGAAAAGGAGGCTCGAGGGAGATGTTATCACTCTCTACAACAACATGAAAGTCTCTTCTCTTAAGTAACAACTGACAGGACAAGAGGAAATGGCCTGGTACCAGGGCAGGTTTAGGTTGGGTATTAGGAAAAATTTCTTCACTGAGAGAGTGGTCAAGCATTGGAACAGGTTGCCCAGGGAAGTGGTGGAATTACCATCCCTTGAAGTGTTCAAAAAACATGTAGATGTGGCACCTGGGGACATGGTTTAGTGGTGAACCTGGCATTGGACAGTTAATGGTTAACAGTTGGACTCCATGATCTTGGAGGTCTTTTCCAACCTTAACAATTCCATGATTCTATGATCTTTATTTAAGATTTATGAACTGTGTGAAAACAGGCAAATAAGTGCAGCCTAAGTGCAGCTTCAGTGCACCTGAAGAAAGTAAGTTTAAACAATTCAATAACTTCCAGGCAAAACCCCATTGGAAACAAGTCTGAGAAGCAATATTTAAATAAAAGTCAACAAGAACACAAGCACTAACTATCCCAGTGTAAGGCAAGGCCAGGAATAGCCAAAGAAGCCAAAGGTAAGAAGCTGACTAAGAAGCTATTAATTAACTTCAAATACAAGAGATAAGCATCCAGAAAGTGAGAATGCAAGTTACTGAGGGCTGCTACGAGAGAGTCATGTGGAGGGACAAAGCAAATAAGCTGCTTCTCAAAGTGAAGGTATAAAGAGCAATATGAAAGTTAATGGAAAACTGTCAGGACATAGGTAGTAAGAGATGCATCAAGAGTTAGACTGCTACATGGCAGAGATGGAGAGGCATGAACTGGCGGGTCACTCTGAAAAGTTGTACACCCATCTTCAAACACTTTTATAATAAACGCCTTACTGGGTTATTTTTCTTCTATGCCAGTTTTGATCAGGCTAGTTAGTTTTTTCCTTACTTAATCATTCTGTTTGGTCTTTCTGAGTATTACCACATTTTATACTTCAAGTCTTCTGAAATACCTCTGTTTGGAGCGTTATTAAAAAAATAAAATTAACAGCAAACAGGTTGGAGATACCCTCAGGCACCTCTTGTAGGACTCAATCTGTGCCAGATGATTTTAAGTCTCTAATGCTAACAGTTGCTGTTTAACATCCTATTTAGTTACTATTGGATTGGGAGGTGCTTTGTCATATGACATAGGTACAATCATTCTCCTCGAGATGGAACCTCAATATTCATTAAATGGTTAGGTCTCTTTGACTCTGGAGTTTGCAGGTGCAAAATTCCTCACTGAACTGGAGAAATATTTTTGACAAAAACTCAAAACTAGAATGGCTTAGATAGGTGAGGAGGAGAAGACCTCAAGCAGGAAAGGTTCTCACACATAGAAGGAATAACACGAGGTTTGCTTTGAGACCAGATGGCTGAGTGCAAAGCTGAAAGGTGGGAATGCTGGCACAGCCCTGCCATGAAGGAATGGGTGCAATTAAATATAAAATCTTTGTTTTAATAGATCATGTAAAAAATGCTGTTCCTGGAGACAACCACTGTAGGTCAAATGTTTGTAAGAGATGGCCTAATCAATAGTGTCAATTTAAATTGCACAAAGGAGGGAGAGAACAGACAGAGTGGAGATCAGATAGGAGACGATCAATGACGATTCAGAGATCACCAGCAGCATTTCTGAAATAAGACAAACCCAGTGGGGAAACTACAGAGGAGGATTCACAGGGAGTGAAGCATCCTTTCACCAAGGTTTTGCCATGATGTTTCAGCAGCTGAAGGATGATCCAGTCCAGAAGCATAAGCACAATAAGAGGAAGACCCAAGACCATGTGCACCATTCCTAGGTAGGAGAGAAGCCAGGTGACTGTGCTAACACAATGTTGTCAGGCATGTTAGCTAGAGCACCATGCTAAGCTAATGAGGCTGGAGAGCTTTGGGGCCATGGGTGCTTGCATCCCACTAGCTTGGAGTGCAGGCACACCTGTAATTGTGTCTTATGACCAAATTCATCTCGTATGTCAAGACTGACATGGTTGATACGCTCTTTGAACTCACTTTGGTAGAGTGATTTACAAAAGGCAGAGGTTCCTCTTGGAAGATCAGCCTGGTGGTGATGGATTATCACTGCGCTGGAGAGCACAAGGTAAGTAACAACTGGGGTAAGGTCTGAGCATCTCTTAAGTCCCAGACCTGGTCCAACAACTTGGTGTGGTCCCCTTTGGCTTCTCTCACCGTTTCATGCCCTGTCATCCTTGTAGTGTTTTCACCTGCCTGTACAAATATTCCCTAGATGGCCACAGGAGATTCAAGATAAACCTGGCAATGTCTAGTAGCAAATTGAAGTCAAAAGTTCTAATTTTATTCTGCTACTGAATCCTCTCCCACACACTGCTCCTTCTCCCTCTGCTTATCCCTCTTCCCTTAGCCCAGAAACCCAAGGTTGTTAGTGCTGCCCTTTTCTCTCCACAGTCATGGGGGCAGCCAGTAAGCTCTGCAGCTTGCCTTAATCATTTTATGGACAAGCTTATTCCCTCCTGCATCGCCTTTGATTCTTGTTATGCAACTGTATTTCGTGACTTGTTTTGCTACTGCGCTGTGCCACACCATGGCCTGAGGGGATAGCTTGAGAAGACTGCTGGGAACATTGCATATCTTCTGATCCCACCTGAGGATGGGGATGGGAGTCTGGGAAAAACAGGAGCTGTCATGGTCTGAGGTTTTCAGACTGGGTACAAGGGGAAAGAAGGGAATTAGCCAAACCCAGGAGTCTGTATAAAAAGTGAGCTGGGAGCCTGAGGCAGCTAGATCAGAGTGTCATTATTCATGAGGACTCACAGATGTAGAATTGGAAATGAGCAGAAGTTCAAAGGGGGATATGGGTTGGTTAGTGCAGCAGCTGGGATGAAAACTGACAGTGCCACAGCAGCACGTGCAAAGCAGTTGTTCCTGGGGCAGGCAGATAGGGCCTGCCTGGGCAGGAAGGGTTGTTCTCCAGAAGCTGTGAACCCTGACTTCAGGGTTGGGGGGCTGGCATTTGTGAGCTTATTCCTAGTTCTGTCACACTGTTTTATGAGATTGGTCAAGTTTCTTTCCATGGGGGTAAACTGAGACAGAGAACAAGTAAAGCAAACACTTGGTAAGGGCAGTTAAGAGTGTTGGTACTGTAGCTTGAAGGGGCTGTAGATTACAATAATGAGACTCACTGCAAACTAAAAACATAAATTTGTGTTCTCCTAAAGCACAAAAGAGTGTTATCATCCTCTTTGAACTGCAGTGAGTTTCTCTAGAAACCTCCCTCCCCTTTCTCCAAGTAGTCCACAGATGATTTTGGAGCAGTCTGTGCTGCTGACCTCGTTGTTTTTCACTCATTAGAGTTTCAGAGATGGTCTTGTAGAAATCCAAGAAGAGCTCAGAAAAGAGCTGAGCTGCCAGGTTAGGTACATGGAGCCAAGGGAGCTGGAAAGCATCACAGGAAACCCTCAGACCATGGAAACATTTGCAGTGGTCAACCTCTTGCTGCGACATGCTTGAAGGCTCACAAAACATTTGGAACAAGAAGGGAGGTTTCCTTGTTTGTTTTTCCTTGTACTTTAAATCCTCTCTGGACTCCACTTGTGCTCTCAGCACCTCAGTGCTGTGACAGCAAGAGGAACTCCACTGACAGCCACAAAACTGCAAGGGAGAAGCTGCTTTGCACATAGGGAGGAGCACCGTGTCTCCCAAACTCTTGCTCTTTCAAGTCACGTGAATGGTGGTTCATATGTTTCTTACCCCTGAGTTCTCCCTGTCTCCACATCAAGTCCCTCCTTGCAGCTCCTTCTTCCTGTGGTGGAAGACCTACGCTGTACAGGTTAAAAAATCCTGGTTTTATTAAGGGAGGGAACATGTGCCAGTGCCAAAAGGCAGCAAAGGGATGAATTCACCGTTCAGAGAGTCAGGGAAGGTGGGGAAACTGCTCCTGAATGTATCTTGCCCAGAAGGGGATGTTGCTGGGGGAGTCAGGGAAGAAATTAGGAGTTCTTAGACTGAGTGTCATACCAGCATGGGGGTTGGGTACCAACAGGTGGGTCCAGCACACTGCCCCTTTCATCAGCTGGGGTACCTGTATTTCTCATGGAAGGAAGGTATGTCATGCTGAGCACTCTCACTGCTGCCATAATGTCTGGTGTGTTCTGACTCTTGTGCCTCATCTGCGCGTGTTCAATGTGCAGCCACCATCTGCAGCACAGAGGGAAGGTGCAGTGGGGGAGGCTTTGGACAAGATTAATCATTTTCTCTTTACCGCCATGGCTTCACCTCTATTGTCTGAGACACCCTTGTCATCAGGAGCAATGGCTGAACCTGTACTTTGTTGTTGCCCTGGGACAGGGTAGCTGATACGGTGCCTATGTGGATGCGAGGAAAGGTGTCCTACATCCCAACTAACCTTCAGGAACTGATCACTCTTAACTACAACGACTTGGTTTTGTGGTGCTTCTCTTCCTCCACTGTCAGCCAGGTCTAAATGTATTCAAACGTTGCTAGGCAAACCTTGTTTGCTGCTCTGACTTCACATATATGCTTCAACTCTGCTCCTCAGCATCCTGTGGCCTGGGAGAACTCTCCATGCTCCTTTCCAGCAGCACACCACTGCCTATCTGTTCTTTTACCCTTTCTTGTTAGCAGGGCCAGACTGTACTGTCCAGCCAGGCTCTGGTGAAGCTCCACAGCTCTGTGGTTAACAACTGGCTGAAATGTCAGAATACCTTGTGCAGATGACACAAGATGACACTTCATGCTCTTTGCTGGTGTGCTTGATCAGCTGCAAGACAGATAAAGGTTAATGTTTGCATTGGCACTACTAGGCCAGTGTTTGCCCTGCTCGGATTAACCCGGTATTTCCTGCTGCTCTCCCAGCTGCCCTTTCAGGCTCCTTGCAGCTTCAGCAGTTGCCATCACAGTGATTAATCATCAGTACCCAGTGGGAACATTCCCTTTGCAACCACACAACTAAGACACTGTTTTTAGTGGGAACTTGTCCTGGAGCAGAAGATGGTGGCCAGCAGCAGGAAGCACTGCAGGCTGGCAGGTTGTATTTTCTGACTCCCCAGCCATGAGATGGTCCTGCATCTCATGACTTTTCTTTAAAAAGAGATGGTATGCTTTTGGGGGTTTTCTTAGTTAGTATGAAAGGTAAAATCCTGTATTTCTCACAGAAGTCATGATTTAACAGAAGCCATTTGCATTTTCTGAGGACTTGGAACCTTTGACATTAATTAAGTCTTTTCTAGCAATGGCATTTAACACACAGTATACCTGTGACATCATTTGTTTTCTGGCTCAGTGGTATCAGTGTGACTCTTGAGTCCTATCTGACAATTCAATGTTTTTGTGGGTTTGTTGGACTCTTCCTTCAATAGCCCAGCTTTCAGATAGGGTTCTTCAGTTTCCTCTAATGCTTTTGGAGCTATTCCTATGCAGCATCTTGTACAGTCTGCACTGAGAATGTGAGGTCTCAAAATCCTGAGAAAACAGGTAATTTATTCTGGCACTTGCAGAGCTGTCTCAGGTGGCTTCTTGCTGTCACTGCTTCCTGCAGTCAGTGCTGTCACTCCAGCTCTATAGGAGAAAGGCCCCTGGGAGAAAAGCTGAGGTTGAGAATGTAGCATTGTGCCTTTGAACTTGTCTCCTCCCAGGGATTATGTTCAGTACTCCTTTCTGCCTACACTGAGTCAATATGCTCTTGGGTTGTGTTGGAGGCTGTTGTCTTCTCTCCTGATTACAAGAAATAAGTCTGATTATAGAACCAGAACTTGTAACAAGATCAGCACAATTGTTATTTTGGAGCAGAGTGCAATGGTTTCAGTAATATTTGTGCTTTTGTATTGCTCACATCCTTATGAAAACCTTAACTTTCCTGCCTTCTGTTGTGCAGCTTGAGACCTCATTTGCCCTTTCTTGCTTTGTTTCCTCTGTGCTGCCTACATCCTGGGGTCAAATTAAGCAGTGTCTGAACAATAAAGGGAATCTGTGCATCCTGAACACAATTGACAAAGATGATATGTCTTCTGATCTGTTATTAACAGCTTTGCCTGATTCAGCTGATTTAATTAGCCTTAAATTAAAGACGTACTTTACAGTGTCTAGACTGCATCTGCCTGAGGAAACAGCAGGGTGGTGTGTGGCATCGAGAGTCTCAGTGGAAGTGGCCAAAAGCAAGAGGATGGTGGAGCATCGCTGAGGCCCTCCCAAGCAAAGTTACGCTCAGAAGGAGCTGTGCTGAATGGTGAGGGAAAGTGTCCGGGTCTCGGTGGTCCCGTCGCTGGCACGGCTCTGCGATGCTGCTTCGCTCGCAAAATCAGGTCGATGGGAAATGTCAACCGTGAATGGGCCGAACTTTCTGCTCTGCCCCGCGGACCCGGGATAAGGAGGTTTGGGGATTTCGAATTTCGTTTTTCTTCCTTCCCCCGAATGGGAAATACTCGATGAGCTCGTCCTTCCCCAGCCGGTGCAGCCGCGGGTGCAGCAGAGGGGCCGCGGGGCAGGGCGGGGCAGGGGCTGCGGGCGGGGCGCGGCCGCGGGCGGGGGGCGCTGGGGGCGCGGGGGCAGGGCCCCCCCGGCCGAGCGAGGGGCGGGAGGCGCTGCTCGCCGGCCCCTCTGCCCGCGGAGCCCGTGGTGCCAGCGCCTCGCCTCGCCTCGGGTGGCCAGAGGCAGAGCCCCGCCATGGAGAGCGGGATGCCGCTGACGGGCGGGCAGCGAGCGCTGATCCGGGAGAGCTGGCGGAGGGTGAGCGGCAGCCCCGAGCAGCACGGCCTCGTCCTCTTCACCAGGTGAGCGCGGCGGCGCGACGCGGACAGCGGCGCCCCGGATCGACCCGGGCGGGAGGGATGGACGGGATCCGCTTCTTGGAGAGAAACGCTTCCCTATGCTTGGCGATGGCTCCCAGACAGCTCCCTTCCCCTGGCCTCTCTCCCCTCCCGAGAGCAGCCGGGGCCGAAGCCCCTCCGCCGCCCAGCCGCGGGTGCCGTGGGTGCCGTGGGGCAGCGGCGTGGGGCACTGCTGGGCTCCGCTCCGCACTGCTCCCCCGCCTTTCCCACGCTATGCCAGTGAGAACTTTGTTACGCGAAGACGGAGGGTGAGAGAGAAGCGGCGGGCAGGTTTTGTGCGTTTCTGCCCACCCTGCCTTGTAACCGCGACTTCTGCAGTTTGAAGGGTTGCTTGTACCCTCCGCTCCGGGGAGCGTATGGAAGGGGCAGCCAGATCGTTCCCTAATCAGGGAACTGCTGTGCAGCCCCAGGCACAGCCCTGGCCGCCGGGGAGGGATTCAGTGTCAGGGCAGAGGAAGAGGTGTGCCCGGGGGAATGGCTGATACCCAGCTTCTTGCCTCTGCTAAGCAGATTAATATATCAATTATGTGAAGAGAAAAAGGCAAAAATCGATGGAAAGTAATTTAAAAAGAACAGTTGGAGAGTTGATGAGCAGCTTCCGGAACAAGTAGGATCCTCCCAGAGCAGGACTAGAGCAGTGACAGCAGTGTGGGGGGAGAGGGATGCAGTAGTTTAATGTGCAGAATGAGGAGAAGAGAGACTGTTTTGCCTGAATTCCCTGTGGCCTGTTAGATCTACCTGGGGGCTGCTATTGAGGTCTGTATGTACCTGACATGCATTGGCAGGGAGGATGGGGCAGGGGCAGGGGCGAAGGAATGGGAGCTGGTGATGATGTCGGAGAGTGTCTGACTTTGTGCATGCTCCCCTTGCTCCAGAAAGCTGCTGGAGCTTGGAGACCTTCCCTGATTTGTGAGCTTTTGGGTTCAAGGGGATCAAGAAGTGGGAATGGGAAGAGTTGAGACAACAACCAAGACCCTGGGGAGAAAGGCTAGGCTGGAAGGAACTCCAGTGAGCTGGGACTGGTCCTCAGGTGCCACAGACAACGTATCTGAGAGCTGGAGTTGTGGGCCAGGAAAGTAGAGAGGTTTTTGTTTATAGCTAATCTGAATTGTCCCAGACTAAAACTTTTCAGACCTTTTGAATCCTTTACAGGTGGGAGGGATCAGTAGGTGGGAAGGGAGGTAGAATGAGGCTGTGGTTGTGCTGCTGATGGGGTTGTTCCTGGGGTAAGTAGGACTTTATTTAAAGCTGAGAAAGTAAGAAGACAGGGTTTCTCTCTTGCTTTTGCAGGTTGTTTGACTTGGATCCTGACCTGTTGCCCCTTTTCCAGTACAACTGCAAGCAGTTTTCCAGCCCTCAGGAGTGCCTCTCTGCCCCCGAGTTCCTGGATCACATCAGGAAGGTGAGAGAGGGGCTATGGCATGGCTGCAGCACAGCCTCCATGGAGGAAGAAGCCCTTAGGCAATGACTTGAGACTGTGGTGTCTGACCAGGGAACGCACGGGAAGTTTCCTCCTGAGATTGTAACTGCAGGAGTTACTCATGCTAGCAGAAGGCACTATAGCCAGAACAAAGTGTCCTACAACAGTGGGGAGGGGCTGAGGATGCGGGTTGTGGTGGCTAAGAAGCACCATGCTGATTTTCATGCCCTTGTCGGAGAGTGAATTTCCTCCTGTGAAAGCTGGAAGCCTTTTCCTGCCTGAGTGAGCTGCCTCAGGGAGGAGTTTGGTGCCTTGCTTGCCTGTCTTTATTCTTCCTAAGAGGCAGTTTCAGGACTGTGCTCCTCTCTCTGATAGCTGCAAGCTTTTTATTGTTTTCCAGCCTCTGTTTGTTGGCAAAGTTAAGTCCATTTTTACTTCTATTATTGCTTTGAGCTGACATAGCTATTTGCTCTTGTTGTAGATAAATTCCCTGTTGAAATTACAGGGCACAACTCTATTACCTCTTGGCTTTGCCAAGGTAACCATGCCCTGGCTTTTATCTCTTCTTCTAATTTTGTATGTCTGATCCCTTCACCCTTCATTAAATTTCTCTGTCTTGTTGTCCATTTGGCTCCTGATGCTCCTGGGAGACCATGTGGTATGTGGTTTACCAGCCCAGGTCAAGAGACCTGGCTGTACTATCCACTCTATCTCTTCAAATACCTTGACTGATCTTAGAATCAGAGTGGTCTTATTCACAATTGCACCATCTTGGCAACTCCTAGTTGGAAACTGCAGTCCTAGTGACTTCCAGTGTTCCCATGCAGTTGTCCTGGGGTCCTAGCAGTTGTAATGACTGCATCAGCATTAGGTCTTAGCCTGCAGCTGCTCTGCTATAGGGCTGTTGACCCTCTCTAGGACAGGGTGGTTAGCAGTGCTGCTTGCTGTGCACCTCTGGCAGTGTCCCATGGAAGGATGTGGTGTGTGCTGCTGCCAGCAGTGCCTCACTGATTTGACACACACAACACAGTAGAGCAAAGGAAAGCTCAGAGGGCATCTGCTGGGCTTGGAGCGGGTCAGGCTGACAAGGGTGAAGTAGAAGAGTCAGACTCTCTGTTCCTCTTGCTGTTAATGCCATTCTGCCTTTCTGCTCCTGCACCAGGTGATGCTGGTGATCGATGCTGCTGTGAGTCACCTGGAGAACTTGTCCTGCCTGGAAGAGTATCTCTGCAACCTTGGCAAGAAGCATCAGGCAGTTGGTGTGAAGATCGAGTCTTTCTCGGTGAGGTGTCCTCTCTTGTTCTGTTGCAGCTGTGTTTGTGCACCCCTGCCTGCAGCCCTTGGCTGTCCCCATCCTTCTCCTGGGTTCATCTGGTTTGAGAGAATGCTGGTGGCTCAGGGCATCCCGCCCAAGGTGCTGATACCTACAGAGTGACATTGGCCAGATGAGGGAAACCCTTGAGGTCCCCTCATTTTTTACCCTTCCCCAGTAAGCCTGGGGAGAAAGGACAGATGGGTGCAAGGCATTTCCACTGTTTGAAGAGGACCATGGTTTGGGGCACTGCACTCTCTCCTGTGACACAGGGCTTCAGGCTCAACCATTTCCCTGGATCTCTCCATCAAATGCTCTGGGCAAACCTCACCACATCTGGAAAAGGGAGCATCCAGCTCTCTGTGTCTGTGCTGGGTTGGGGTTGTTGAACCTCAGTCCCTTCTTCCTCCATGGCAGTAAGGCCTGAGTATCTTCCCTATTAAACCCTTGCTTACTCCTCTTCTGCCATCAAACATGGATATAAATGCTTGATAATTCAGCAGGGAATGGCAGGTTGAAGAAAAGGTTTCTAACCAACACATGGTTCACTCCTGATACTGCTAGCTTTTGTCCTCTTCAGAGGGAGCAGGGTCCCTTTTGTCCCCACCAGTCTTGCCCTCAGTGTGTGGGTGCCCCTGCATGGGGTTGCTCACAGCAATATGAGGAGCGGTGCCCTGTGGAGAAGCCTGAGAGGCATCAAGGCAGGCCCTAAGCATCCAGCCTGGGATCTGACCCACTCTCCTGGCATCAGGGTGTTTCTCAGCTCTGCTGCTTCACTGCCATGCCAAGGGATGGGGCTGTCTACTTGTATCTGGGAGCCATGGAGGATGGATGTGTCCCTCTCCTCTGGCGTTGCAAGTATGGTGTCAGCCCTTGCTCCCTGCCTTGCCCTCCCCAGTCACCCAGCGTGTGGGATGAGGGCTAGCATAGGGCAGGGGAAGGGGATGACATGGACTGGCTCTGGGTCCCCTCTGAGGAGCCAGGGATGGGGGGCTGCTGCTGCTAGTGGAGGAGGAGCAGGTGCCCTGCAATGGGAGAAGTCAAAAAAGGTGGTGAAGTGAGACAAGAGACTGCATGTCATCCCCTGGTGCTGAGCTTGACACTTCCCTATTTGGTTTGCAGACTGTCGGCGAGTCCTTGCTGTACATGCTGGAGAAATGCCTTGGGACTGCCTTCAGCCCAGAGGTGCAGGAGGCTTGGAGCAAACTCTACAGTGCTGTGGTGAAAGCCATGCAGCATGGCTGGGACACCCACCCAGAAGGGGACTAGATCTTGCCAACCATCCCCATCCCTGACCACTCAGCGGTCCTGAGCACGGGGAGCACTCTCTGCCACTCCCCACCTGTCTCTGTGCACCAGCCCATCGCTGTCTCCACTAGTCATGTGTGCTTTGGGGCTCTCACAGTGATTCGACCTTGCTTCAACACATCTCTGCCTTTGCTAAAGGCTGGCAGGGTACGTCCCTGAAGAGAAGCCTGGGCGTGCCGCAGCACAGGTGTGCCACCCTGCCCCAAGTTCCTTTGGGCTAGTTGGAGCACCAACACCCATGTACCTCTTCTGTTTTTAGCCGGCTCATCTTCCCTGCTCTGAGCACCCACCCTAGTTAGGTGACAGCTGGCATAGGCCTCTTGGGCTTATTTGCCCAAGGTCCTATTTGCCATGCCTGTACTTGCCAGGTCTGGCACTGCTCGCTCCTCCTGTGCTGCTGTGTCTGGTTCAGCTGTGATGGTGATGGA
This sequence comes from Empidonax traillii, assembly GCF_003031625.1. NCBI lineage: Eukaryota > Metazoa > Chordata > Aves > Passeriformes > Tyrannidae > Empidonax > Empidonax traillii. The sequence goes on along the minus strand of NW_020955325.1, from coordinate 560,895 downwards.
TTTGGCTTCCTCCAGGGGCAGGGGCAGCAAAGGTGAGGGCTGATCACATCACGAGGCTGTCCTCAAAACTTGCAGGGAGCTTTTTCGCCCTTCCCTTCACCAACACATCACTAGCAGATGGTTAATCCTGGTGCTCTCTTCAGCCTTGCCTCTGCCCTAGATGGGATTCATAGTTTTCCCTGTGTCAGGTTGGCCATAACTCAACAGGTTTCCTAGGTATGATTGCAGTGGTGTCACATTAAGGTGAGGCTGCTTTTGGCAGGTCTGGGCTGCCAGCTGAAAGGCTTTGTGTTGATTTGGCCAGTTGGTTTAACCTTAGAGCCATCTGAAATGCTGCAGCAGTGTCTGTTTACTGCTTTGTGTTGAGGAGAATAAAGTAAATACAAGGCAAAGATGTCTTAAAATGAAAATGAGGGTTGCAATCATGTCATGGCAACAGCTTCCAGAAATTCTGGCTCTTGGCCAGAGGAAGCATAGCTGGAATCTTTCTGCTGATGCTGTCAGAACCTGGAGTGCTTCCCAGCTGCACACAGTGCCCATGTGCAGAGTTCCTCACTCTCACAGGAATGAAAAGACAGCATCTGCCAGAAGAAATCCCAGAAAATGGCTGAGAAGTAGTACCTGAGGGCTCTGGGGGTAGCTGAGCTTGAGCACTTAAAGGAAGCGTTCATCTTTGTGTAGAAGTCACTGTGGAACAGGCAGAACCAGGTTTCTAGCCATTGCTAGCCCCAGAGCAAGGACATGGAACAATTTTTCAGTTACAGGGGGATGGACAGGAGGAGTCTGGTGTTGAGGGCTGAGATGGCCCTGTTCTGGAGACGTTCCTCCAATACTCAGATGTTCTCCGCTCTGGGGCAGGAGAAGGCTCCATGTAGCTGAGGTCTCCCAAGCCCATGCCATGGAGGGGATGATGCGTCTCTGATTCCCTGTCACTAGGCCTGATGGTAGCCATGGGCTTCCGGCAAGCAAAGAGCCTTCCAGCTGTGTTTGGTAGGCCAACTGAGACGTGTTGTGGATCAGGTAGTGAACATTCCCACGTTCATTGTTCTCCCCATGGTAACATGTAGTTCTGCCCCTGCAGTGCTACAGTGTGGTGCTGTGTATTCTGGCCTGTGGCTCTCTCCATCTGCTGAGTGAGGTGAAGTCCTCCCCATTCTTGCACCCAGCAGTGAGGGATGGAGGACTCAAGCCTGGAGGGAGGCACTAGCTGTGATGGTATGATATGGGACAGGAGGGTTTGGGAATGGGAATATCCTCCTTGCAACCCTGTTTTGGGGCATCAGCCTTCAGCATTATGGAAATGTGACACCTTCTGGCTCTGTGTGACAAGTAGGCAGCTGTGTGATGGGTGGGGTGTGGGTGTTACTGCCTCAAACCATCCCTGCTCCCTCTAGCTTTCCCAGCTCCTTGACTTCTCTTTTTTTGTGCCACATTTCGTGTAACTCCCAAGAGAACTGGACTAGTCTGTGTGCCTCTTATACCCAGCTGTACTGTTTAATAAAGAACAAGAGTGAGTCTTAGCCCTCTTTGATGCCTTATGTTTATTTTAATATAAAAGGCCCAAGCAAGCCAGAAAAGGAGGATGATAGAAAGGGGCTTACTGGTTTCTTGTTGGCTCTAGCTTTGGAGATACTGATCACTGGGAAAACTTGTGTAGTGCAGCTAAACTGATGTGAGAAGGCATCCAGCAGCAAATGCCTGCTGGAAGTTTTTGTGCACGGTAATTGAATGGGTGGGCAGCGAAGGACTAGCGGAGACATCCTGCTACTGATTGGTCATTGCCTTTCAAATATAAGAGTCTCTAATGGAATTAGAATCTTAAGCAATCAGCCTAAAAAATCCCTTTTCTGTTGTTCAGCTGCTGCTTTTGTTTTTTGACATAGCATTGGCTCACCTGCTGTTGGTCGCCGGCTGCTGGTTGCCCACAGCAGCAGAGCGTGGCCTCACATGAATTCCTGCCTTCTCCGTGCAGCATCCACCCCGCCAGCTGGACTGCAGAGCCACCCCATCAGCCTTGCCCAGGGAGCAGCTGGTGAGGATGCAGGAGGTCCTGTCTCCTCCTTCTTGGGGCATGTTCTACCTTTGACATGGTGGGTTTCCAGCCCTGGGAGAGTTGGGCACTTGATGCTGAAGAATGGTGCCCAGAGTGGGGAAGCCAGCTCAGGGTCTGTAATAGCATCTCAAAGGCTGGAAATCCCAGCCCTGGCTCAGGAAAGAAGGGTGAACCTCCTGGGAAAGCCATGCTGCTCTGCCTCGGGGAACGTTTAGGATGGGGCTTGTACCACAGGGCAATGTGTGAGGGGCTGTGAAGGGGAGGAGAGCAGCAGAGATCTGAATGCAAAGAAATCCTCCCTTTGGGTCATTGCTAAAATAAATTTTCCAGCTCTTCCTGGCCTTGGAGCACAGATGTCAGCCTCAGGGCTGGTGGAGGAACCCCAACCCTGGTGCTGCAGGGAAGGGCCAGCATGGTAGCCTCCAGCAGCACCCTCATCTTTGGCTGCTTGCAGCAGCATGGACGTTTGCCATAGCTCCCACAAACTGCCCCAGGCTGCTGCCTGGTGGGGATGCTCCTGTCACTGCCCACCACTGGCCGGCACAGTGGGAGACTCCATGCAATTGATTGGCTCTGGCTGTGAGGGACTTCTGAGTGTGCAGGCTGCAATCAGGGAGTGGGTTTCTGAGGACTGGCATGGTGGAGGTGCAGCGTGATGGGGCTCACACAGCCTCCTTAGCCGTGATGAGCTTCCCCAGCGTGAGGGCCGGGAGAGCCATGAGCCAGAGGCAATTGCAGCCCTCACTCACAGCCAGAGCTCCTGCCCCAGCGTTTAACCCTGTTTACCACTCATTACAAACCAGGGGAGGCCTCTGTAGGGGTGTGTGATGTGGAACTGGGATTTGAAATTTTCCAGTTTTTCACTTGAAGGAAAGCCCTATCCTGCCAGAGTGGCTAGGCAGAGCTCACTCCAGAGGAGCTGTGGAGGAGCCAGCAGGAGAGACCTGCTGAAACCAGAGGTAAACCATTCAAGTAGGAATTTGGGTATAAAGAGTGAGTTTTGGGAGGGATGAGGGGACTAAAAGAGCACTGTCTGCTCAAAATCTAGAAAAAGACTCCTAAAATGGTGTTCACCTCCTTCCCTGGGACTTGCTGGTGGACAGTTCAGCTTAGGGACCATCTGCTTCATCTCCAAATGGGAAGGGTCCCAGAGGGGCTCCAGGCAATGTCAGCACTTCTGCTGGTGTTCTGAGCCAGCCCTGCCAGTGTGACTCCCCTCCAGGAGCGAGTGCTGACAGATGTGCAGGAAATGCACGTGGCTGTCCCAGGGTTGCACCCCATCCCCAGTACAGGGATGGTGCCAAGAGCTGTGCCAGTCCATCTGATAGGATACAGCGAGGTGCTCTCCTGCTCCTGTGACTTTGCTGTTTCTGTCCACTTGCTGGTGTTTGTTTCTGTGAGGGCTGTGGTGAGTGGCAAGGTGTCTCAAGGTGGGGTGTCCAAGCAGTTTCCTTGCCACTGAAGCATCTGCAGAACATCCCCAGGCAGGGTCAAAAGCAGTCCACAGGTGGGAAAAGGGGATGGAATACTTTTGCAGGCTCCATTGACAAGGCCTCCCCCTACAGTGGTGCCAGGTAAGACGGGTTGGGGTGACAACGCCAGGCAGCAGCTGGGTGAAGTCGTTTTATTCAAGGCACGGTCATAGCAATAAATCACAAGAAGGTACAGACCTCTGGCACATTCCTACAGTGGGGCAGCCAAGGGCAATCAGACCAGCAGCCTGAGCTCCTGAGGACACCGTGCCACTCACAGGCACTTGCTTCTACCCTCAGAGAGGCCACCAGCATCCCCCTGCCCTGTTTGGGGCTGCCCCTGGAACGGGCAGTGGCTGAGCTGTGGGCAGCCATGGGGGCGCACGGGCAGGAAGCCACCAAACCCACGGGATGCTTTTTGGGGTTGGGAGGGTGCAGCTGAGCTCAAGACTCACCCAAGGCAACTGCTTGGGTAGATAGTGTGCTGCAGCCACTGCCCTAGCATGCAGGAGTGAGATTGGGGCCATTGGGGCCAGCTGGCTGGGCTGAGACCCACCAGCCTCACAAGAATGTCCCAGGGCCACTTGAGTCCAACTGAAGCCCACAACCCACTTCTCAGCTACCTTTTAACCTTCCCACCCCTGCCCAGAACTGGCAGACTGTGCCCCCCTCCCAGTGGCACCACTAATGCTGAGCAGTGCCATGGCTGAGCATCTGCCTTCACGCAGCAGCACTCACCCTTCTGGCAGCCCTGGTGCCAGCAGAGCTGCACTACCCTCCCTTCCCCGCTCCAGAATGGTGGCAACTCGAGTTGCTCTGAAGCTAGCAGAAGAATCAAGGACAAGAAAATCAGCCCTGAGGCCTAAGCAGGGCTGAGCGAGGAGCCAGCATGCCCAGGTGGGCTATGGTGGGAGAGGGGCTCAGCAGGCTGAGGATAAGCCCTCGTCCCCAGGGGCCACCACAGCTACTCTGGACGAGCTGGAAAACTCCAGGGATGCTATCTGGGCAGGAACTGGTGCACTTACACTAACCACAGCAGGACTCACACTAGAGAGGCAGTGTGGCTGCTGGGGGAGCATCCCACAGCTGTGGCTTGTGAGTGAGGGCAGGCAGGACGTGGTGGACCAGGAGGACCTGGAAGTCTGGGTCCTGCCAGCCTTCACCCTGCCTTTCTGTTGCAACAGGACAGAGCCATGCTGGGTGTCATGGGCAGCCCCAGGGAGAGCGTGAGCACAAGGGGAATACTGCCAGGCGACAGGAGTGACAAGGAGCTGCTCTTGTAGCCATTAAACAGACTTGTCCCTTGACCTCCCACTTCTCCCCAAGAGCCCAAGGGCACAGGCATAGTGCAGGAAGATGGAAGGATGGTGTGGGAAGTTGAGGAAGAGCTGGGCTTGCATTTGATGCCTGCCTTGGGGCAGGGCCACTGGTGCTCAGGCAGATGTAGGAGCTGCCCTGGGCACCCACCTCTCCACCAATGCACACGCATGTCAGAAGTCCCTGCTTTAATGGGCAAAGCAGGGGCAGGCAGCAGCCTGGATGGCCAGCAGCATGGGAGGTAGTGGGATGGCTGCCCGAGCAGTGGGTGGGTAGGGTGGGATGCAAGGATTAGGGGTAGCCAACCCCTGCCACTGAGGACCCACAGGACAATGTGGTGGCAGGCACATTCGTCTGTGCTGTCTGGGCTGCTTCCTCCTCACAGAGGGGCAAGGGCCTCCCTCCTGCCCTCAAAAGCGTGGCCTCTCAGAGGGACCCTCTCTCTATACTGCTGCACCCCCTCTTCCCCACTGCGGGCTAGAAGAGGCAGGTGGGGACAGCAGAACGCAAGGGGGCTCAGCCAGTCCAGGCAGCGGGAAGGACCAGCAGAGCCTCCTGCCACCTCCCATGCAATAGGTCTCTCCCTTACATCAGTCCTGTCACCTCCCGTTCCATCAGAGAGGTGGCCCCTACCAGTGCCAGGAAGGCTCCTTCCTGTCCCATGGCACATCCTCCACTCTCAGCACGGTTCGTCCTTGGCCGGCAGCACGGATGTTCACTGGTAGCGAGCCTGGCTCTCCATCACAGGGCCGCTCCTGTACTCGCCCTCCACTGTCTCCAGCTCTGTCTCAAAGCTCTGCAGCCCCCCATCCTCCCCATCCTCTGCTGGCTCCAGGTGGTTGCCCATGGTGCCATAGGACTGGTGTGCTGGAGAGGCCGCTGGCGTCAGGCTCAGCTCAGGCTCCTGCAGGACAGTGGCCACAAAGAGCTGCCCCAGGGGGCAGTGGGCCATCAGGACCCAGGGGAGCAAAGGGATCACAGCAGGGCTGGGGAGGGGTACTCACGTTGGAGTTGGGGGTGGAGGAAACGCTGCTCCGCTCCACATCATTGAAGCTGCCCTCAGATTGGTCGGACATCTGAGGAGAGGGAGGCCAGGAGGAAATGATGGTTTGGGAGTCCCAGCTTTGGCTGGGGACAGCCAAAAGCCACCTCAGACTCCCACAGCAATGCACCTCAGAGATGGAAGGAGTGAATGCAGTGGAGTGAGGGAATAAAGTGGGCAGCTGCCTGTGCTCACCTGGTAGCTGGAGGGTTTCCGTGGCTGCAGCTTCTTCAGGCAGAGGCCAAAGAAGGAGATGATGATGCAGGAGAGGAGGACCACAAAGGTAAAGAGGGTGACAGGCTGGGTGGGACCTAGAACACAGAGACACTGGGGCAGCACATGAGCCTCCAAGAACTTGCTACATGTCCAGCGAGCCCCAGACTGGTGCCTGCTTTGTGTCTCTACCCCCTTCCCAAAACACTAGCTGACACCTCCCTCAGATGTCAGGTCTCCACACCACCTTCCCCCTTCCCACCCTTCATGCCATGCCAAACTCGGGGGTGACACCAGTGGCTTGCCATCCCCAAGCATGACCCTCAGCAGTGTCAGGGCACAGCCCCAAGCTCTCCCTACCGAGGCGCAGGACAGAGAAGAAGAGCAGCCAGAACATGCAGAGGATGGGAGCCACCACGACCTGGCTGATGGCGGCAACGTGGAGGCGCTGGTTCAGTTTGGTGGGGATGTACACGTAGTAAATGTTGTATCGGTCAACCATGTGCTTGAGCAGCATGTAGAGCAACCCTGGTGGGACAAGAGGGGCCATTTGGGAGGAGGGCAATGGGGACAGCCAGGTGATGATGGCCAAGAGTGCCCTCCTGTACCATGCAGGAAGCTTGCACTCCCATGCAGTGCTGGTGGTTGGGACAGGCTGTTCTTGGCACGGCCAAGAACAAGGGCATGGGACCATACTCACCGAAGGGGACGATGATGGGGCAGGTGATGCTGTAGGTCATGACAACAGAGAAGATACAGCAGGTCCAGGCGTACTCTAGTCCAAACTGGAACTGGTAGGCTTGGCTCTGGGGCACAAACAACAGCGTCATCACTGCCTCTGCAAAGTCTCCACTTGCCTTTGCACCCTGGCCCACAGGATTGCCTCATTCCCATTAGCCCCCAAGGCAAATCCTGAAGAAGTCCCCACAAGCATCTCCACAGGACCATGACAGTCTGAGTTTCCAGCAAGCGCGTCCCTGCTGTGCTGGGGGTTGTTCAGGGTCAGAGGTGACCAGAACCACATACCCGCTTGACATGGAGCCGTTCAGGCTCCGACTTGGCAAAGCAGAGGCGGGCAGTGTAGACGAGGAGGCCCGGGATGCGCAGCAGCTCCATGGCTGTCCCAATTAGGCTGGAGGTGACTACGTAGTTTACAAAGAAAGCGCCGTTGTCTGGGAGGAAAACACACCTGCCCCAGGGACAGAGAGTGTGAGAGAATGCTCGGGCAGGCAGCCAGGAGAGCTGCTGGGGGCTGACAACAGGTGCTCCCGCTTGCCTGGGAAGTTTGGGAGCTTCCTGCTACTCACTGGAACTTGATTTCGGCTTCGTCCAGAAAGTGGGTGTCAAAGAGCCAGCGGAAAAACAGGTCCAAGCTGGAGTGGAGAGAAGAGGAGCAGCTCAGAAAGAGGGGGAGCTGCAGAGCAACGTGGGGGACATGGCTTTCCCCTTCCCTGAGGGGGCAAGACCCTCTGGACCCTACACCGCCAGAGCAGCCCCTTCTGCCACACAAAACCACTGTGGAGTGGGTGCTTGCCTCCTGGACAGCCACGATTGTTGTAGCTGGGGCTATACAAATACCTGACCAGGTCCTTTCAGGGTCTGGTGAAGGGCTGGCCCCAAGACCACCACCAACACCCTTGGGTCAGCCATGGCAGACTGGCAAGCTACTCCACGCCAGTCCTTCACAGGGAAGCTCTGTCTGTGACCAGCTGTGATCAGCATGGCACTGCTAAAAAATGTTTTTTTCCCCAGAGACTGCTGTGTTCCAGTGGCAGTGGGACCTTAGCCCACTGGGTGCAGGTGCAGGGCTGGCTTGCAGGGCTGAGGGGCCTGGGTGTGATCCTGGCAGCTAGGGAGCAGGGAGAGCAGCATGGCAGGGTGGCCTGTACCTGCTCAGACCCAGCGAGGGCAGGATGATAACCATGAATACCAGGAAGAAGAAGCACTTGTGCATGGTGATCTGATTTTCACTTGACCTGCAGAGATGGGAGACATGAAAACAACATAGCACTTTTCCAAGGAAAAGCAGCTGGTGGTGCAAGGGGCTGGGCTGGGTCTTGTTCTTCACCAAGGAGCTACTCCCAGGCCCAGAAAGGCATGTGCATTTGTTCTCTGCACCTACTGGGGCCTTGAAAAGCATCTCCCAGGCCGGGGGTGTCACCATGAGGAATCTGCTGTAGCAAAAGGTCTTGTATTCCCAGCCTCTCACCTCCTTCATCCTTGCCCTCTTCTACCATGCCCGCTAGAGTAGACACCCATCAAGAGGCAGATGGTTGTATAGAATGGGTCCACGAGCCCCCATTTCCCCCAGAAAAGGGAAGGGAGGTGGTGACAAAGCTCCTACAAGGACTTATGAGACCAGGCACAAAGGTTGGGGCCAATGGAGGGTCAAAACACAAGGGAGCACATTGTAGGAGCTGGGCAGTTTCCTCTACTAGGAGAGTTTTAGCATCCTGAAGCCATACCTCTGCCTTGGAAGGCTGGGAGCATGCCTGGGTTGTGCCACACGAGTCAGGATCATGGCCCTGCTGCTGCCAGTCCACCATCACACCACACCTTTCACAAACTTCTTCAGACCCATTTTAAAATCATCTGCCTTTGACAGCAGCCTGGTAGAGTTCAGGACTATGGGAAGGAAATGGCTCCTTTGGGCACGGACTCTGGTCTTTTTCCATGGAGAGAAACACCTATGGGGCTCTGATGGGGTCTGCTGTTTCACGGCCTGCCTCCCTGCAGGTTGGGTTCCCCTTCCACTGAGGTTCCTCCCATCTATGGCAGCCCTGGGGACCGTGGGGGCCAGCCCCGTTACCTCGTCCAGTGAGACTCGAAGAATGCCGAGTAGTAGACAAGGAAGGGCAGGAAGACAGAGAAAGCCCAGAGCAGCAGCGTGGGGAAGAACTGGGTGATGATGGGGTTCTGTAGGAGAGATGCCAAACATCCCTCAGGAGTCCACCAGAGCACAGCCGTGCAGGAGATAGCTCCGTGGGCCTTCTGACACAGGATGGTGTGTGCAGCAGGCAGGCTGGGGGATCCTCTCCCTCAGCAGGGGCATTTGTTTCAGAAGAGAAGAGCTTGGGCCAGCCAAAGGCACCACAGCCATCTCTGAGCCCCAGTGCCCACCCAGAAGTTCATAGGTCAATGAGCAAGAAGGAGATGTGCTGCTGGCAGCTCCTAACACCTCCTAGAGCTCTTCCCAGACCTTTCCTCATGCATGGACAGCAACCTGCCCACCCTCATGGACACCGGTACCAAAACCCAGGTTTGCACAGGTGCCCCAGGGCTTTGCCACTGGAAACACAACAAGGAGGCATGACCACTCCTTGTCTCTCATCAACGCCCATCCCAGTGATGGCTTGTCTTCTCGGGCCAGTGTAGAGCTGGTACCCTACCCCTCTCACAGACAAGCCTGGAAATGGTGACCCTTTAGGAAAATTGGCATGGGGCACCAGGGACTACCTTGAGGCTCTCCACAGGGTGTGTGACATTGAACATGTCCATAGTGTTGACAATGATGGCTGGCGTGGTGAGGAAGAAGAGAAGGACGAACAGGCAGATATTAAGGAGGATGAATCGCACCCACCAGGATGTGCCACGGACTGACAAATTCTCCCTGTGAGAGGAAAACGTGAACTGGACATGATGGAGAGTAAAGGTCATGTGTCCTGGGCCTCCCAACATAGCTTCACAAAGCTGTCCCTCCTGACATCTGCACCAGCCATTCTGGCAGACCCTGTTCTAAGCTCATCCTCTTCCCCTCCCAATGCTGCTGTGCTGTCACCTGCAGAGCTCCCTGGACCAGAGAATAGCCACAGAGGAGGTCTGTACCACCAGGGGGCTTTGAAGTCAGGCTGGAGAAATTGAAGCGTGGCAATCTCCCCAAACCTCAGCTGGCTGAGCCCTGCCACCCTTGGGGTGATGACCCCCATCACCCCTGCTGACTTCTGCTATGGCAGTAGGAGGGATTGTCAGCTCCTGCCACTCTGGGAAAGTTTCCTACAGATATGGACACACACCTACCTTCTCCTTTACAGCTATATGGTCTCCCTATAGCTATGGGCATGGGTTCCCACCACATCTGCTCGCCCCCCATTCCTCCCTCCCTCCTCCCATGGGGGTTCACCAGATGATATCGCTGGGTGCAGGTGCATAGCGAACGCCCCAGTGGTGTGACTTGACCACGGTGGTGACAGAAGACTGCTGGGGGTGCTTGCGGCAGCGGATGTGGCTGTAGTCCTTCAAAATCCTGCAGGAGCAGGGAGCCATGGGTCAGGTCTCACTTCCTGTGAGACCCTTCCCACAGTCCCAACAGGGCAGATGTCTCTGCAGATGGCAGAGGCACAGAGGAGACAGACTCATTGCCTGGCTTTGGCTGGAAAAGCTGGCAAGGTGCCCCAGTTTCCCAGCAGTGGTGGCCACCAGGCTGCGAGATATCCCTGTGCCTGTTGCATGAGGGGCACTCACACAGCTGTCATCCGCTCATCCTGGAAGGTGACGAAGGCCATGTCCAGCCGCTTGAGTGTGATGCGGTTGCGCTCAGCATTGAACTCATCTGTGAGCTTCTCCTCCAGCTCCCCATAGTACTGCTCAGCATCCACCTGCAGGAGCAGCCGGAGCTCTGCTGCGCTTGCCGAGCTGGGGCACGGGCAAGCTGCTGTGCTCTGCCTTGCCTGTGGTGCATGCATGCTGCTTGCAGCCCTGCCCCTACCCTCCTACCTGCTCGAAGCCACAGAAGCCACAGCAGAAGATGCGGGCGCAGGGGTGGGTTTTGATCATGATCTTCCCCTCTTTCTGCGCCTTGGTGGTGAAGTAAAGCCGCCCCTTCATTGCCTTGCGCCTGCCAGGAAGCCAGTAGGGGTGAAGGTCATGTGGGGAGTGGCACACATACAAACAGAAATACAGCCTGGGGCCCCTGACATGGTGGGTAGGAGTGGTACACCCACCCACAGAGGCAGTGTGGACGTGCATGCGCTCACCTCTCTGCATCCAGCTTCATCAGCTTGCGCACGTCAAAGCAGAACTGGACGTTGGTGATGGTGCAGCTGGGATAAGCCTCGCTGCAAGCACAGGGACATGTTGGCACCAGGAATCAGGGCATGGGAACAGCCCCTGCCACCTGCCTGCCACTCACTCAGCGAGGCTGTGGCACACTGCTACTCACTGGAAATGCTTGATGATAAGGGAAGGGTCTGTGATCTCCTTAGGGATGTGGGTAACCATCAGTGTCCGGGCGACCTGGACGAGAAGAAGGTGCAGAGGGGGTGGGTGGTCAGGGGATCTGCGGGACATATCAATGCTACTCTTCTCATCCAGCAGTGAGCTGGGGCACTGACTGCCACCCCTAGGCCAGTCAGCACAGGCCTCCTCAATGCCCAGTCCCAAACCCTGGGGGCATAGCCAGACAATGCCATACCCCAGACAGACGAACACAGCAGAGCTTCAGTTGCAAGATGTAAGACAGCAAGAGAGAGGTATCTGTCCCCAGGCTGTCAGACTTTCCCCAGAAGCTGGCAAAAACCAGCCCATCTTTCCCTGTCCACCCAGTCCCAGGCTGTTTCTAAAGCTCTCCCTACCTACTGGGACCAGCATTTGTACAAAGCAAAAAGTTGTCCATTAGCGCTGAAAAAGGCAGGGCTGGAAGAGGAGTGGTTGCTCACCTTCTCGTTCTCTCTGTATTCCAGGTGGACAGAGTGGTGAGCCATGCAAAGAATGGTGAGGATGAAATAGATGAGGGCAAAAATGCTGTGCAGCCACAGGAGACGGTCTCTGGAAGAGGGAAAGAGGGGATCAGAGAGCGCTGTGGCGAGCATATGGCATGGGACCAGTCTGGCACTCTGCACCTCACCCATGGCCAACCCTTCCACCCAGCAGGACCTCCATGTGCCAGCTGTCAGATCCCCACCCCAGGGACTAGAGGGGCAGCACCCAGGGTGTAGGCTGAGATACTACAGAAATGAGGTCATGCAGCCCCAAGAGCACTTCTGCCACCAGCGGAATGCAACAAGCAATACCAGTGTGTTGGCTGCAGTGGCTGTGCTTGTGCATGGTGCAGAGAGACACGGGCGCTACTGAGAGCAGCATGGGGCTGTGGTGAGCACTGCGCCTGTGTGCTCCCAGCAATGCCCACCACAGCACGAGCACACACAGTTCCCTCCATGTGGGAGCACCTACTGTGTTGGGATGTTGGCGATGGTCGTCCGGCCGAAATGGGTGGGATTGTGTCCTGCAGAGGAAGAGGAGAAGCAGAAGGTTAAGGGAAACCAGTACAACATATATGTCCATGTTTGCAGTTTGTGGCTCTGGTCTTTGCTCCCTCCTTTTCCATCTCCCAGGTCCCTGCCAAGTCCTCACAATCCTGGACTTCCCTGTCTCTTGTGTTCCTCTGTCCCCCAACTGATGGTGGGTTCCTGCTCCCTTGGGGGCTTCCGTCAGAGGGGTTCTTCTGCCTTTTGTCCCAGAGGCACAGCGCTTGCCCCAAGGCTGGGAAGCTTACACAACAACTCCTGAGTCATCCCATAACTAGGGAAGCACCTACCCAGGAGATCCCCTGAGAAGTTGACGGGCAGGATGACAGCCACGGAGAGCACACAGACCAGCATCAGCAGGACCAGGAGGTGCCGCTGGAAGGAGAGGTAGGTGGTGGCATCGATCCCACACTTGCTTTGAATCTCCTCGTCCCTGGGGAGAGGCAGGTGGGGGTGAGTGCTGGTGGTTCCTCCCCATCACCTCCCACCATAGGGACACTGGCTGCTCCAGCCTCCCACAGCCCACACCAACTCATGGCATCCTGCTTAAGGCACAAAGGATTTGGGCATAGAAGGGATGAGGGATAGAAGCAGCCCTTTAGCAGCCCTTTAGCTGCCATCCCATTACAGGACTGGTTGAAGCCCTTTTCTTTGGGATAGGATCTAGGGGCCAGGGGAAATGCAAAGGTGAGTCCTCTGCTCTCTCTTCAGGGCAGATGTTTTAAGAGGGCTCTGCCGCTGGTCCCAGCAGCTCCGGGTGATGGGCCACGACCTGTGACACCAGCTTCCCAGGGGTGGGCAGCGGTGGGGCATGGCCATAATGCCAAGGACACACACTTACTTCATTTGGTAGATAGAAATGAGCCAGGAGCAGAATCCCTAGAAGGGAAAAGAGTCAGGATGAGATGAAGGCAACCAACCCCACCTCCCCAGCAAGGAGCTGGGGCTCAACATATACTTGCAGACATACAGAGCTGGTGCAGTGCCTATGGCCAGGAGGATAAGCAAATGGAGGCAGTGCCCAGGGCATCTCAACGATGCTCAGCTGAGTGGCGAAGGCAGCTGCCTTGGGAGGAGCAGGAAAAACACAGCCCAAAGAGCTGATGGGAAGCTGAGCACAGCCTCTCTTCCAGGTGATTAGAGCCCTGAGAGACCACACAACCTTCCTGAAAGTAGTGATAAGAGAATTCCTGTGAGTGGGAGCTAGGGGTCTGCTGGGGAAGGAGCGTACATGGACAAGGAAGTCTCCCTGCAAACATCAACCAAGAGGTCATGGCTGTCAGGTGCATATTTTTGTCTGCAGAAGGATTTGTAGAGAAAGCTGAAGTCAAGCATTAACCCATCGTATCAGGGGTGACTTCCTGGACCTCAGCTTCCTCTGAATCTTAAGGAGCATCTCTGTACCAGGCTCCTGGCTCCCAGCAGCTCCCTCCTCTGCCCCTTTCCTGACAGTCCCTAACATGCAATGCACTTTTTTGACCACTACCAAGTGCTGAGCTGGCACTGCTTTAAAGTGATACAGGACAACCTAAGTTCTTGAGTAATAGCTTATTCCCTGTCACCGTGTATGCAATATTAGGGAGTTTTCCCCCCTACACATTACTTTATATTGTACAAACACCAGAGTTCCTGCAAGTTCAAGGTGTCTCTGCAGTCTTCCTGGTCATGGCCGTACCAAATAGCACTCAGCCACCTGGCCTCTTCACCACTTTCCAGAGGATTTATAGAATCATAGAATTGTGAGGTTGGAAAAGACCCCTAAAATCATTGAACCATTAACCAAGCACTGCCAAGTTCACCACTAAATCATGTCCCTGAGTGCCACATCTACACAACCTTTAAATACCTCTAGGGATGGTGATTTCACCACTTCCCTGGGCAGCCTGCTCCAGTATCAACCTTGTCAGTGAAAAATTTTTTACTAATATTCAATCTTACCATACCCTGGTACAACTTGAAGCCATTTAGTTCTGTCTCCTGTTACTTGGGAGATGAGATCGAGCCCTATCTGTGTGGGTGAGCTTGCACTGGAACAGATCACCTGAGAGGTTGCGGAGTCTCCTTCACTGGAGTTATTCAAGAACCATCTGGATACAATCCCGCGCCGTGTGCTCTAGGATGACCCTGCTTGAGCAGGGAGGTTGGACCAGATGGCCCACTTTGGTCCCTTCCAACCTTACTCATTCTGTGATTTTGTGATTCTGTACTTGCTTTTATGCTCTCTACAAACTTCTCCACAAAAGTGCTCTTCTCTCCTCCTAGTGTACTTTACATCTAACCTTGCAGAGTTGAGATTTGCCTCATTTGTGAACACTTCAACTTTTTAAAGGATGTCTTCTTACTTCTAATAATCTCCCTTAATCTGCTCTTTAGTGTGATGGCTTTCCCTGTCGTCTTTCTCACTTATTTTTTGATGAGCAATACACATTTGCCTAGAGCATCTGTTACAGAGGCTTTAAACAGGCCTCCTGCCCCCTGCAAGGGTCGTGCTTGTTTTGTTCCTTTCCTGCCTAGTTTTTTTTGATAAGTCATGTCATTTTTTTCATAGTCACACCAGTGACTGACTTGTGAGCTTTTGCTGTCAAAAAAGAAATAGAAAGAGGCAGCAAAATGAGTCCATCTGTGTTCATTTCCAGCAAAAACTGGTGTTCGCCTGGTGTGATAGAAGTAAACAAAAGATTACTTTAAAGCCCCAGCATTCAACTATGCTCAGCAGAGGAGGAAATGTGGTGCAGGGGAATGTCCTGATGGGTGAGAAAGATCCCTGCAGGCATGTAGCAAGGCTTTGGCCATGCATCCAATTAGGTCTCCACAGCTGCAAGGACAGCCATGCAGCTGGGAGCTGCTTGCCCTGATGGGCACATCCCCTCAGAACTGCCATTCAAGATAGATGTCTCAAAAGAATCCAGGACAAGGAAACCCTCCCGGTTCCAGGAATTCCCCACTGCTAAAGGGTGTTGAGCAGGAAATCCTGCACCAGAAGGTTTAATTTCTCCCATATAACTTCTGACCTGGGTTTCTGATAAAGAACAAGACAGACTGAGTCAGGATAAGCCCAGTCCAAGCTCCCACTGCCACAGCCACTGGCACTCACCACATCCTTGTTGTCGGCATCCAGGGGGCTGCTTTCTGATGGAGATTTCTCCTTCTCGCTCTGCTCTCCATAGAAAAGCGAGGTCAGACTTCACAGTGAAGGGAGAAGAGGAGGGATGAGGCACAAAAAAAGCAACAACAGGAGAGAATAAGCACCCTTGGAGAAGTTCTCTCCTAGGAGAGCAGTGCAGGAAATGCCTCCCCCTTTCCTGCATCCTGCCCTGGGGCTGGACCAGTGACTACAGCTGGGCTCGGGACAGAGCTGTTGCATCTTGCTGCCTCTGTGCTGACAAGTCTCCATAGCTTCTTTGTGCCTCTGACCCGTGATGGGGTGGCTCAGAGAATTAGCCTTAGCTCCAGCATAAGGGCCTGCTAAAACAGATACTTTCTATTCCACTGTTTCCTGACATCTCAAATGGTTTTACAGTAAAAAGAAATGCAATCAGAGCTTGCATTTTAAGTCTTGATTGCCCTTTGATCTCCCCAGTGAAGGGAAACATCACATGTCCATTGCCAGACTCAGCTCCAGAGCCTGAGGCCAAGAGGAGCTGGAGAAGTGAAAAGGCAGGAGAGGGCCAGTGTTTGCTCTTGTGGTCTGCCCAGCCTTACAAGAGACCCCACCTGTGTGCACCTGCCTGTGCAAAGAAAGATGCTTTGCTGCCCAGGGTGAGCCATGCTCTGGCAGACAGGCAGTTGTGGGAAGCACAGCCCACCTGGAAATCCAGTCTGGGCTCTACTTTTACTAGAACACTGGCAATTTTTGTGGAATTCTGCACCTGGCCCAAATGACAGTCCAGGCAAGTTGCTTAGGTTCATGAGGAACAGTGTTTTACTGCTGTGTGTCTCCCTCTGACCCCTCCACCAGCCAGTCTTGCTCATCCCAAGAAAGTGGCAAGAGAAGAGGCAGAAGCTGAGTCCCCACTCAATAGCAGCTGTTGGGCTTCTGTCCTTTCCAGGACAGTGCCTTCAATGGCACGCAGAGAACTGTACCAAATGCTACTGGCAAGAGCGAATGAAAACTTGTCCAGGCTTTCCCTTTCCCCACAGCAGATGGTGCCTGTATCTCCATGGGTAAGGGCAGGCAGGCCACTCCCAGTGGGGAGGAGGGACAGGAACACCTGCTGAACTTCTCTGTGTGCCACCCTGCAGAGCTGGCCTCTCCTCCAGTCCTCTTTAAGAGAACAGAGCCATCACCCACACTGGCTTTGCATTCTCCTCACCTATCGTTGTCCATCAGCAATGCCAGGCGCCCGTAGTCCCAAGCCGCTTTCCGAAGACAGGAGAAGACCAGAAGGAGAAGCTGAAAGAATAAGAAAGAGGAGAAGTGAAGGCTTTTGCTGCAGGATCTCACCCCATGGGATCTTCTCACATCCCTTCTTTCTGCTTTCTCACTATGGGCCCAAGCTCGTTGAAACTCTTGCCTCAAGCAGAACTGTTCCTGCTCTGTGATCTCAGCACTGCTGCCCAACTGCTTCCTGTAGTCCACCAATGATGTGGGCAAAGCCCTTGGTCCCCTGCACTCACTCCCATCCCTTCAGTCAGCTGGGCACACTGGTGCACGGGCTGCACTTGTGTGTGGTTGTCAGAGCACCCAGGGGCTGCAGTGCTGGTAGAAATGGCACCCTTCTGGCCCACTCACCAGCCAGAGGATGAAGTTGATGGCAAGCACGGTGGGCACTCCCCCGAAGGGCAGCCCTTCCAGCACGGTGCTGCGGGAGCGGGCGCTGAAGCATTGCTCCTCTGTGCTGTTCACCGGCGCGTCCAAGTAGATGAGCACATCCAGCGAGGTGGGGCCGGAACCATCAGGTGCCGGCTCCACCGAGTACACGCTCTCCATTGGCGCCGTTGCAGGGTCTCACCCTGCAACACAGAGGTAGGGGTGTGGATGGAGAAGCCTTTGCTTGAAAAGGGGCAATGGCTCTTCCAGGACTCCTCCATCAAAGTCAGAGGAGTTCACTAAGGGCAGGGCAGGGAGAGGACTGGCTGGTGACCTTGGAGCTTCCCCAGTCCCAGTCTCTTCCAGGCAGAGGCTGTGGGACATAGGGCAGGGGGTGTTGCTGAAGAAATCTCACAGCTACTTCCTGCCCTTTCCTCACCCCATGAAACCCCATGCTATTTGGTTGTCTTCATCATACCTGAGATAGGTCTCTCACCACCTCTGCCCCTCAGTCCTGGAAGCTGGGTTGAGTCATGACCACCCTGGTGCAGTCAGCAGGCAGGAATGAGGAACTGAAGCATTTGCTTGAATTTCTGAGAAAAAGAGCAGTGATGATGTTAACAACTCAGCTGCTGGGCTGCACTTGCTTCTCTCCCCACAGCCAGATATCTACTGCCTATGGAATATCCCTAAGCCCTCTGTCCTTGTCTAGCATCACAATCTCCCTTTCACCTTTCCACCTGGGCAGAATTGCTCCTTCCAAGGTATCTTGATTTCTTCAAAAGAATCAGCTTTTCAAAACCCTAAATGCCAACCTTTCCCCCCACCTTCCCCAGTACTGATACCACAAGCTACAGTCCTCACGGACAGAAGACACTTAAAGGCCATTAATGGCCAAGACTGTGACTCGTTTCCAAAACCTTTCCTACTACCATGCTTTAGGTAGGCGAGGATCCTCTCCAAACCTGCAGTGCCTAGGAATCCTGGGAACAAGCACCCTACAGCAACCAACATGGCTGTTACTTGTGGGGATGCCACAGACCTGCATGCCAGGACACTGCTGAACGGCTGCTGCACTCACCAGAAGCATGAGAGAAGAGGGAAACAGCACAGCAAACACTAACAAACATGGGGTGAGGACAAGGGGGCCAGAGTCTCTTTTCCTCATATGCCTGTTGTGCCTCTGTGCCTTAGAGCCCCCCCTGGGCACCTTTAGCCAGCTCCTTCGGGTGCCTGGATAGCTGTGTGGTCTTCAGAGGAAAACAACTATGTTTATGGTGAGACCAACCAGAGTCTTTGGAGGCCTTGAGCTGCCAAATAAAATTTTGAAGTTGTCCTGGTCCTGACAAAGGGCTTTTATCAGACGACCTCTGAGGGGGTCCTTCCAACCACAATTACTCTACATACCTACTCTCAGGAACTTGTACTCCTGACAAGAACATCTTCTGGCCTGCCTGAAGTTTATAAGGAGCTATATAAGTGCCTTGCTTTGCGGACATGCTGGGCACAGTATATTATGGCCAGTGCAAAGGCCACATGAAAACAGAATGGTTTATTAACACGTACTTCTGTGAGCTTTGCATTCAAGCCACTGGGCATTCATTCCTCTCCTTCCTTTCTATCTGTATTCCAGCAACAACTGTGACCCTGCAGCAGCCCCAACAGTCACACAGACATAGGTGATCCCTGCTGGAAGACTCTCAAAGCCCACAAGGACAGGATTAATGGAGGAGGATGCAAACAAAGACAGCTGGCACCTCCGGGGATCTAAGATGCAAAGCGTTTATGCCACATTTTTCCACCAAGACCAAACAGGATCAACTCTTCTTCAACACCAAACAAAACCTGATTGAGAAGTCCTTCGGGAGCACACACACAAAATGTCTTGGCTTAGAAAAGGGATCTTCCTGAGCTCCACACAGATTTGCTTTTGTTGGGAAACATTTACTTCTGCTATGTCAGTGTGACAGATGGGAGACTACAGTAGCACGTGATTTTATATACACTGCTGTAACCTCAGCCTCTCTTTCTTAGATCATGCAGTTTGCTGCTTGAGGAGATTAGTCCTGTCCTAAAGCTCCCAAGAAGCCCAGACACCCACACCCTACAGCTGAGCAGAGCAAACAGGCCAAGAGTGCAGAGGCAGGAGCTGACACAGGTTATATATGCCTGAGAGACTGATTCTCTTTGACCTCCACATCCAGGGAAAGAAAAGGCTAAGGAAGAAGGAGGTGTTCAAACACAAGAGTTGACAAAAAAAAAAAGTTCTGGCAGCCTGGACATTGGGGATTCCCTAAGGATTCTCAACCTCAGCTCTCAAGAGGGTTGAAGAATTTAAGAACTACTCTTGGTACCTGAAGTTTCCAAATTAAACACAAAAAAGGATGATGACTTGCTATTTTCTTAATTTCTGAAGCATAAATTTCATCCCAAAGACAAATCTCCCTGGGAGCCTAAGAGGGCTGGCATGATTGGACCAAGGCTATGAGGCTCACCCCACTCCAGGGTTAGGTTGGCATCTGACTATGTGCAGTCCCTCCTACTGTGCACCCAAGTGCAGTGTCACCTGAGTCCTGGGCTTCAGTGTCTGCTACAGATCTGCCCATCCTGCCTACAGCATCTTCAGTTCTCCTCAGAGGTCCCTGGCCATATACACATTGATCTGGCCAGTCCATGGTGTCTGGAGACATCATAGCCCAAGCTCAGAAAGCTGAACATTAGTGTGACTCTCAAAAAAACTGTCAGGTCACCTGAGATATGCTGATACTTCTCCAAATGGCATCCTAGTAGACTTGGGGCTGAAGTACCATCACTGCACCCAAGTGTGAAGTGATGGATGGGCTGGCAAAGCCTCTCTGTGGTGTCCTCAGTCATGGCCTGCCTCCCAGCCAAGGTTGGGAGTCCTGTACTTCAGGGGCCAGCATGGCCCCATCAGGATAACAAACCCTGACAAGGCACCTCCATTAAGAGGAGACCTTTGGGAAATGAGTGGGCTACTCTGGCAAGTGGCAGCTGGCTTGCCTGCCTCCTGCTTGCCATCAGGCAACCACCTGGGCCACCAGGACTTCTGGCCAGGGTCTGCTCTTTGCTATGGAAATGCTCTCAATCTGTTCCCCGCAATGTACACATTTCCCTCTCTCTCTCCCCTCCTCCTGTAAGCAGCAGAGCCATTGCCATCTGGCGTTTTCAGCTGCTAAATAATTCACTGCCTTTTTGTTAACAAAGAGAGTGTGTCTTTGACCGACAGAGCTGTTAGACCTTCAGCAAATAAACAAGGAGACTCCTAGCAACTTCCAAGTCCCTTCTCTGCCACCACCACTCCCATACCCAGCGGTAAGATCCTGCAGCTCGTTTCTAGGCACCATCTTCACGCTCGTAGGAGGAACATCCTGTTGGAGGATGGCAGGGTGAGGGGGATTTTCACAGAGATCTGTACAAGTTGTCTTTCCCTACCAAGTCATTGTTGCTATCCCCTTCCCTCAGTAGCAGATATTTTGCTCCTGGTGGCCAAAAGCAATAAGTTTCTCCTAGAGACAATACTAGTATCTCCTGTTCCAAGCTCTCCTGCCCCCAAAATTTCCCAAATGCAAGCCTTTACCCTCCCAGGCAAACCAGTTCATGTCTCTCCACCTAGCACTGCTGTTTCAATACCAGATTACAGAGAGAAATTTCAGGAGCAGAAGGTACTTGAAGACCCAGTCCAGCTTTTGCCCCTCTCTCTTAGGCACTTGCAACTCCAAAGGTGCCCAAAGGAGCCATCATGTCATGCTCAGGCCTGTAACACAGTGTATTTCAGCTCCTCTGAGCTGATGTTGATGTCATCAGCCTTTTCCCTGATGCTTTTCCCTGGTCCCTTCAACTCCAGATAACCACAGAAACTTACCACCAAATACCCAAAACAGTACTTTTCCAGACCATTTGTTCCAGCTAAACTCACCTTTTATGGTGCTGCTCTTAGAAAAGTTTATACAAATTATACAGCTGCAGCATTAGCATTAAAATAATTATTGGGAGCAACCAGCTAAATCATGTAGCTGCTCTAGGAACAGTACATGCAGCAGAAACAGTGAGAGCAGATTTCTGCTCACGTGTACCAAGAACAGCTTGAACTCAGACCTGTAGGACATGTTCAGCTTCTCTCTGGTTGGACAGGTACCTTTTTTGGTATACAGAGTTAGAGATCACAGGAGCACTGCAGGTCACACTTAAAGTCACTGGTGAAACCCCTAAGCTAAAGTTTCACACCACACATTTTGCAGTATGCAGGCGACAACACTCTGTGATAGTATCTGAAAGGTTCAACCAAACCCACAGCATTACCAAACTGTTCCTGTTCCCAGCTATGCCACTGCCATTGTGCTTTTCCTGATCTTTAAGGGTGAAAGGAGAAAATACTGTTGAGAATAACAGAGCTGGGTGGGTACCTTCACCTTCAGAAGGCCTTGGGACAGCTCTCCGTTAGCTGTGCATGAGGCAGTGCCTCTTGATGCCAACCACAGAACAGATCCTCATAAGCCCTGTTCTGGAGAAGCAACAGCAATGGACTAGTCAGGAAACACAGGAGTGGACAAGGGGAAAATGAAGCAATAACATATAGCCAAAAATTGCAATATATGGTCTATCCATTATAGGTCTTACGTAGATGAAAGATGCTAAAATAGGGTCAGCAAACATATAGAGCAATAGAGAAAGGCACTCTTTCTTTCTTCTCTTCTTGATGGCTGTGAATGGACAGTGAGTGTATGAGATTTGTCATCAAAACTGATTTGCTGGATAATTTCTATGACGCATTTTCAGTGTGTAAGGTTTGCCTTGAATATTCAGTGCCCTCTTCGTTTTGTTGATATACCAGCATATGTTTATTCTTTCTGGTCGGGTGGGCAGTAATCCAGAGAATCAGATTTCCAATTAAAAATAAGGCATGTCTTAATTGCAAATACAGTTTTTCAAAATTTGTCTTTCCCTTGAAGCATCCTGCCAGCAAACTCATTTGCTAAGGGATTCACAGACAGCTGGAGCATCAAAACATCAAAACAAAATCTTGGGAGCACTGAGATGACTAAGCTGAGCTTTCCAGCATGCCTACACACACCCAAGTCTCAGCATCCCATTCTGGCAGGGACGGGGTTACTGATTTTGGCTAGTGGGTGGGCAGTCAGAGCACAGGGCTGCTGATGGAGCAATCAGTGGCCGCACAAAATCTGCAGAAAAGCCAGGCTGAGGACCTAGACCATGCCTCCTAAAAAACAAGCATCTGTGCTACCCAACTGCCTCTGCATCCTTCTTCCATCACAAGTGGATTTTGGCAAGGCTGCAGGAGGGGAAAACAAGGACCACTGTAAGAGGGAGATCAGGTTCACGCCTTGGTCTGCACAGAACCAGGCAGGGAGGCAAACCTCCAGTGTCCCACCCTGCAGGACTGCAGTGACTGACCTTGCAGGACTGCAGCAAGAGGGCAGGAAACCTGAGCCACTGCCACTGACTCAGCACAGCTAACCAAGTACCTCAGTACGGGAAAAGGCTCATCAACACCCTGTGCTGAGCTCAGCACACACCCCAGCAGAGGCAAACACAGGGCATGGTGACCTCTTATTTCTGTAGCTGGGCGCATGGCAGAGCAGGCCACATGTGTTCCCAAGAGGGATGAGCACAGAGGGGATGGGACCACAGACAGAGCCCTCCAAAATCCCACAGAGGTCCAAGGCTCCCTGACCCTCCCTTCACTCTTTCCTCTTAGATTCATGGCCTCCAGGTCCAAAAGGCAAAGTGAGGATCTGGCTGCTCTCAGCCTGTGAGGTAAGCACATGTGGGGCAGCGGCATTCCTGGGCACAGCTCTTTGCACCAGCTTCAGTATCCTTAGGAAAGGCATCTGCACAGGAGACCAACGCCACTGTGGCGGTGCCTTACCTCCCCTGGGGCTGTGACCACAGAGATTGGAGCCAGACTCCGCTGGGGAGCCAAGGTGCTGGATGCAGAGAGATTGATGTCACCGACTATTGGGGTGTCCTGTGTAGGGCCGCAAGTTGCACACGATGATCCTTGTGGATCCCTTCCAACCCAGGATATTCTATGATTCTATGACACTGACACTGGTGTGAATGCTGTGCCCACACCCTGCCAGGCCATAGCATAGACAACCCACCAGCAGAAGACCGCATCCCATCACCAGCAGGACATGGGACATATACCAGTCCGTTCTGTTAGCCTGCTGGAAACCAGATTCATCTTCCAAACAAGGAGAACCATACCAAGAGTAGCAATGTGGCTGGTGGGCAACAGAGGCTGGGGTTAGTAGAGTTTGGAGTCAAAGGACCACTCTGCAGCAACAGATGACTCCTAACAGGTATAAAACACCTGCTCAAAGACTAGTTTTGTCATTGCCAATGAAGATATGATACTCAGAGAGGCCAGGAGGACTCATGCTCTCATTGATCCTACTCCCTCTCCACCCATACCCACCACTCAGTGAGTGTGAGTCCATGGCTGAGTGCATAAACCTGCTTAATAATGGTGTAGATAAACTTTACCTTCTCCACCAGAAAGCTCTGGTATTGCTCTCCAACTGAGAAGCACAAACGCCTGACAGGCTCCTGCCAGCCAGGGTGGGAATGCAGGGGGAACAGCCAGCCCATGAGCCCACCCAGGCCCTGGAGGTGCAAAGCCCACAGCAGGGTTCTTCCCCTCGGTGGTGAGCCTACCTTTGGCACTGCCACTCATATCCTCAGTGCTTCACCATTCCCAACCTGTCCTGCCAACGCTGTTCATCTAAATAATGTAACCCACCAGGAGGCTGAGACTGACCCCATTTTGGGGAGCCAAGCAAGCTTTTCCATGCTCAGGAGCCATAGGTTGCCACTACCTGCAGGAAACCCTGTGCAGGGTCATGCTGCCCCAGGAACTCACCTGAAACCAATACAGTATTTGAGAGACAAACCTTCCCCTGCCATATCTCCCTGTAGAGGCCGCCATGTCACCCCCAGCTCTCTGTCCTCCCCTTCTTGCCCAGCACCACCATGCAGAGTGGAGTTCTGGCACTTGGAAAGACTAAGCTCCGCGAAGTTTTTGAATGAGAAGGCATCCCAGTTCCCAGCCTCCCTTGGGACTCTCTGCAGGACAAAATTCTGGCCTTCCTCTGCGGTACCAAACAGCCACCTGCACAATCCCCTTCTCCTGGAGGGATGCTGAGGGCCAGCCTGACTTGCTGTAGCTCTCCTTGGCACAAGAATAAAACCAAATCCCAGGCAACCGAGAGCAAACAGTGCTTACAGTGAGATCTATAGCCAGAGAGATTTGTTTAGACCAGTGCGTGGGAGACACTGTGCACAGAGCAGCTCTTCTCCAGCGCCTCCTCCACACATGTGCTAGCCAGCGGCTGCTGGAGCCAGCACACTGAGATTGGGAAGGAAGAATCGGAGCGGAATTTATTCGTTCCACCCCCAGCCATTTTTGCCACAATTGACTAAGCTGCCCCTGCAGGCTGGCTCTAACCCATGTTTGGTTTGTATTTCCCTCTCCCGCTGTGCACACAGTGTGCTGAGCCCCTCACACCACAATCTGTGTGTGCAACGCACCAAGCAAACATGAGCTAATGGGGCTGCAAGCTCCCAGGGCAGGCACTCGTCACTCATTCTGCATCGTGCACCCTTGTCCTCTGATAACACTTAAATCAACACTCTTCAGCATAAAGGATTACCTGGGCCAAGCCCAGCCCAAGCAGAGGGCAGGGAGCTGCTGGGCTGCTCGTAAGCAATGGCTGGGAGCAGAGAGACAGAAAAAGGGGCCTTATAATAAAGACGGGGACAGACCTTTAAATAGGGCCTGTAGTGACTGATGGTTTTAAACTAAAAGAGGGTAGATTCAGACTAGATATGAGAAAGAAACTTTCTATGATGAGGATGGTGAAACACAGGCACAAGCTGCACACAATGGTGGCAGATACCCCATCCCTAGAAACATTCAAGGTCAGGTTGGACAGGGCTGTGAGCAATCTGATCTATCTGAAGATGTCCCTGCTCACTGCAGGGGGGTTGGACGACATGACATTTAAGGGTCCCTTCCACCCCAAACTTTTGTATGATAATGTGAAAAAGCCAGGGCTGACAGTGGTAGATGGAGATCCAGGTAGGTCACAAGTGGGAAGGGGGCAGAGTATCATCCTGGGGTTCCTGGTTAACATATACACATGCACACACACTTCTATTCAGAAAAACAGTATTTCAGGAAAACGCTAATCCTGGTACCACCAGATTCCTGCTCCCAGCTGGGATGCTGCATGCTGTTCACAGTCCTTAGAGCAATCCCTGTGTTTGCAATTAATTAATGATGATACATGCAGATAAGGACAACTCTCAGCCACTGCTGCCTTTGTGACTGAGGGCAATGGCAGCAGCTGACCCTGGGGAAGGGTTTGAACTTCCTTGCAAAGGGTATCTCTGGGCTGCTTATTGCTTGCCAGCTCCAAGACCACAGTATGTGCCCACAATACAGCCACTCTTGCAGAGGCAGCTCTCATTTGGCATTGAAGACTAAGGAAGACACCTCTCAGCACGGCTGCAACAGTGGTGGGATTGCTTCTTCTGCCACCCAGGTGACTCTTCTCACACACAGGAGAATTTTAAGGCCTTTGTGAAGCAAAGTGCCACCTCCACTGGGAAAAACACTCCCTTGTGGAAACCTATATACAAACCAGGAGCAACTGCGCCTTGGTCAGGGCCTGAAGCTGTCACTGTGAGTCACAGGCATCTTTCACAGTGCCACAAGATGCTAGGAGCACTGTGGTCCCTGGAGATGGGGGAAAAGACAGGATGAGATAGGGAAAAAGTAGCTCTTTCCTGCCCAAGTTCCTTCCGCTGTTTGGGGAGCAGGGAGCTGTGGAAGGTAGAAAGGAGAGTGGGAGGTTCATATTCTGCCTTTTATAAAGCCACCCGCTGCAGAGACTGCCAGCTGTGGGAGCAGCCAGCACAGCTACAGCTGTCACTGGTGAGAGGGGGGAACTTCACCCGAGGGCAGAGGGAAGGAGAGTGGCAAAGAGGGGACTTGGATTGTGCATAAAAGGGATGCAGACTGAGAAGACCAATATCACACTGCTTAGGCCAGGCAACTCTGATGGCTTTGCACCCCACTGTTCTGCCTGGCCAGGATGGCATGGCACACTTGGGGTTGGCAGTGACCTCACCACTGAGCTGGTGGAGAAAGCAGGTGCATTTCAAGCCCTTGCACAGCCACTCTCAGCTGCTGAGCTCCAGCCAGCCCTCCTCACAGCTCATGGCCACAAGCCTGCTGCGCCATGTGAGGTGAGCATGGGCACATGGTAGGCTACCAAGGGTCTGGCACTCATGCTGCTGGGCCCAGCTCTGCTCCACTCCAGCCTGCTGCTCCCTGACAATACTGGGACCTGGGAGTACTCTCCCACTGCATACCCTCATCCTACAGCTTCCTAGGAGCCATTGGGCAGTGTTATGTTGTCCTGTTGATCCTCTTCTCCTGGGGCCAGCCACACAGCTTTCTCCACACTGCTCTGGGGGATGCCTTGGTGCCCAGCTCCCACCAGCCTCTCCACCCTTCACTCCTCCCCAGCTTCAAGAAGCCACATCATCCCCCACAGCTGATTCAACTGCAGGAGCAAAAAAACACTCCTGCCCTGCCCAGCTCCCCTCTCTGCAAGCACAAAAGCTTCTTCCTGAGAGTAGTGCATTACAATGCTATATATATACACATACACACACACAAAATATGATTTTAGAGCATCTGCAGAGGTAGAACATTTCTATTGCCTGTGCTTGGTGCCAGGAGAAGAGTGAGGTTTGGGCTGCAACAGGAGAACCACGAGCACACCACAGGCCAATCCTGGCCTTGACAAGGCTTTCCTCCCACCTCTGCCCAGCTTCCAAGCAGATTTGGGTAACACCATATGACTGGGATGAATCACGCTGCCCTAGGAGCACGGGAGCTGGCAGCTCAGCGACGGCTCTGGCACCGGCGAGTTGCACAAGCGGAAGCGGGGATGGCCCCAGCAGATGCTGTGTAAGTCACATCCAGCTGTGCCAGAGGGATTAGCTCTCAGCACACTGTTTTGAGTCAATAGTGCATCAAAGGGAAGGGAAAGCCTTTGATGGTGTACACAGGTGCCTGCAACAGGAGGACAAGGGGAGAAGGTGCTAACCAAGGCCTGCCTTGGCCACCTTCTTCCCCTGGGGATTCATCCACAGGGGAACCATCAAATCACCACCTATCTCCCAGAGTGTAAGCAAATTTGGTCCTTTCAAAGGAGGAGAGAAGAAATCGAACCCATCTCATAGTCTCAGCACCAGATTGCTGAGCCTTTGCCTGAACCACAGGCCAGCTGCCTGCCCTCCCACCAGATCCTGCCCCCATGCAGGGCAATCCCAGTGCTGCTTTTCACTGGGGAAGTGGAGGGAGCAGGCAGTCAGTCTCCTCCGGTCACTGGGACACACATCCAGCTACTTTTGCATCCCACACAGCCTTTAGGGGAGATGAAAGTTGTTGCTGCTGCAGTCAAAGGAAGGTGGCTCTCCCAGGGCCATGTGGAGCTGCAGACACGAGGCTCTGCAAAGCACTGACCGTTTCAGCCTCCTCTCAGTGCAACGGGTGCTCACACACGGTGACAAGACAACTTGTCCCATCACCTCCATCATCTCTGGGGAATTTTCCCTGCCCACAACACCCGAGCACAGCTCCAGTCACATATCTGCCATAGGGCACAGAAGAGCCAAACAGAACAGCCCATCACACCCACCAGCTTGCTCTCATCTCCTCCACGGAGAGGACCTGGGGAGTCAAATGGCCCTGGAGCATCAGAAATAAGAGGGAAATCACAGGACCTCTGGGGAAAAGACTGGGGTTCAGGATCCCCCCCATACACATGTATCACAGGCAGGTGGCCCAGAACACGGGATGAGTGGGACACAGATGGTCAGGAAGCAAACAGTGCTGCAGGCTGGCCCTGCTTGCACCCACCACGCTGTCTTCCTGCCCTGCTCCGGCTATGCCCACTGGGCAGCAGCTGCCCACAGACAGCGCAAGGGGCATCGGGAGTGACAGATGTGATGGAGAAAAACACAAGAAATGGTTTCTTTCCCTTCAGGCAGAGAAGGAAGTGTCACATGTAGATATGTACAGCAGCCAGGCTGGGAAAGGGACAAGGCACTGAGAGGAGAGAAGCTGTGGGCTGGGAGGCACAGCATCGCCCAGAGGATGTGAGACAGATGGCAGATTTGGCAGCGGGGTGGTCACTGAGAGACCTGCAAGCTCTTTCTGCTGCAAGAGCAAGCAACACAGCACTGCGTGAGGGCTGTCAGCCCAGCCTGGCAGGTTTGCTGGGGGCTCACATCCTTTCAAACAAGCTACATCTAACAGGCAGCATCAGAGACACTTCACAGGCAAGTCAACCTTGGAACAAAGCTATCTAGGATCAGGGGGGAAATGGGAGGAAAGGCAGAGAGATTGTCCCTGATTTCACAAGTCGGCCTTCCCTGCACACAGGGCACACAACCAGGCTAGGCTGGTGCTCAGGGAAGGGCTGGAAGCCCCTGAGCTGCTTTGCCCACTTGGCCAGCAGTGCAGGGTCCCCAGGCAGCCAGCTCCTGCCCTCCACATCATCCCTGCTCACGTGGATCAGAAAAGAAAGGGAAATTAAACATGAGGCACTGCAGTAGATGGCTGCAAAAGGAGCTTCCCGAAGTTCATGCCCCCTTCTCCTTTCAGGGCATTTCCGGCACAGCAGAGCCAGCACCAGGAATACAGCCGGCCAAAGAGATATGGGGACCCAGCAGGGATCAATGTCCCAGCAACAGCCACTGCAAGCCCCTCCACAGCCCAGCAGCTCCTGAGGCCCCGCCACAATTAGCAGGAATCAGACAAGCTCTATGTCCATTTCAGCAGAGATGCCTGGGGATGCAGCACTGATATGGAGGTGTTTGCACAGTGGCTGGGTGTCCTGGCCCCATTCCACACAAGGCTCCTTTATGCCTGGCTGTTCTCCCTGCCTGCACCCCCACCCAGCACATCCCAATTTGCCACTGTGAGCGCTGCTCATGCCTAGCCAGGTTGGCCCTGCACTGAGCATCCCAACATTCCATATTTGGCCTCTACAGCACCAGCAAGGCATTTACTAAATCAGCAAAGGTCTCCAGCTTCTCCTAAGGGGCAGTTTGGTGCCTCCTGTGCTGCACAGGTGCAGCCCCTGCTCTGGGAAGCAACTCCTCATCTGGAAACACCTCCAGCCAGTTTGAGAAAAAACAAGGTGAGAATGCATGAGACCTCAGCACAGCTACCACCCCCAGATTGGCTCCCTGGGGTGACCAGCGCTTCCAGTAAAACATGGGCATGTCCTGCCATGAAATACCCCTCTGCTTCACCGGTGCCAGCAACACACCTGCACTTATTAGAGACAAAAATCTGGGCAACTGTAGATGCTGTGGAGGCTCCGGCTCATCCCAACACCCTTGTGCCAACCACAGCCCTGGCAGGTTGAGCAGAGCTCTGATCAGGCAGCCAAATGCTCCTCAAGAGCAGTGGGCATCAACATTTAAGTGATGCTGTTGCCTCTTCCCTGGGGATAGGACCACCTGGAGGACATACTGGTCTAGAAACCCCACCCAGCTTCTTTTCATGCTTCTCCTGGCAGCACAGCTCTGGTTGCAGGGCACATGGATGTCACACTGGAAGGAAGGGACCAAGAAAAGACAAAAGCCAGGTGTGAGGAAACACAGGAGGGCACTAGGAAGGCTCCTCCTAATGCTCACCATCTCATGGAGAGATCCCATGCTAAATGAGCTGCAGGAGCAGTCCAGAGCAGGTTCCAGCAATGCTGCTGCCACTGTGCAGAGCACCAGGCTGGCCACGCACACGGGCATGGTCACAAACCCCGGCTACCTGGATTAGCTCTGCTCAGTGAGGGAGACACATCATCCTGCTGACACACTCTCTCCCTTTCCATGTCTCAAACAAGGTAGGCCCTAAGGAGCAGAGAGTTTTCCCCAGCATGTTCAGGGAACACACAGCCAGCCTGCAGCACTGAGAGCAGGGCTGGACCTGATGGTTGGCAGATCCCATCACACGCCTGTGCAGCATTGGGACAGAGGGCAGGTGGAGGGATACCCCCAAGCATTGCTCCCAGCTTGGACTTTAAAGGCTATTCATGTACAGAAACTTATGCTGCCTTCAGGATATTTTCCACCAAAAAAAACCCCATGAAGCCCAAAGAAATGTGGAATGAAATCCCTTCTCTGCTGAAACAAACTGCATCACTCCTTTCACGAGGGCTGAAAATTCACCTTCTCATTATGGAGGGAAAGAAACCCCTAAAGTTTGGCTTCGAGCAGGGGCTGTCCAAATAAACAGCCAGCCCCTCAGATGTACCCGCCAGGATGAAGTAATCCTGGAACCTAATAACTACCCTGGAACACACGTAAAGTCATCATAGTGTATGTATGCACTCAAGACAAGACTTTGTGCATGCTCATAGTTTCTATAAGTCCAATTACTAAAGTTTTGCATAGCGAGCTTTACCCAGTCCAATCAGAGAATGGTATTTGCAAAAACATCCATCCCCTGACTTTCCTGCAACAACTGAATGAAACCTGGAAGTCTTTAAAATGCACCATTCTCAGAAGGTGACACAGCCACTGCAGCTGTAATAATCAGTATTTTCTTTGTTGGGGCTTTTTTAATTTAGTTTTTAAAGAAGGAAGAATTTGATGAAATTTCATGGAAGAAAACATAAGAAATTAAAAACTCAGATAAAATAATATTAAACTTGATGAAAACCTCCCAACAGAAAAATCCAATGACGCTGCTTGATGAGAAGATTAGCAGCAGTAATATGAAAGGAAAAAGCAATAAAGAGGACTTGGAACCAGAACAAATAAAAGAATTATGACTCTTGGAAACATACATCTGACTTAAAAGTAATCAGATTTTGTCTGAACTAAAAACTTTTTAAATTAAAAGACAGCCAATTTAAAACTGGAAGTTCTTACAACCTACATGGTAAGACCTTAGATCCCTCTCACCAGTGAAAAATAAATCAGTAGAAATTCATGCAGTATGTCCTTGGTGCCAGATATGCTCAGTGGGAGCTAAAGCCCGACGAACTGCAAAAGTGGCTCTGACAGCATCAATCTTCTTTGAAAGCAGAGGGAAAAAAATGTTTCAATTAACTTAGTACACTGATTAGTTTAGTCAAAGTTCTGAAAAATTACTACAGATTAATGCAGGAGAGCCTGGTTTCCTTTCAAAGCTCAATGAAGATGGAAGGTGAGGGGAAAACCTCTACTAGTTCTGAATTTCTAAATGCCAGAAATAATCAGGATGTATTACTGGCTATATTTTATCTCCTCTGATAAAAATCTGTTCCTACGATATAGTAATACAATATAGTATAGCAGAATAGTATTGTTAAATTCATTATATATATAAATAATGTTTTCATAAACTTATTCTCTTTTGTTTTGTAGATCCATGCATTTTAAGCAGTTGTATTTAACCAACTAGAAACCACCTTTTAAGTGCTTGCTTTTTGCAATTTGAATTGGACTTCATTTTCCACTGAAATACGGCTGGACCAAATTTATGATAATGATATGATATCTAATAAGAAATACAGCACTCTGTAATGCAAGTAGTATAGACATTAAATATCTAAATAACCATATTTTATGCTGTAAACCCTCTCACATAAGCATGGTGCAGCCTCCTGCTCAGCATCAGTGAGAATCAACTTGTCCTTAGGAAAAGAGCAGAAGTGTACAAGCACAGTGAGATTAAAAATAGGTACTTAGGTTTTGGTTTTCTGATCATTAACCTAAACTGTGGCTTTAATCCATCCATCCTGCTCAGCAGCAGGTCAAGAGCTAAACGAGGCACAGATCAAACTTATTCTGAAGTCTACAAAGTTTGGGGTTTTTTTCTGCCCTCTCTGCCATTATACTCCCACATAGTTCAGCTCTCCCTGAGAAATGTAGCCCATAAACACAATGAACAGTGCATGTCTCTAGTCTGGAGCCTGCAAACCCTGGGAGTCTCCTACTGGTGTAGCTTGCATACTCGGGGGAGCAAGGCAAACCTCAGCTTCTGGTCATTTCTCCAATGCTGCCTTGGTGACTGAATTTGTCAGAAGACAGGACAAATAAGCACAGAAGTATTGAGGCTGAAGGGAGATCGTCTAGTCCAGCCTTCCTTCTCAAAGCAGGGTTGGCTAGAGGAAGTTCCGCAGGGCCATATCCAGGTAGGTTTTGAATATCTCCAAGTATGGACACTCTGCTCCAAACCACAGCAATGCCAAGAAGATCATCACAACCCCCTGTTGGAACCAGATCCACCAGCCACATGTACCCTAAGCCCTATGTTACTAGGGGCTGTCCTAGTGCCAGCTGAGATCCCAGCTGCTCAGGTGCCCTGTGGCCACAGCCAGCCACTTCCATGCCTCACGAGTCACCCCTCAGCTTCCCAGCCCTCACACCACCTCAGCACCTCAGCCTGTGCCACTTTCCTGATGTGTCATCCTAGTGTGGGTCACCTTGCTGCATGGGTAGCATCACTGGGGCTTAGCTAACCAACAAAATGAGTCATAAAAAGCAAACCTGTTGAGGAGGTGCGAGATCAAGCCATGGTGAACTGCCAGAGAGTTGAGGGTAACACACAGACCAGGGCAACGGTCTGGGAGAGAGAAGTCCATGCCCCCTGTCAGGCTACTCTACCCCACCTTCCTCTGCTTCTACAGGGAGGCCCTTGGGGACCCGCTGTGCCCTTTCTCACCCATTAACCAGCAACAATAGTGGACTGGATGATGGGAAAGGCTGTGCACTGCTCCCTGGACTGCTGTCCCATTGTTGCTGTAACAGTATGAGCAAACTGCTGCCATTGTCCCCACCTAATAACAAGGTGTGATCACAGCCTAATTACAGTCTCAGGCATACTTCAAGCTGTAACTTCAAGCCAGCTTTGAAGAGGTGTTTGGGTACCTTACAGTGCAGGTAGATGCCAAATGGGATCTTCTGAATCTCTAAGACCTCTTGCGTTTAAGTTGAGAGCTGATTAGGAACTGAATGTGATCAAGACATAGCTGAAGGAAATTGGGACTGGAGCTGCTTCTCCTGAAATAATCTCAGAGCAAACCTGCTCTTACTCTGAGGCAGTGCATCAGCAATGCAATATTTTCTTCAGACTTGGAGCTAGGTATACACAAAATATATTTACAGCAACTAAAGTAGGTAAGAAATGCATAAGTGACAACAGTAGAGGGCTTTAGTGTTTGTAGAACTCATGGAGGAGTCAGCATTTGCACAGCACACTGATGTTTGCCTAAGAGTTTAGGTGATTGATTAGTTTAATATCAATTGAATTCACTTGTGGGTGTTAGAAACATTTCTCCCTCTCCTTGCTGCTTTGGGAAAGCTCTCACAGTCTGTTAAGATGGGAGTATTTCCTGTGAGAAATATTTTAAAGCAGTGACACTCCTTCTTTTACAACTCTGCAGATGTAGGCTCTGAAGCTGTGCTGAAATCTGCCTTACGTTCCCTTGGGCCAGAAGTCTCTGCATGGAAGGAGGGCAAGTATTTACCTGTGAGGGCCTATGCACACCCCTGATCAGCATCCCCAGAAAGCACTGCTATTTTGGTTACGGTTTGCAGGACCACCCTGTGCTTTCCATTGGCAGCAGCCAGCAAACCAGAGATGAAATAGTTAACTTCAGGGAAAGCTTTGAAGAGGAGAGCAGTTATAG
This sequence comes from Empidonax traillii, assembly GCF_003031625.1. NCBI lineage: Eukaryota > Metazoa > Chordata > Aves > Passeriformes > Tyrannidae > Empidonax > Empidonax traillii. Next base: position 527,061 of record NW_020955325.1, on the reverse strand, counting down.
AGCGATTCAAGTGTTACCATGCAAAAAAATAGAAGAGCTCAAAGGCATTCGAATGGAGTTTCAGGAGCCAGGAGGCCAGGATGGAGCCACGGGAAGAAGGCAGAGGTTTAAGCTCACAGGGAAGCCGGAAAAGCCCATATGTGCTATGGAGTCAGAGGCTGCAGGGGTGCCGGCTGCCTCCTTGCTTTTATTTATTACTTATTTGTTTGCCAGTGGCTGTTTGCCAGGATACTTAAGACAAATCCTTCTTGGAGGAGCTGCTTCTGCTTCCCTCTCCATCTGTTGCCCAGCCTTGACCACCACTTTGCAGGGCAGCAGGGAAGGCAGCGAGGCCAAGGCTCTGATCTGGTATCAGGTTCATTCTTTCTGCTTTCTATTTCCCCTCTGAACAAATACTGCAAACCACTACAACAACATCTTTCATCCCAAATGGCATATTTTGCTGTCTCTCCACTGCTCAGATAGGCAGCCTGATAGCCATATAGCATCATAAATCCCCAACATGGGGCAAAGTGCTTTCTCATATCTTGTTTGCCCACCCTGTTTTCCCTCCACAACCTGCTCCCCCCTGAGCTCTCTGAAAGGGGAGAAGGCAAGTAGGCACAACAGTCCTGGGGATGGTGACTAAACAGTTAAAAGGAAAAAGATGTTCATGCAGAAATAATATCTGCCAGCCAGACAAAGGTCTCTCTCTTTCTCCTGGATAACACTCCTTTTATTCAGGAGGTTTCTGAATAGCAAACCTACTGTGCTAGAGAGTATGGGGGAGCAAGTGAGGGAGAAGGCAGGGCCTTGATACATGGACAGATTTGGATGAAGTTGTAAACTGAGGGAGAGCAGCTTGGCCAGAGCATTAGATCATCCTGACCCAACAGCTCTCTCAGAGTCATCAGTACCACAAAGCTGAAGGGAGAAATGGGGAGAGGTTCCCCCTCCTCTCTCCTGTCAGCACAAAGCAGATGTAACACCATCAGGTGTGGCTCCCAGAAGGAGGATTCTGTGGCCAGGATGACGTGGGGACCAAGCATAAGCCATGACATGACACAGCGGTGGAGTGACATTTTATCTCACATCACAGGACAGTGGTGCAAGTCAGCGTGTGTGCACTGGGAAAGGACACTGAGGGGCTGGGGCTCACTCCCTGCTTCTGCCACCAACTTGCCCCAGCAGCCCAGGAAAGCCCCTACGCCTTGTTGGGCCTCAGCCACCCATCAAGCGGGCAGACACAAGCACTAATTAAAAACACTTCGGTACGTGATCCAGGATGAAGGCAGGCAAACAGTGCCTAAATAGAGCCAAGTACCCAGATACCTTTCATAAAACCAACTCGTTCCTGCCTCCCGGACCCGCAGATCGGCCTTCAGGAGCTGACCCGGGGCTGCCCGAGGCGATGCTGGCTTACCCGCACGGTGAGCATCCCCCGCCGCAGTCCCACGCGGCAGGCGCAGCTCGGCGCGGGCGGGCCAGGCTCAGCCTCACGCACGCTTTTCCCCCACCCCAACCACCCCACCCCCACGCGCCCCTCGGCCCGTCCTGCATCCCTGGGAAGCCGCAGTTCCCACTCGCCGGAGCCCCGATGCCCGCCGGGACCCCGCCCGCTGCCGCGGCGCCGCCGGCCGAGCCCCGCAGTCCGACCGCGGCTCCCGCCCTGCCTCCGCCTCCCTCCCCGGACTCACCTGCTGGGGGGTCCCGGCCCGGCTCGCTCCGGGCTCCGCGCCCGCTGTCCCCCTTGTCCCCCTCCCCGGCGCCGCCCCGGGCTGCCCAGCACCGGTCCCGGCCCGGCACCGGCAGGGGAAGGGGAAGGGGAAGGGGCCGGGGCCGCCGCCGCCCCGCCCCCCGCCCGCCCCGCTGCGGCGGAGAGGCCGCGGCGCCCGGGCTGCTCTGGCCGCCTCGCCGGTGCTGCGGGCCGGGGCCTGCGCCGCCGGAGCTCCAGGCCCCGCGGGGGAGCCACCTCCCAGCCCGGGCCCCCGCCGCGCTCCCTCACCGTGTGTTCCGCGGCATCCGAGCAGGAGGGTGGGGGGGCGAGGCGGCGGCCCCGGCGCTCGGCGCGGGGAGCTGCGGGCGGAACGCCTGGGTGCGGGGTCTGCGCGTCTCAGGCTATTTCTGGGTCTGAGGCTGTGCCCGCCGCATCCGCCGCTCCGAGCAGCTTCCAGGGAGCTTCTCGGGATGGCTGCCCGGCGTGTGCCACGGAGGAGAGCGGAACGGGCCTCCGGGACCGACAGCCAGCGCGGTGGGGGGCACACGGGGGGTCAGCCCCCAACACAGCGGCAGGGGCAAGTGGGTGGGTGCATATGAGACCTCAGCAGCGTTTACAAAACCTCTCCGTTTGATGCAGCATTGCTCAGCTGCTTGGCAGGGGTGGTAGCAAAGAAACTTGCTAGGGATTTTGTTCCTGCTGAGGGTCCGTGCCTTCCTGTCATCAGGAGTGACCTGCAGGAGGGACAGGGACCTGACCCCACCGAGGTGCAGAGGAGCTTTGAGACCGTCATTTTCCTTAGGCATCCCACCCTGCTCCACATTTCTCCAATCCGTGAGGATGCAGGCAGTGCACTTTATGCTGGGGAAATGGACAGCATCTCCAGGGCTGCAGTACTGAATATCTCACATGGCTACCACTGTTCCCAAGCGATGGTCAGAGACACAACCTGCAACTGAGCTACCATGCTACAGTCACCAGAATGTGACTGCAGGGAAGTTTCACTGATACCCCAATTACTTCATTGCTCCCACCTTGTGTGGGTGGGTTGGGGTCTCACATCTGTAGCTTCTCCAGATGCCAAGTAAACAGTGTTTCTGCAGCATTCTCTGAAGGCTTTTTTAGGCTAATTTCTTCTCTTTATGGTTGAAGAAGCACAGTTCAGTCATTAAGCTCCAGCCATTTAAAGGACCTTCCAGTCTCACAAACACAGCTATGAAAACCATGAGGAGAAGCATCAAGGAAGATAATGAGCTGCCAGCCAAGAACCTTCCTTCATACTGCAAGTGGAAATAGGCTGGCACAGCTCATGGACCATGAGGAACCAAGGGTGAAAGCCAGGTGCCCCCCATTAGTGTCTTTCCTCTATCAGACTACCCAAAGCTGAGGTAGCGCTCAGCTGATTTCTGGTCTGCTGATGTGTGGTACAGAGAACAGGTGGGCTACAATGCAATGCCTTTTGATAAAACTTCACTATAAATGAGACCTTTATCTCCAGCCAGTCACTTCTAGGAGCTCCCATAGCCAAAGCAAAATATGACTGAAAGTTTAGGGAACAGTTGAATAAGAAAAAGATTTCCAAATCACTTTTACTGCCATATTCTTCAGCCTTATGTATGATGTGAATGATCCACACAGCTTGCCTCTCATTCCAGACAAGTCAGTGTCAGTCCTACAGCATCACCAAGGCTTGGAGACCTTGACTGCTGCCTTGCATCAGGGGACACTCAGGAGAGAGCAGACACGACTGTGCCAGCTTAGTGCAACATGTGCTCTGCAAACACTGAGCAATGGAGGCTTGTGGGAGAAACAAATCTGGGAGGATTTTCTAAAATGCCTCATGACTGTGATCTGCCACTTGGTCCCCAATATTTGATACCCTACTTCTCAGCAAGTGAAGATAGTGTTTTTCATAAGCCATAGCTTCTCTGACTTACTGAAATGGAAACCAACATCCTCCATCACTTAAATTGGCAAATGCTGCTGGGAAATCTTGACTGCTGAGCAGAGCTGGTTACCTTCCTGCTGGTAAGCTGCCCCAGTCTCAAAGAAGTGAACACCTGCTCCCCTTCCTTTGGCCTACCAAGACATCAGGGATCAGACAAAGCTGGACAAACCTAGCCTGTGCATAAGCCATTCCCTGGGGATATTTGTTTATTCGACACCAAGATGGGGGGGAGTGTCGATCTGCTAGAAAGCAAGAGGGCTCTGCAGAGGGACCTGGATAGGCTGGAAAGTCGGGCTGATTCCAACGGGACGAAGTTCAACAAGGCCAGGTGCCGGGTCCTGCACTTTGGCCACAACAACCCCCTGCAGCGCTACAGGCTGGGCACAGAGTGGCTGGAGAGCAGCCAGGCAGAAAGGGACCTGGGGGTGCTGATCGACAGGAGGCTGAACATGAGCCAGAGTGTGCCCAGATGGCCAAGAAGGCCAATGGCATCCTGGCCTGGATCAAGAACAGTGTGGCCAGCAGGATCAGGGAAGAGATCCTTCCCCTGTATTCAGTGTTGGTGAGGCCACACCTTGAGTATTGTGTTCAGCTCTGGGCCCCTCAGTTCAGGAAGGATATTGAGATGCTGGAGCAGGTCTAGAGAAGAACAACCAGGCTGGTGAAGGGACTTGAGCACAAGTCCTATGAGGAGAGGCTGAGGGAGCTGGGGTTGTTCAGTCTGGAGAAGAGGAGGCTCAGAGGTGACCTCATCACTCTCTTCAACTACCTGAAGGGAGGTTGTAGCCAGATGACGGTTGGTCTCTTCTCCCAGGCAATCAGCAGTAGGACAAGAGGGCACAGTCTTAGGCTCTGCCAGGGGAGGTTTAGGTTGGATATTAGGAAGAAATTCTTTACAGAGACAATAATGAGACATTGAAATGGGCTGCCCAGGAAGGTGGTGGATTCACCATCCCTGGAGGTTTTTAAGATGAGACTGGATGTGGCACTTAGTGCCATGGTCTAGCAACCACAGCAGTGTTGGATGAAGGGTTGGACTTGATGATCTTGGAGGTCTCTTCCAACCCAGTTAATTCTATGATTCTATGATTCCTGCTTCTGGCCCAGATTGTGCCTAGTTGGAATGGAATAGAATGGAATGGGATGGAATAGAATAGAATAGATACAGAATAAAATAGAATGAGAGAAGAGAAAGAGAAGAGAAGAGAAGAGAAGAGAAGAGAAGAGAAGAGAAGAGAAGAGAAGAGAAGAGAAGAGAAGAGAAGAGAGAAGAGAAGAGAAGAGAAGAGAAGAGAAGAGAAGAGAAGAGAAGAGAAGAGAAGAGAAGAGAAGAGAAGAGAAGAGAAGAGAAGAGAAGAGGAATAACCCAAAAAGTAAACGTAGAAAAGCTCAAACAAGGAGAAAAACTTCATTTTTCTGTCTCAGTGGCCATGATTTTGGCCCAAGAAGAGCTCTACAGATACAGTCTCACAAGGGCTCAGCATTCCATGGTTTTTAAGTCTCTCCATATGCCTGGGAAGCACAAGCAGTGTGTGGCTTAGCCTCCAGCTGTGCGTGTGAAGGAGCCGATTACCTCCTTCCACATTGTTTCTAACCCTGGAGCGGTGCGGGAGAGATGTGGAGCTGCAGCCAGGGGCAGCAGTGGGATGAGGCACAAGGAGCTGCTTCTCAGCTGGGACTGTAGCACTGCATCCTGCTTGTCTGTGTGATGCTCCCAATCACAATTCCTCTTTTCCATGGTTTGTGGCTTTAATATTAAGCTGAATTTCTCCAGGCAGGCTCAGGGACTCCAGCTGAGTTTGTCTAGACACGTTTCAGATAGTGCAGCTGTTCCTGAGAATAACATCTGGAGAAAAAGACTAATGTGTCTATGTTTTTTAAAAAAGCTGTTGGTTTCCCCTTGGGCAGCACCAGTGTCTCTGAGGTTTGGAACCAAATAGTGGCAAAGGTGTGGCCTTTAGCTGGGGATGTGTCTTCAAATACCCCTGTGGAGGGTGGTGCACGTGGAACTGAAAACTGCAGTTTGCACAGAGTTGCAGACTTGAGTCTGCAGAGACTCATAGACAGAGTTGCACCCCTTTGCAGACTTGAAGGGTCCGGGAATGAAAATACCCTTTAGTCTCTGATCCCTGCACCCAGCCAGACTGTGTGTCTGTGCCCCTGGCTGACAGCCCAGACTGGTATGGTATGGCACTGCTGAGATATCCCCATGCCAGCTGCTCCCCACGAGGATGGGTGGGTCAGCTGAAGTGCAGCAAGCATGGCCTGTGAGCCCTTGGCCAGTGTTTGCCTTTAGGCAACCAAAGAGAGCCCTGACCTCCCTAGTGGAGGGGTGGGAGCCAGCACGGGACTTCACGGGGCTCTGTGGTGTGGGCAGACCTGGACACAGCACCTGGGAAGCAGGGCTTGGAATGGGCAAAAGCACAAAATGGCTGGTGCTGGCATAGCACAGCCCTGGGTGTTGTCCCAGACTTTCTTACCTGCAAACTGCTTCCAGGACAGAATTGTTTGCTTCCTTGGAAGGCTCATGGAATCATTACGTTTTGTTTATGCTTCAAAAGCAGGAATGAATTTGTTCTCATCCCTGGAACAAGTGGGGTATTACTCTCCGTGTAGAGATGGAAGCTCACACCTGAGGAGGTCGGAGCTGCGCCCATTCTGCGGTGCTGGGCGGCTTCCCCCCGGCACAGTGCTTCCTCTCCCCAGACCTGCCGGCCTTTCCCAGCGCTGCCTGCCTCTTTCCCGAAATACCTCCCGCCTGCCGTAACTAAGGAAACGGGGCTCCTGTCGGCAGCAGCTCCTCGCAGTGCGGACATCGCTAGGTCTCGGAGCGCGGGGGAGCCGCGGGTACACCCCGGGCTGAGGCAGTGCCAGCCCCAGCGCGGCCGGACCTCTGGGCTGCCCCACAGCCCGCTCCCAGAGCCCCAGTGCGGGGCAGCACCTCCCGCCTACACAGAACCGCAACCCCCTGCACAGGGGAGGGCTCTGTGGCCTTCACAGAGCCTGCCTGGCAGGGACGCCCAACCTCAGGGAAGATGCTTCTCCCTTCCCACGGGAGACCATGGGATTCACGCTTTGCAAAAGGAGAGGCTGGCAGAGCTGCAGCAGAGGCTGAGCCACCATCACACCAGCCACTTCAGTTCCGTTAATTAAAAAAGTTAATTTCTTAATTTTCAAGTGCTCACCCCAGGCCTTCTCAGGGCTCTTTGAAGGCAGCTTGCCACGGGGAATAGCTGAGAAACTGGGACCACAGCTGCTACGCTGGGAAATCATCTCTCCCCTATGCCGGCTCCCTTGTGGTTTGGTGTCTGCATGCTTATAATTTCAAATCTGCTTCAAAAATCACGCACCACCTAGGCTGCGTGACCACACACTGATCAGTTACATTAAATATGCTAATTGGCTCTTCCCAATTGCCAGTCAGGTGGGACAGTGTGGTTCGGCGCTCGCAGGCACAAGATTTCTCTGTGGCTCCAGATCTCAGTTTTTTGGCTGACCTGGGTAAGCAGGTATTCCCATGGTGCTTCCCAAACACAAAGACACCTGCCCTGCTCACAAAGACACCCTGGCTGCGCCATCGGCACAGGCAGCTCAAGTTGTCCAGATCCGTGATGCAGCTTAAACCCAACATGCCCATCTAAGCAACTACCATCCCCAGCCCTCCCAGCTGTCAGGCACTACTGCCTGCAGCAGTGCCTCTGTGGATAGTCCCACCTGCTCCTGTAAAACCACAAGCCACTGGTGCAGCTTCTTGCTTGGGGCTTTCCTCTCTTCACCCCAACATCCTGCCACTAACCAAATGTTCATCTACTTTTCCCTCCCCACATCCTGTCTTTAGCAACATGGAGCACTTTGCTCACCATTTTGAAGAAGGACCTGTTGGAGAACTTCTCCTAGACATTCAGGCTTGCACTTCATAGCACCAATCCAGCTTTTGTTCATCAATCATCCTTTGTATTACTCTGCAAATAGCTAGAGGTCAGACCCACTGCTCACCTACCCTGTCAATGCCATTCTGACCTAGCCCCGTGTCTGCTTTGAAAGCCTAGGGCGTGCCATGTTGTTTCCTTGTGGTCTGGAAACGGATGTGGAAAGGAATATGAGTCCATTTACTCTGTGGAAAATACAGCTCCCCCTCTTAGACATATGTCTGTTAGAGAGAAACAAATACGTCATTATATGGAGCTTGAAGTGGAGTTCATGGATCAGAGCAAAATATTTTCCGGAAATCTCAGAGAAATGACCCCTCTGCTTCAAGAGGTGCAACTGGCAATTCCTGACAGAGTCAAAAAAGATCCAGGCTGAGCACCTGACCTTCTGAAGGTCAGAAAATGGTATTTCCTGAAGCAGGAAATGGCATTTGTGATGATGTCTAGAGCAATGAATGATTGCAGATACACCAGGGAAAAATGATGGTAGTTTTAATGAGAATATCAGTGGATTATAGATAGGGGAAAGATGCAAGCTAACAGGCTGAACTGGGAGAGGCAGTGAGGAAGATACACATCATGTAATGAACCATACTATTCTGGCCAAATGCAGGGCTCTGCGTGCAGTCTGTGTCTCTGCCTACATGCCAGCCTTCCTGGGAGCAAACACTTAGTGCACTGATGTTCTCCCTGGCTAAAACAGTTGCCAGCAGCACAGCCAGCTAATGCATGGGGGCACAGTTCCTTGTGAAAGTCATTAACTCTAAATAGGCTGTCTCATATACTTAATATTCAATAAAACCATCTTTGCTAAGTAGCTCATTGGCCTTTCCTCTGTGTACAGAATAGCACCAGAATGCAAAAAAACCCAACAAACAAACAACCCACCCCCCCAAAAAAAAAAACCAAAAAACAAACGAAAAGGAAAGAAAAAGAAAGGGCTGTCCTAGGTCAGAAAAGGGATTTATGTAGGCTAGTATTTTGTTTCTGAAAGTGGCTGGCAGCAAACACCTTGAGAAGAGCGTAAGAACAGAGCAGAAGGATGATGCTCCTATAGTGTCCTCTCCCACTCACCAGCAAACACATAATTCTTGAGGGAGAGATTCAGAAGCCTGTAAAAGGTGGGCATCCACAGCACCCGGCAGCAAGGTGTTCCCTGGTTAAGCCACATGTTTGTATGAAGGGCACGTGGCTCCTTGTGGCTCTTCTGACCTGAAGAGCTACTTTCACCCACTTCTTAGCCTGGATCATGCTGTCAACATTTGAGCCTAATTGACAACATAATTTCCCTGCTCATGCTGCTGGCTTTACCTATGGTTTTACTGTGTGTATAATTTATCATCTTCAACTTATTTCATCTTCTATGAAGACAGGCTGAGAGAGCTGGGGTTGTTCAGACTGGAGAAGAGAAGGCTCCAGGGAGACTTTACAACAGCCTTCCAGTACCTAAAGGTGACCTATAACAAAGCTGAAGAGGGACTTCTTACAAAAGCAGGTAGTGACAGGATGAGGGGGAATGGCTTCAAACTGAGAGTGAGTTTAGATTAGATGTTTGGAAGAAATTCTTTATTATGAGAGTGGTGAGGCACTGGAACGGGTTGCCCAGAGAAACTGTGGCTGTCGCATCCCTGGAAGAATTCAGGCTAAGACTGAACGGGGCTTTGAGCAACCTGGTCTAGGGAAAGGTGTCTGTGCTCATGGCAGGAGATTGGAACTAGATTATCTAGAAGGTTCCTTCCAACCCAAACCATGCCATGATTCTATGGTTCTATCCTTTGCAACACTTTTCTGCCTCTCCTCCTTTCCATGTGCACTGAAATGAAGGCATCACTCAGGTGGAGATAACATGGAGTTTATCAGGATGGAGTTACACCAGGGGAGAGCTCAGAATGCTGAACTGAACGGAAACCACAAGGGAAATGTGAATGAATGACATGCGATTAATGGCTAATACTGCCATCCCATGACAAGTGGATGGGTCACTGGTGGTCACTGGTGATTGCAGCCTTGCTTCTGGTCCCTCATCCACCTTCACTGCAGCGGGTGAGATTCTTTTATCCTTCTGCACTGCGGACTGCAGTTCTCACCAGTGGCAATTTGGGGAGCTGTGGGTGGGGGATGCTGCCCTGCAGGTGGATCCTGCTCTGGGATAAAGCGCTGCCCTCCAAGGCAGATCACAGCTGCAGGGCTGGGGGCTCCCCGGCAGAGCTGGCGAGGGCAGAGATTCTCGTGTGCTGTGATGATTGGCAAATCATCATCACCTCGATCTGCGAGACCGTGAGCAGGCCAGCACTCCCGTCCCGTCCCGTTCCTCCTCCCGGCCTCTTCCCTCCCGGCCTCCTCCCGGAGCTCCCGGCGGGCTCCCAGCGCCATCTGCCGGCTCGGCCCGTCACCCCCGCCACGCCCGCCGCCGGTGCGGTGCGGGGCGGGGAGCTATCCTCTCCCGTGTGCCAGCACATCCCCAGCATCCCGCGGGCCGTTCCTCAGGAGCTGACGGACTCACAGTCACACGTGGACCTGCAGCTCTTCCTTGGCTGCAAACATGTCGGAGAGAGGCCAGAGGCAGCCCTGGAAAACCGGGCAGGAGGCGGTAGCTGGGTGCCCTGGGAGGTCCGACGGAGAAGGGTCGGGGCTGAGAGAGTGCTTGGAAAGCCAGTGCCCCCAGCTCTGAGCCCCTCTCATCCCAGCCATCACCCACTCTCTCTGCTGGCTCTTTCTGGTCCCGACAACCCTTGTTCTTTCCAGCTTTCACATCACACCAAAGTTCTCTCCATCCCAGCATATTCACCTCTTTCCCTCCTGTTTCTCAGCTTCTTCCCGTTCTGCTCTCCACACTCTGCCAAGATTCCTCCTGCCTGAGCTCTCCACAGGGCTTCCCTTGTCCCTGGTCCCCTCGAACCCCCAAAGAGACCGTGCCCCTGCTGTGCAGCCCTTGCTCTCTCTGCTCCCTGAGTGCAACGTGCCTGCTGTCCCCTTCAGCTCTGTGGGGTAGCCCCCTCTACCAAGCTGTGAGTGAAGCAGATCCAGGCTTCTCCTTCTGGCAGGCATTTTGGAAACCTAGGTACTGGCTGTGCTTATCCCACATCCACCAGAGAGGAATCTGAGAGAAGCAAGTGAAGACAAGTTTGGAGAAACTCCAAGTCTCACTGCTGTGGAACTTTTCCCTTATATTTTTTCCTCATTTTTCTGTTTCCTCCTGTAACTCCTCAGTGGGTCTTCAGAGGGGAATAATTCGTCCTTCTTGCTGTTTACACTGCGGTCTTCAGTAGTTATCCCCTGCAGTCGTCCCTCGAGGAGAACTATTGCTTCTTCAGTGCAGTCCTCTGTTTGGTTTTCTCACTCAGTCACTGTCCCTGCAGGGAGGGCGAGCATAGCCAGAGGTGCCATCCCCACAGCAGGCACCACAGTGACTCTGTAGGCCCTGGACTGCCATTGTTCTTTGGAGATGTCCAGAAGCTTAGGGATAAGGGAAATTACAATCTGACAGATGCTCTTCCTTTAGGCAGACTGATGTGGAGTTGCCATTGACACAGTGCCATCAACCTAACCTTGGTCCTACTCAAAGCAGTACTATGGTCTTCTTTTGTTTGATACCAAATATGTCAAGTGGTTCTTGGAAACCGGCAAACAGCTACCCATGATCAAATCATGGCTTTCTTTTCCTACAGCTGAGAAAAGAAAGCAGCATCTCAATTATTTTTCCTTGGCTCATTTAGGGAGATAATATTATTGGAACAAGGTTTACCCTTCAGCCCTGCCCAGCCCAGAGGTGGAATTGGCTTCAGTGGCCTGGGGTTTACTCCCAACATTTGTAGGGATAACTTGCCCACTCAGAGCCCCATCCCCCTGGCACAAAGAAAGACTTCCTCTGGAAGTCCACATGACCTGGGGACTGGGAAAATGTGAATATGGGGCTGCCTTCAGCTTCCTGAGAAGAGGACCTGGTTCTGCCTCTCATCCTCTTCCTGAACAAGGCTTTCAATTTCTTCTATTAAAGCTGCAGGAAAAGACGCTGTTTCTCACCACTAGGGACAGAGAGCTACCCAGAGGGTGCCCTGACTGGTGATGGAGCTGAAGAGGTGTCTAGTTCAGAGCTGCGCAGAATGCACCTCCACCCACTCAAGGGTCAGTGTGGGAAACCCTTCCATGTGGGCACCTGACTGGCAGAGATAATGGCCCTTCTTCTGCACCAAATCCAGGGCTTAAACCTGTGCTTGGAAAGTGAAGTACCTGGACTCAATCTCCTCCTGAATCTCCCACAGTTTGAGCCCCGTGTCTTTCATACCAAGCTGCTTGATGTGATGGGATGGGATGGGACCATCTCCTTCAGTGGAGCTTGACAAGCTTGTGTATGGCATATGGGAACAGAGAAAGGCAAGTTTTTTGACTTTGCATTGGGTGGCTGAAGGCATGGTCTCTCTTCCCAGTGCTGTGAGTGTATCTGTCTAATGTAATAGATCATAAATGGAAACTGCACCCACTAGGGTGGGTGGAAATGAAGCAGGCAAGAGTCTGGCCCTCCGTGTAGTAATCAAGTAGTCAGCTAAAATCATTGGCACCTGCAGTGTGGCTGGGGTGGTGGCTGTGTGCAGTGCATCTCCTGCACTAGCTGATAGCTAACATTTTCACAGAGCAAAAGTAATTTAGGAACTGCTCTTACAGACCCACTGGAGGAACATCTTGATAGCAGGGGCAGCGGCCATGTGACAGTGGGGAGAGTAATTGCTTCTCTCAGAGCACTGCTGCAGCAGGCAGGAGGATTAATCCAAGTCTATTTTCTGGAACTGGTTTAATACTGTATTCATTTATCTGCAACTTCTGCAGATACGAAACATTTCATATTTCAGGTCTGATTTCACTGTTTCCAAGGCTGAAAGGCTTTCTTCTCTAGGGAGCAGCAGCTCTACAAGAGAACAACAAATAGGAGCCCTAGGGAAGCAGCAGAGGGAAGGAATATTTTATCTTTAGCAACTGGTCATTTCCATTTTGGAGGCAGTGAAAGAAGAACCATCTGGTGTGTGCTGAATATTCACAATGTAAACAATGACTTGGTTATGAATATGTGCATGTGTTATTGTTATTTACTATTTATAGGATTCCCTAGGTGTGCATGACACTTCACAAGCAGAAAGGAAGACCAGGGCTCCTGCACCCTGATGTGGCCAGTATAAATTTGACACAATGTTCAACAGCACCAAAAGACTGGCTGGGAGTGAGAAGGATATGCCAGCTGTGTGAAAAAGGGCAGTGCACAATTTCTGGAGCAGTAGCTGCTTCTCCTGGCAGAAGATTGCTTCAGATAACCATCCTCACGTATTCATGCCTGTTAGTTTAGGGTTTAATCCTCCCCTGCAATAAACACCATTTACATTTATTATTTTAATTTTCTACTCCTTAAGAGCTCTTTCCTGAAGTCTCCTGGCTGGAAATGATGCAGAATATCAGGAACCTTGGTCCAATACCTTTCCTTGTTGTGGTAGTCACCTGGAGTGATGGGACTGCTCAGTTGTCTTGAGCTTTATGGCTCGGGATCTTTAAATCAGCCAGCCGAAACAAATGTTTTTAGAGATGTTTTATTGTGTACTTTTCCTGATAGTCAAAGTGTCTTGAAAACAAGGAGAAGAGTCCGATCAAGTCCCAGAAGGATAACTTGTTGTCAGGGTGTAATATCTGATACTGAAGCCTGCTGGGGATCATGGGAATTCGGGAGCACCCAGACACCTGCAGAAGATACTCAGAGCTTTGCAGGAAGAAATGCCTGTAGTACTTCCCTCTTCTCATTCTTCCTTTTCTTCTCACTTCCTGAACTTTTTAATAGGGGTTTTTGCCCCAGCATTCAGCCATTCCTCTGGTGCTGAGCTAGTATTGTGGGCAGGGTTTGATGAAGGGGGCAGTTGTAGGCACTTGAAAGGAAGAATCTTGAGTCTCTAAGGGGAAGACTTCCCATACCATTTTTGGGGACAGAGCTCAGGGGCACTTGCGGGGCCAGGGAGATGCAGGAGTGAGTGGACCACAGCTAGGGACAAGAACCCCAGCTTGAGCTCAGGGCCATAAGTGCCTTACCTCCCACCTATCATCAAAATTTTCTCTTCCTGCTGTTACGCTCTGACACACTGAACTTTACTTGACTGCAAAAGTTTGTTTCCTGGCACCACCAGCAAGCAGAAAATGAGTCAAATGTTGATTTTTGCAATAGATTTCCTGACACAGCAGGATGCACCATAAATTGTGACAGTGCACTTATTTCAAACAGACCTGGTGCTCCATTGCATGGGCCAGCTAGAATGGACCAAAGCATCATGAGCAACACAATATTCCAACTTTTTGGAAACATGGTGGCCATTTGGTTTTTCTCCTCTGCTCCCCCCAAAATATTTAGGTGTTTATATGATCCAAGAATGAGTGAGATAAGTTAGGAAGGACAATGAACAGGACTTTCACACAAGACAAGGCAATGTTAGTGACTGCTCTGATTTTTTTATGGCCAGAGCTCTGTATTTCTGTTGATCACCTGTAAACAGCTGGCATCTCATAGTCATGGGACTCCTCCTGTTAGTCACCACCAACATCAGAGTAATGTAGCCACTGTGACAGGTCCATGGTTTGAGAAGGAGAAGCAGTCCATGTAGCCAGCACCAGCTGAGGTGAACACAGCAAAGCAAAGTCAGATAATGTTTTGAAGGATGGTCTTGCTTGTAATCTGGTCATCAAGTCCTGTTCAAAAATAAATACTTTAAGTTAGAGGATCACTAAGATCATCTTAGAAAAAATTATTTTCCTTGTCTAAATATACCCTTGGTGCTCTAAGTGTACTCTACTGGGGACAGCTGAATCTTGAACATTTTGGCACAAATGACAACACCTGGTCTGTGGGGAGGCGTTGCTATTCAGATGTTCAAAAGGTAGGGTTAGTTTGATAGACATAAAACATCTTTTACAGACTGCTCAACAACTCACGCTTCATTTGCAGGCAATTGACCCTTTGCTGATAAACATATCACTTTGTCTTCTGAAGCGCTAGAAATCCATTCACTAAAGAGCATTTTCACAGGGAAAGGTGGAGAACAAGCCCTTTTGAAGAGTAGGGTTCTAGATGTATTCCCTCTCCTGTTCCGTTTGTCTTCTTCATTCACATGGCTTCTTGACTTGAAAATGTCTCTCAAATACAAAGATACAGTAAACCACAGCTATGTCATCAGGTGGCAGATTATTTACTCATTTACTTTTGAAATTTCTGGATTAGTTCTCAATGAATGCCACTATCTTGAGGGCAGTCTGGAGATTGGCCAGATGGGAGCTGAAAAAGAGGTTCAGTAGCTGAAGTCATAAATTGAGACTCGGCACGTATTGACAGTGTGCTGAAGTCATGACCTCGGGTCAACCATTTAGCTAGCATCTCTTCCCTTGTTAATAAACATCTTCCTCATAGAACCCCCCAAACAACTGTCAATCTACATCAAAATAATTAAACCCCAGCTACCTAAAACCATGCTGTCAGTCTGCCTGACCTCAGTGCTAGGTGCCTCTCAACCCTCAGGTATTTTTAAAACAGGAAAAATACTCCTTCTATCTTTCTTTCAGAGGTTTTCAAAACGCAAACCAAGAAGAAGTATTGAGGTAATTGGATGGCTTCATCTAGAGAAGACATGGTAGCCGCTTTCAAGTTTGTAATGGACTGCAGTGAGGAAAGGATTAATCTTTTTCTGAATCCACTGAGGTAAGGATTAAGACCTTAGACTGCTGCAAAGGAGGGTCAAGTTATGTATTAAATACTCTGAATGCATAATAATGAATTGAATGGATTGATTGGGGGTGGTGGAGAATCTGCATCACCTGAGATCTTCAGGACCTGATGCAGACCTTGTCTGCAAGGGACAGGTAAACTTGGAGCAAGGATATGGAGAAACTGGGAAAGATGATTAAGTTGGCCTCTGAAGGTCATTTCTCACTATGAATAGAACCTTAGCATTAGATTTCTGTTTCGAGAAGATCAGGTCCTTCCTGAGAACCCAAGTAGAATAATCCAGAACTGAGTGAGGAAAGGGCTGAGCTCCCTTTTGCTTCATGCCTCCACCTAGGCAGATGTGAGGCTCGTCAGCATAAAGGTATGCAGCTCTGCTGCCAGCCACGCTGTATTTGTTTTGTTGCTAAACTGGAGACATCAGGCCTACCCTGTTACTTTTTGTGGCCATTCAGCTTTACCTAACCCAGCAGGAAACCTCTTCAGACACTGTGAGTGTTCAAATTTTGAAAGCAAACTACTTGGAAAAAAAAAAACAAACAAACCAAAACAAAACATCAAAACCCAACAAACCAAAAACCACTTCATAAGGTTTGTAGTAAGTGATAATTTAGGGCAAGCAGCACCTGGTTTACCTCAGGGAGCATTCATTTCTTCCAAAATATCCCAACAAACAGCAGAGATTTACTGACTAATTTTGGAAAAAAATCATCATCAGACTGTATCCTGAACACTAAACTAATAGGGCTGTCTGAGGCAATGCACATTTTGGGTTGGAAGAAATTATACATAATTTGGGATGCAACTTAAAGAGAGATCTTGAAAGATGTTGAGCAAGCTGTATCAGAACATGGCATCAACTGGAACAATATTTATTCTGTTTAAAATCTCTGAGCACAAGGAACTAGGAGATCTGGAGACAAAGCTATTAAAACTGTCATCTGCCAGTCATTATCAAGAGTAGCCCAGGTGATTGAACTAGAGGATGAAATCACCAGCTGATAACTGTATAGGTTATGTCAGTGGCCTCCCACCCCACTTGCTAAAGGGACATATGGGAAAGAGTCCATACCAGGGAAAGTCCCTCCACACAATTAGCCAACAGAGGAGAGTGGACTAGTGACAGTCAGCATCATCGTGTGTTCTTTATGTCCAGCTGTGAAGTTCTTCCAGAGAAAGGCATATAGCATAATCCCTGCTCTACTTGAAAGACAAGAAAATCTTGAACATGGGTGAAATGATTTACCTATGGCTGAAAAGTACAATAGGGAAATACTCCAACTCCTGGGTCACAAAAAGACTCAGACAAGAAAAAGGGAGATAGTATTTCTGAGTGTCACACATCCAAGTTGTCTCATGATATTGGTTTTATAGCAGGAGAAAATCCAATTCATGCAGAAGATGTTTTTACTTTTTAATGCTTGCTCCAAATTAACTACTGTTCCCATTTTTCACTTACTCCTTGTGGTAATCTCCTTATTTACACATCTCTCTCTCATATACACATTCTTATGCATAGGCAGATTCATCCCCAGTCAACTTATTCCCCATCCTACAAATAGCTCATAACATTAACAGTTCTTCCCTTCCCTTCCCTTCCCTTCCCTTCCCTTCCCTTCCCT
>NW_020955325.1:463656-509432 GCF_003031625.1 Empidonax traillii | reverse complement strand
TCCCTTCCCTTCCCTTCCGCCCCCGTCCCCGCTTTGGCTACAGCTTTTGATGTTCCTTAGGCAGGCAGACTTAATGTCTTTCATGAGATGCAGTCCCTTCAGTCAGGACTCTTTCATGACATGAAAAGATTTCTCTGTAATTTTTTTGTATTATTATTTTGATGTAAGCTGTTAAAATATGGAGAAAACAGTGTCTGATTATTTAAAGATAAAATCCAGACTGGGTCACATATCGCAAGACTCAGTCTACTTTAAATTGATGAGCTGAGGGAATATTGGAGGATTTTTATTCTCAGTAGTCGTGACAGGAGAATGAGGGAGGTGGGAGTGAAAGCTAGATCGGTTCTGAGCAGCTTTCCCTCCAGTTCTGCCGGAGGTGTCTCTTAGCTCTTCCTCACTGCAGATCCAGTGCCTACGGTCTTGGTTTACACTTGCTCATATTATTGCCACTGCTTTTCTCAGAAATGTTCAATCATGAAACTCATCCGGGAGAAAAAAAAAGAAGTTATTTCTAATGAAGAACCCTTGAACACTTGGTTGCTGTAATCACCTTATATGCTAGTGCACGTGCAGGAGACAAGCACATCCACTCTCTCCTGAAGGCTTCTCTGCCTAGAAACTGAGACATGAAAAACACTCTAATTTTGCTCTGCACCTTCAGGTGGAGAAGAAGAGTCTGTGCTGAGGGGCTGGCCAGTAAGCGTAGGACCTAAGTTAGGCAAGACGTATCTTTCTTTGACTTTTAAGCAGTGCAGAGTTTGACTGTCTGCAGGGGCACAGCTGCAGCGCAGCAGCCCTCTTTTCTCCCCTTCTCCTGTCATGGATGGCTCATCTGTGGAGGGAGAGAGGGATGCTATTCATCAGAGCTGGCAGGGTGCAGCACGTAGGTGTGTAGGAGAAGGAGAGGCTGTGCACAGCGCCTGTGTAGACAGTACAAGGACAGCGTGGGTGGGCAGAGGGGGGTGAGGGTGTGCAGCTGTCAGAGACCAAACACGTGTCTCCAAAACTTTTACCAGCATGTCATACTGCCCAGGCACCACCTGCCCCGCTCAGAGCCTTTCCTTCTCTTGTGTTAAGGTGCCTGCAAAGCTAGGGAGGCTAAACCTGCAGAGACTCCCCCTCACGCTTCCTCTTGCCCCTAGTGCTGTTTCACACAGGGGCAGCTTTGGGGGGGCACGGGAACACAGAAACCTCGCCTTGCCTCCCTCACCCACACCGTGGGAAGGAGTAGTACTCCACAGGTTGGAGCAGCAAAACCCCCCTTCCCACTCCTCTGCTCTCCCCTTGGGACTTGTCAGAACCTCAGAGCCCCAAGAGAACACTTCTTTTCCTCAGGGCCCGTGTCGTCCTCGGAGAGAGGGTCTTGAAGCAGATGCGGATGGTGCTGAAGGGACAGCTCTGGCGGGGGGTGGGCCGGACCGGACCGGGGTCCGGGACATGGGGAGAATCGGGAAGGGAGAGGCCGGACAAGAACAGGACTGGGGAGGGAGATAAAAAGAGGGACGGAGAAGGAGAAGAGCAGACCGGAGCTGAAAAGCACAGGAACAAATACAGACACAGGGAGAGACACGGGGCATTAGACACAGAGAGACAGACATGGGGCAGGGACAGAGAGAAGAGGGACAGGACAAGGCCGAACCGAGCAGGACAGAAAAAAAAAGCATGAGGGGAAAGCGAGAATGAGAGAGAGAGAAGGAGAGCAGGGCAGACGCCGGGCTGTGCTCCTGCTCGGCTGCCATGGGGATCTCGGCACAGCCAGTTGTAGCAGCGGCTCCGCCGGCGCCAGACACGCCGGTACCGGGCGGCACCCGCCGCGCCTGGGGACAAGGGGACTGCAAGGTGGCAGCGCAGTGGGGCCGAGGTGGGGACCCCTCCGGGCCGCCGGGGCTTTGCAGGCACCGCGGCGCTGGGAGCCCTTGGGGCTGCCGGCATGGGGGTGCTCGGGGTGCCGGGGCACCTACACGGCCACCCAGCTAGCTGCCCGCCGCGAGTGGTCCCTCGGGCTTTCCTGAACCCTGACGATGCCGGCTGAGTCCCAGGGCCGGGGGTGCCCGCCCGCCCGGCAGGGATGCGCCGTGCCCAGTCGGAGCCGCAGCTGCAGCAGCGGGGCCGCCCCGACCCGGTAGCCGAGCGCTGCAGGTTGCCTCCGGACAGCACTCGACCAGCTGTTTTGTACATTTTCTAATTTCGTGCAGAACAGGGCAGCGGTCATAGAGGTAATCTGTAGATCCGTGGCTTTAAGGGAAAAATTAGAGCACTGGATTTGATCCGTATTGCAGTGGATTAGAGCAACCTATCCCCCCCTCCCCTTCTCCTCCTCCCACCCCTCCTTTCCAATTCACTCCCCCCTCCTTCAGCACCACCTTTTTTCCTCTCATGCAATACCAAAACTGACCCTGCCTGGCAGAGGGACTCTGCTAGGCGAACAGAGCGGTGCCCACGTCGCCTGCACACCGCGGGAGCCGCCTCTCCCCTTCCAGCCGCCGCAGCCCCTCCGGGGCATCGCTGCTGCAAGTTCCCCGGAGGAAGGCGCCGGGGCCGGGGTATCTCCTCCGGGCGCCGGGGAGCGGTCGCTGCCCACGGGCTGTCCCTTTGCCCCGGCCCGGCCGGGGCCGTGAGGCAACGACGAGGGACAGCGGTCCCCGGAGGGCATTTCCCGGAGGCAGCGGGGCCGGGACCTGGCAGGAAATGGAAGGATGAAGTGTGCAGCCGGAGCGGTGATGTTCCTTCTCTCCTTGCTTTCCCCCGCAGGAACGTAATCCGCAATGCTAGTTCTCAGGTTGCTCAATGTTGTGGCTCCAGCCTACTTCTTGTGCATCTCCCTAGTGACCTTCGTCCTCCAGATCTTTCTCTTCATTCCCAGCATGTTCAGAGACCCTTCCACCACCCCACTTTTCTCTCCTGCTCTGCTGCATGGGGCACTCTTCCTCTTCCTCTCAGCTAATGCCCTGGGCAACTACGTCCTTGTGATTCAGAGCTCCCCCGAGGACTTGGGCAAGGACTTAAACTTGGGCAAAGGAGGTGAAGTGGCGGACTGGCTGGATGGAAGCAGGTCCCCTGGCTCAGCCTTGCCCAGCACTCACTTCTGTAGACTGTGTGCCAGAGTCACCCAGAGGCATGACCACCACTGTTTCTTCACAGGGAACTGCATCGGGAGCAGGAACATGCGAAACTTCATCATGTTCTGCCTCTACACCTCCCTGGCTTGCCTTGACTCCCTAGTGGCAGGCATGGCTTACATTTCTGCTACACTCTCCATGTCCTTTGTGGACCCACTGGCCTTCCTCACTCTTCTGCCTCACTCCATCAGCCAGTTCTTCTCAGGTAAGAACACCTAGTGGGTGCCTCCTCTAGGGCTCCTGAGATGGGGGGGACCTGATCTTCCTTGGATAGCTCTGTTGTGGAGGGGTGGTAGGGAAATGGGCAAGAGGGGCAGTTGGCCTGCCCCTTTGGAGGCTAGAGACAGCCTTTGCAAAAGACTTTGCTTCACATGAAATAGAAGCTGGGACCTACTCCACGTTACCGCCACAGCCCTGTTCCTAATGCATTAGGCTCTGGAAAATGCTCCATAGCCAACCTGTTGGTGACAGAATAGGGCTATCTGTTGTGCAGGGCATGTGTTGCAATTAGACAGAGGACATGGATTTCACTCATTGTACTGCAGGTGTGGGGAATCTTTTGCCTGTCTTACAGGCAGAGGTGAGGGGTCTGTAGGTTTTTGTATCCTACAAATCTGCAGGTTCCCTGTATTCCAGCAGATACACCCTCATTCTCCTCATCCAGGTAACCCAGCCCCTCCACTATCACCCACCTCCTGCCTCCTGGCAGTGCAAACTTACTGAGATCTTTTCATCCTTCCAGCACTGGGAAATTGGGATTCAGGCAAGAGAAACAGAGAGAAGAGTTAATGTGACATGATTAGCCACCTCTCTTGTGACCCCAGTCTGAGACACAAGTCCACAGAGAACCAGGGGAAATTCTCTGTGCCCACTCTTTGCAAGAGCTCCACACCAAAAGCAAATACCTTCTCCTTGCTGACATCCCTTATCTTTCTTCCTGCTTCTTCTCCTTTCCCCTCTCTCCTGGCCTTTCCATAAATCTCCACAACCCTTCTCTTTCCCCCTCCTGATGTTGCCCCCATAACTCATCCTCTGCTCTTCCAAACTTGCCTCTTCACCTTTCAACACACCCTCCAACTCTCCAGCCTCAACCCTTTCTCTATCCAAACCCAAGAGCTAGAGAAGGGACTATACAGACAGCTTAGACTGTTACTTTGCCCTGAAAGCAACCATAGAAAACTGACATTTCCCCTCTATGCAGTTCATGCCTTGTACACTTAGATCAGCTTTTACTAAGTTGAAATACGTATCCCATATATTTTAGCTTTGCAGATTCAGCTGAGCTCAGTAAGAAGGGAGTCTGTTTTGGCTTGTGCACTGTCACCGTAAGTGTTGATTATGATCTGAGTGTGGAGTCTCCACTGCTAAGAATACAGGAGCCAGAGAGGCCCCAGATTGCTTTTCAGATTCCAGGCTGGGTTTGCAGGTTTGCCATCTGAAAATAAACAAATTTCTCTCTACTTGGCAAATTAGCAGATTTGTCATGGTAATCACTGAGAGACAATAAACATGAAATCCTGCCATGACATTTTTATAGAGTCATTTTTCCAACTAGAAGAATTTTTGTAAATAATGTAGCATGAGCTTCACTAGCATTAAAAATATTGGGAGTGATTTTTCCCTGTGCCTAAGCTCTGGTCGGCACAGCAGCCTGGGAGGGGGAGCAGGGATGTGGGAGGAGATTATCAAGGAATTAGTTCTCTCTGACTCTGAGGGCTCATTTGCACCGAGCTGCATCCTGGCCCATCTTTGCAGAACCACTGAAGTGACCCAGCTGTGGTGTCAGCAACTGCAGTGCCAAACACAGCAAGTGGGCAGTGTTTGAATGGGACACGATGGGGCTGGGTGCAGGGCTGGGAGCCAGAGCACCCCTGAGAACCTCTAGTTCTGCTGGGTTGAGAACTGATGCCTCATACAGCAATATATAGGCATGTGGTGTCTTGATTGCTTGGGAGAAAGGGCCTACTGGGCTTCTACCAGCACATTTAATCTCCAATTCAGGTAAGAAATACACAGTCTTGAACAGTTACCTGAAAGGGCTGCCCACACAGTATTTTTCATCTAATGTAACTATTACTTAAGGGTTGTTATATGATCCCGAGAATTGCAATAGCAGAGAAAAAGCTTTACCTTTTTTCTCCATCATGCCCACTGTACTGCAGAAGGAGTAAAGGAGGATAAAGGGTGAATCTGCTGGTCTTATGTCAACCAAGTGTTCCTTGTTTTCATGCCGGGAAAAATTTTCAGCTGGCTCATTCTGCCCAGACTGTGTTCAGGCATGGATTTCAGAATCTGACCCAACGTCTGTAATTGCAGCCTATGATTCAGCTTTTCTGTCATGGATAATGTATGGCAATAAGCTTGAAATCATACCAGGTCACTTAGAGCAAAAGTGAATCGGAGACTAAAAGGGACTGTGGCGATGAGGGACAAATGGAGAGCACTTTTGTAAACACAGGTCAGATTGGATCCACTAGAGAAATTATAGAAAATGCTTTATGTAGGTAGCCTGAAAAAAATGTTTAAAAAATCATGTGTCCGGAAGGGATAGCTCAGAGATGCTTAATATTTTCAAGGGGAAACAAGGGTAATTACTTTCTGGACGTTGAATTTCAGCAGCTCATAAAAAACAAAGCTTACAGCTGCCTTGCAAGAGCTCTAAAGAAAATAGCTGTATTTCTCCATGTCCCATCTAAGCATCAGCTACAGGAAAGAACAAATGTCTGTCACATTCTGGTCCAGTAAAAAAGAGACAGAGAATCTTGTATCAGGCTTCCTACCTGGTAAATTAAGTTATTCTGACAGAATTGGTATGAGGATTTGCCATTATCCTAAGGGGCTTGTTCTTCTACTGCTGTGTTGCATGCAGAGCCCACTGAGCTGAATGGGATCTAATAAGAAGGAAAGATGACATTGCATTTTGGGAAAAACCTGAATGACTCCTGAGTGTTTTTCAAGTGAGGACAATCTCTGAAAGCTTTAGGCTGTAGTCAGTGTCCTTACAAATCATCCTCAGAGGAGCATGCCCCAATCTCTCACTTATAGCACTGCCAGGTAGAGAAGCTGGGATTCACAGATTGCAAAACCAGATGATATCACCTAATCCAGCCTTCTGCAGAAGAGAAGCAAGAGATGCATATCAGTGACCCTTGTATTGAACTTAAAAACTGAAGCAGCCATGTACCTCTTTTAGGAAGCACACCTCTACTGTCCATGCAATCCCTGCTTCACCACAGGTCTTGTAGGGGCCAGTCTTCCAGAGGGACAGGAGCATGTGGGAGATCTTTCATTTCTAAACCTTGCAGGAACCAGTGAGAGGATATCAGCTATTGATACTGGTATTGAGACACATTTAACTCCCTTTGTGTAAATATGGGTGTTTAATAATATACCAGTATACACAAAATAACGAGCGTAAACATCATATGGGCACACAGAGAATATTATATTAATGGCTTTAGATTGGTTTATACACTGAAAGGTCACTCAGTGATACCTGCTGTTATACTAACATTTTAGAGAAGGAGTTCTAAAATCACTGTAGAGGAAAGGGCCCACAGAATGTTTTTATTTAAATACATTAATCATAAATATATACTAAAAAAAACCCCGTTGAATTAGGAGCTTCAGATATACAAAGTATTTTGAGTATTCTAGCAGTAACTTAAAAAAGATTTTGGACCGTGTTTTGGAAAGGTTTCTGTTTCTTTCCTGCATTCAGTGAAAACTGCCTTTGCCCAAAGGTAGGAAAGTCATTATTGATTTTTTTTCTTCACACACACACACACACACACACACACACACACACACACACACATATAGACACACGTATGGTGGAGAGAGAGAGAGTAAACTGGAGAGAGAAATCTCAAATCTTCTTTGGTATTTTCTGGTATTAATAAACAGAGTAAAGCTTCTGGAAGCATCTACATGCTGTAGGATCCACTTCTCATTTCAAAAACCTAGAAATCTAGATTCATTGTGATGAGCAGATAAATCCTTAAATAAATTAATCATTCTTCAAAATAGTGGTGAAGTCTTACACACATTTAATTTCTGACTGAATTTGTCCCTATAATCTAGATCCTCACATTAACAGCAAAATGAGAGTTGTACAGAGACAATTATCATTTTAGTATTTCCCCAGCAGGGTCCATTGCATCAGATACTATGAAGAAAATAAGTTAATATATTTAGAACAAGCAGCCTGTTTTGCTCCTACGTCACCACTCGTGGCCAGAGAAAACAGGTGGCTTGTCAGTTCTTGGGGCTGTTACACTGCATGTGAGGTGTGTCTAAGTTCTTTCTTTTATTTTCCTCCCTTCCCCTTACTCTTGGTCTGCAGGAGCTCTCCTTAGCTCTGAGATGTTTGTCATCCTCATGCTCTACCTCTGGCTTGGGATCGGACTGGCCTGCGCTGGCTTCTGCTGCCACCAGATGCTGCTGATCCTGCGTGGGCAGACTCGGTACCAGGTGCGGAAAGGGATGGTGGTAAGAGCCCGGCCCTGGAGGGAGAACCTGCAAGAGGTCTTTGGCAAGAGGTGGCTGCTAGGACTTCTCATCCCTGTGCTGAATGTGGAAAGTGACTACCGTAGGCAGAAAGAGAAATAAAATCCTCATGTGTGTGTGTGCATCCCATGCACACAACACCTCCCCTGTTCTCTCTCACACCTCCTGGATCACTAAAGAGCTGGGCTACTCCATTTCTTGGTATTGCAGCCACTGTGGGAGGAAAGGATGGGCTATCAAACAGAATAAATTTAGCATATTAACATGGAGATCACAAACCATGTAGATGAGATACTGCAGCTTAGTAGTCACATCACTGCACCTGCATATGTGGCAACAGTCTTTGAACTAGTAGAAAAATTAGTCAGACCTTCTCGTGGCTCCCTACCTGACTCCTCCAGTCCCCAGCCCCATTAGTCATCCTAACAAACCACAGCAGGAGCTTTCAGAGAGGCTGTACTGTTGTGATAGACTGCAAAAATGGTGTCTATTCCTTGGCAGGGTTTTGCAGGGTGCTGACTTGAGGCAGGGTTACATACTTGAGGTAACTTCATGTGACAGCATTCTTCAATGAGTATTGTTCAAGAAGTGTTTGGACAATGATCTCAGGCACATGATAGGATTCTTGGAGTTGTCCTGTGCAGAGCCGAGAGTTGGACTCCAGTGATCCTTGTGGGTCCCTTCCAACTCAGGATATGATTCTATGATTCACAACTCTGAGATACCCTTAATGACAGAACTACAGTGCAATCAAGCTGCCCTAGGAGCATGCTATGCACAAGGCAAATGCGGCAGGTAAACCTTCTCTCCACAGCCTAGAAGATCAGGAGGAAGACAAAGAGAAATTGAGAATTTCTCATTTCTGTTCTTGATCTGCTCTCTATGCAATGATATGTCAAGACTGTGGCTCTGCTGCTTATTTTTAGTAGTCTTTTGTCCAATGACAGAGTCCAGGCAAAGCTGCCCTTCTGACAGGAGCAGCAAGCAGATAAATCCTGATCAGATGGAGGCATAAGGAGAGGAAACTGCAAGGTGAATGAAAATGTTGTGTTTGAGAAGCTGTGTGAGGAGGCAGGTGATGCATGCCTGTGAGAGAGAAAGAGGGAAGTGTGGACACACAGTGAGCAGTTGGGAGGGTGCCAAGAGCCTTGCTGCTGCGTAAGAGCCCTGATGCATCACCCTCTCACAGGGGACACCTGCACCATTAGTACTGTGAAGAGTTCAAAATCCCAGAAGACAGGAAGGGTTTCCAGCCCATCATGACACTTCATTTTGCACTAAAACAAACAGAAAAATGGTTATCTCAGACATTCCTGCCACACTGTAGTTACAGGCTGTCCAGGGCAATTCCCTCTCGCTTTGCTGCAGGGGGGTAAATTCATCCATGTCGTAACTCCATTAAGGAGGTTAACAGAATTACTACAGGGATTAATCCACTTAATGTGTCAGTTGTTTTTTAGCTGCAGCAACAGTCCATGAGATCAGTGCTGAGACCCTATGCTAACAGGTGCCTTAAGAAAGGATACCACGATGTCTCTACTAGGATCATAGCACTGGATTCCCCAGCAGCTGCCACAAGAAGCCTCTGTTTTGGCAAACTGCATCACCGTCTGTGGGCTGGATGGGAATCCATTGCTTCTCTTTAATAGGGTGGGGAGTATGCTGACAAGCTGTGAAAAATGTTATTTCTTCCTCAGAAATGCTTGCAGTGCATCCCAGGTAGGGGAATGCATCTTGCTTTCATCCTTGCATTTCTCACAAGCCAGAACAGTGGCACTCATTCCTACAGGCTTTGTAAGTGTCTTTTACCACTTCACACTCGAATACACACATCTGAATCAATAAGAAACAAAGTCTATTGTGATGAGCAAAGTAACCTTGAAAATACAGTGGAAAATACCTTAGCTGGATAATTAAAACATGTAGGATCTACGTCCTTCCATGCTGTGTGTGTTCGCATGAACGCACCACTGTTTCCATGTGTAACATGCTGTATATTCACTAACAGTGAACAATAAAAAGTGTTCTGATTTTTTACATGAGCTGTATTGTGCTTTTTGACAGTTAGTTGTCATCAGATGTCTCTGTACACTTGTTACAGCATACATACAGATATGCTGAAGGAAGAATTTATTGGCTTTGCCAATAATTCATCATGTGATTTTTGACAAGTTCTTTCATCTTCTCTACTTTAATGTAATGACCAATCTAAAAATGCATCTAATAACCAATTTGCAGACCCATTCTAATTTCTGTCTATAAATTACACTATCAACCTCAACTGAAAGCTATGGGAAAATTAAGCTATTATCATTGCCCACAAACAGCATCTCGACATAAATTATTCCTTACTGGCAAATGGCATCAAGGTGAGCAGACAGTCACCTTGATGCTCGGACTAGAGCCAGAGTCTTGTGCCACACACGTAACCTTGGAAGGATTCCTGAGATTATTCTTATTCCACAGACTCAGTGATCCAGCTTCTTCTCCTTTAGATATTTAAAGAAAACAGGCTCTCAACATTTCAGGCAGCAGCTACCTTCTACCAGCAGAAATTATGGTCTGACATCTTTGCCCTCTGCTTTTGGTATTTGATGGCCTCTGCAGTCTTGGGCAGCTCGTGGCACTCGGTGCCTGCTACCGCAGTGCCTCAGGCTGTAAAGCTTTTTGGGGCCACACACTGAGAAGGGCAAACCAAATGAGTTTCAGTGGGCCACTCTGCATGGACAGAATCCACCCAGTACAACAGGATTAGTTGCTTGAGAAGCCCGTTGCCTGTTCCTATTGGAGCTGGATCATGCTTGGCCCCTGTGTCAGGGTCACAGCTGTCTGCCCTCACCACAATATTTCAGTCCTTGCAGCAGCACAGATCTCAGTTTGACTCAGCACAGCACAATCACACATAACTATTCTTCTTGTCAGACACCTGTGTTCCTGGCTGTAAATTGCTGCATCACCATTTTAGGCAGTTAAATGCTTCCTTTGCAGCAAACTGCTGGATTCCAGCAGTAATGGTGGGACTTTCAGATGGATATAGCCTTTACAGTTATGATCCTGTGGAATGGAAAGATCTATAAAAAATATAACATTAGACTGACCCCATACTGGCTTATTTCCCTGCTCATTTCCAAGTGTGTGGACTGCCCGTTTTGGGTAGTGGTTCTGCAGGAACAGTTAAGAGCAGCTCTTTCATTAGCCAGCTGCCCTGACATGCCTTCCTTGCCATACCTTTCTATACTTGTAGAAATCCTTGGCAAGAAAATGTACCAAGGCTCAAAAACTATGAACAGAACTTTTGCTCTTTGCTATGATTTAGTAAATGAAGGCTAACTCAATGGCAGTGTCACAAATTCTAAATCTGTTCAATGGCTTTCAAGTTTTCTAAGGATAAAAAAAAAAAAAAAGCTTCACATCCTCTGTGCTTAGAGAGTCATATACTTAGTATTTGCATTTCATTACATGGCAGCTGCAATAGCAAATGTATTTTGGATCATGATTTCTTGTAACAATGCCAAAATATTTACAAAGGTTGTAAAAATAAAGCACTTAAGGCTTTTCTGACTTTGGAAAATCAAATGACCACCATTTCTTCTCTGATAATGCCAGTGGCTGAAGTAAAAGCTCCCTGTTGCTAAAGATCTTGCACAAAACCCACAGATTTTTGCTTAGTGGCTTGTCTATTTCAAATGTGACTACCTGAAAATATGGTGTCACCTCTGAGGTCTCAGAAACCTTTGCAATGACAGTGTAGAGCAAATTAGGGGATGCAACTCTGAAGTAAACCAGAAGTCTGTTCTCACATATAGCAAGAATCTCATATAAAGTAAGTAGGAGATGATTTTCCTCTTCATACTACATTATTGGGCAGCCCTGAAGGCCTGCATGCAAAAGGTCTTCCTTAGATATTCTCAGAGGATATAGAGTTAAAACATGAGTCTCAAGTAATAAGGCAGAGGGAACATAGGAGAAGAAATGACATGAAATAGCATTTATCTTAAGAAATAACCAACTCAAGGGAGATGATCACAGTCTAAAAATACTCGCAAGGAGACAGACTAAATGAACGAGGAGACTCATTAACTGTAAGGAGATAGCTGGAGGAGGACAAGCAGTCCTGGACTGAGGGACAGAAAAACTGAGGTTGAGAGCAACCAGAGAAAGTGGCCTCAGTGAGAGCAGAAGCGATTTGACGTGTATAGGGGATGATGAGAGCCATCAGGCAATATGAGGCATGACAACAGAATTCAAGTTACCTTCACTGATTGTTGACTGAATGAACATAGTTAAGAAAACTCATTACTAATCACTTTCTGCTCAAAAAACCTCAAAAACCCAGGAGAGTCAAAAAGGTTTTTCTCTCTTGAACAGCAAATTATGTTATAAGCAGGAGACACATGGATAGAAGTCATGAGTAGCAACAGCAGAGTCTATATAATTCTTTTTGAGTTATTTAAAGACTAACCAGAACTATCATGGTTGGAGTGAAGCAATGACCTACTTGTTCAATATAAATGAATAAAGGGAGAAGAAAATTTTAAATCATATGTGGAGTCTCTGTGCCCTGCTAGATATTCAAATCTACGGAAACATGATGTCAGATGGCAGTAAGATGGTCTCTAATAACAATGTGCCCACATGTGGGGTCTCTGCTTTTCTAGTTCTTTTCCAGAAAGCCAGGGGAGTGAAGAATCCTTGAAGATTACACCAAAAGCCAGCAAATATGGACCAAAGTTCTTCAGTCCTTTTATGGAGCCATCCTAGCAGCAGCCTTGTCCTCATTACACCCAAGAGCTTTCAGCACTGGCTGTCCTACTGAATCTAACTGGCAAGTGATGTCAGAGGTCTGGCAGGCCAGTCCCATGTCTCTTAAGGTTTTCGGAGCCAGATTCCTCTAGTCTCGCCAGATGTTTACAAATAAAAAATGCAAGTTCCCAAGTACCAGTGTCATATACTATTTGCACAGTGCCTCATTTAATGTGTCGTCAATCACCTTAATAGTACTTCCAGAATTGCTATCAATTAAAAATAAGTGGAGCATGTTCAGTTTACTTCGAAAGAGGCAAGGCAGTGGATGGCAATAGCAAGCTCTACATGAAAGTTTCATTTGTCTGGTACTGATTTTACTGTATATCCACGAGCTTAGGGGAATGCACAGCCTCTGGCCTGTATTTCAGCTGTTTTGTTCAGTCTGTCTTTATCACCATTCATTCCCAGATTCATGTTATTATCATGCCTGACTGGAAAATTTTCATTAGCTGTCAGGTCAGTCTTTTTGCTGCTTGTGTTGGACAAGAAGAGATAGGACCTGAACTTATGTATCATCAGACTGCTGAAAAAACAATAGATTGGTTCGTCATCGCAATACCCTTAATAATCTTATATGTTCACTGGGCAAGGGAGTTAACACAGTGGACCCACATGAGAGTACCCTAGGAGCTAACAAGCAGCTTCTGAATGCAGCCTTGTTACAGAGGTGATTATCAAGGAATTATGTTATCATCCAGAACTGCTTAAGACCATAGATAAGCTTTATGGTCAGTGACAAAAAACCCAAGAAACAGATCAGCAAAGACTCCTAGTGGTTTATGGTTGTGGGAGGAAATTGTTGACCAGTACAACAAGCAATCTTTGTTGGTCTAAACATGAACTGCCAGATGCTATGAAAGCTGCTTTGGGAAAGCAGCTTTCCAGTTCACAAAGTCCACAAAGTCCAGATGCTATGAAAGTTGCTTTGGGAAAAAACTTCAAAATAGCACTACCTAAAGGAGAAAGTGATTTGCTAATTAAGAACTCCCAAGAACTCAATGCTAAGATCAAAGTTCTGAGTCCTTCAAAACTTGGAGAACATGTCCCCCTACTGACAACTTTCAGGAATCAGTTCTTTATTAATGTCCACTGAGTTTGATATGCAAGGCTGTCACTAGATGTTCTCCCAAAACAACCAGTGCTATATTAAGTAAGAGTGGTTTATACAGCACTGAAGACCACCATAGGTCCTTCCAGTAGTATGTATTGATACTATGATTTTCTTCAGAGAACACCTGTAACACTCAGTGGGATGGATTTCGCTGAGAAAACCTTGATTAATTAAGCAGTTTATTACACTAAAGAAAACTAAGATGATGGAAGTACAATTGTCAAGAGAAATAATTCTTTCTTTTCTCTTCAAGCCATTGTACAGGGTATAAAAAAAATCTTTTGGACTGATCTATCAATGTCTTTGAAGTAGTATGCACTAGACTGCAATTTACTGACAGCTCTAGCTGTCTTTCTTAATGCTTCCATTGTCATCAACCATCCAAGGAAGTAAGTCGTGAATATGAAGCTATTGAAATAAGCTAAGAAAGAAAAATGTGGCAACAAAGTTCTACCTCGCTATCAAAGATGCAGTTCATGGAGACCTAAAATCTCTTTTAAAGCTGTGGAAACAAACCTCAAAAAACTCATAATAATGTCATGCCAAGAGGAAAGGTGAAACTTCAGATCAAACTCTAAGATCCAGTTTCTGGCTCTCAGAACTGAAGTGCTTTTCAGGTGTATGGATTGAGTCCACCACCATCTTAGATCATTCCACTGCTTCAGGATAGACAGGCATGTCAGAAGTTTGACTATATAATCAATGGAGCGGGCAGGCACACTCAGCCTGGGCAGTGCCAATATCCTGTTGCAAGAGATGCCATCAGCTCAGAAGGAAATGTTACTATCCAGGCTGTCAACAGGGCACTAAAAGCCCTTTAGCTTTTACTAAGCTAAGGTAAGGATTTTTCCTGTTACACAGAAGCTTCCTCTCAGATCCAGGTATAGAGTAGAAAAAATTCTGTAGTCAGGCTGGAGGCCAACACCACATTTCTCCACTTTGCAATCTCTTTTTCGCTTTGTGTATGGACTACTCATGAACTAATATGGCCAAAACTTGTTCAGCGTCATCCAATCACCTATTGGCATCTACTGAGAAGGGATGAATTTCAGCAGGGGCTCATGAGGATACATATTATGTTGATGGGAAAAGAGAAGAAATGTATGAAATATGTGAAAGAGCATGTCAACCCAGCCTGGAAATTATAGCATGATGGAAAAACTCAGTATCAACCTGCAGAACAAGATGTCAGGATTTTAGGCTGCATATGAAGAAGAACTTGAAGGAAAAAAAAAATCACAATAAACCTTTTCTATCATTCTCTAATGCAGTAAAGACATGAACATTATATTCAGCATTGCCTTCATTAGTCAACCAGATGGAATCCACAGAGCCATAAATGATTAAGAAGCCATAAATGATTAAGAAGCTGTAAGATTTAAAAAACTGAGAAATTACAGCTAAAGTGCATGTAAGGAAAATGAGGCAAACATGCATGTATTTTGGAGGGTGGGAGAAATAATTCTTGTTGGACAAACAAGCATCAACTAGGAAGAGAGTTCAAGTTAAGAATAGGAAATGATGTGTTAACATTTCAGGAAATACTTCCAAATAGCACTTCTTCCACTCTCAGCCTTTAGAATAAACTTAGGTTGGAGAAGCTGAAGTCTACACATCTAGGGAGCTACAGAATGAACGGGGTAAAGTGCAGTGCATAGGGAACTGCCTGCTGTTGCTGGAAAAGTAATTAATAATAGTGGGCAAAAATAATTCAGAGAAGCTTCCACTTATTACCTAGACAGTTGCTCAAACTTAATCCAAGAAGAGCTACCCTTTTCTATTCTGCTTTGCACTTACTGCCATCTCAGCTGGGTTTAAAATATTTGTTAGTACCAGTGCTAATTTATTCAATAGAAGTAACATGAAATACAAATAGTTGTGCAAATAAAGTTATATATAGCTGATATGTGTTGAAAGAAACAAAAACCAGTGTTTTGGTCTTCTCTTCATAAGCATGGGATTAGAGCATGATTCCCACACAGCTTCTGTTTGTAAATGCTACAGCAGTGATTGATGGATGGCAGAGAATGTCACAATTTTACATCCCTAAAGTAGTTTTTGTTCAATGAGTTACAATTATATTTCTCAACATTTCAACAGGACTAAGAGATACCCAAGCTGCTTATGTTTTTACCTTTTTTTATACTTTCACATACTGCCAGAATGACCACTCTGTGCCTGTGTAAACTGAAGAAAACATATTTCTATTTGATTTTTTTTAACCTTGAAATGAGCAGTTAGGTATGTTAGCTTCCCATTAGACAACTTTCAGGTGGTTTGGAAAAACATTGCCAGTTAAGAATTTCTGGAAATGTCGGGACCCTCTAATAGAGCAGCTACATAAACACATGCAAATTGATATGTCATAATAGATTTAAGATCACTTTTGAATTCTGACATTATTTTAAGATATTCTTTTTCTTCTTTATTCTTGCTCCTTCTCCCTCTCCTTCCAAATAATACAAAGAAACATTTTTGATAAAACACAGCAGGCCATATAGAAAAGATTTACATGGAAAAATTGGGAAATCTACACAGTATCTGGGAAATACAAAAGAGGAGAAAGCAGACATTTCAATAGCTCAGCTATTATTATTATTATTATTATTATTATTATTATTATTATTATTATTAATGAATCAGCTAGAATGACCTTTTATACTTGTTTGATAAAATTTACTTACCAAAACCCCAGTGGAAATGTAACCAATACATAATTTAAATTTCCAGCAAAAACTTAAAACTTATTTAAGTTGAAGTGTTAAGAGGCTGAACGGACTTCACTCCCAGTAGGAAGGCCCTGAGGCATAAGAAGCATTACTCCCGTGGTCAGAAGCCTCCAGCAATACATCAGAGAAAATAATCCTTTTGCACTTAACTAGCCAAATGTCAAATCTTTCAACAAATATGAATTCTGAGAGGGAGGTTTAATCATTTGGGTTATATAGGTGCACAAATAGCAAGACTGTGCCCCTAAAGATTCTTCAAAGCATATAAAAATTCCACTCATTAATGCACCGCTACAGATTACAAGCCATCTGAGATTATTTAAAAAATTTACACCACTCAGAAGTCAGTTCTTACAAATCCTGTGTCCTGATCCTTTTCACCTTGGACAAATCCCAGTGTTTCTCAAAAAGAATTGTGCAAACTATGTAAACACTTGCAAGCAAGTAGGACAGAAGCTTCATGGATGAAGAGGCAGTAATGAAAATACTCAGTCCTACTAGTTGCAGAGCACTGTAGCTCAGCCTAGCAAAAAATATTTGCGCATCTTCTTAGCTTCAAGCATAGTCCCATAACTGCAGGTGCACTACTCACACCCTTCATTTTACTCATGTATTTCACAGTTCTGTTGGTTAGACTGCAATATTTAATGTCTTCCAGGACTGCACTGATGGCATTTTTCTGATTTCAAGTATTGTCACTTTTTAGATAGAAAAAATGTCACATCTGATAAGCCTCCAGGCTTTTGACCCCAGTTTCACATGTTGCACTACTACAGTTCCATGAATGGGCTTACAAGCTGGGGAGGGAAATGACACGTGTGGGCATAAATTAATACATGAGTGGGGCAGGACAGATGTCTGCTTACACCACAGAAGGTTTTTTTAGTGCCTGCAACACAGCCAGCTAACACCCTCTCCATTCCTCTAGCCTTATCAACCTTGAGATATTTATAAAAGTTTCCCTGGATAGGCATAGAAGCAGAGATTTGAGTCACCTATATTTCTTCCTTTCAGTTTTCCAAACCATAAGAAACCAGCCTCTATACTTACTTGTGGAATTACATTAGGGGAAATTAACCCAGTGAGTATCTAGCTTAATTTATTAACATGAACCCAAATGTAGGTTAGTATAACAGATGCTCAGCCTTTAGAAAATCCAGCACCAGAACCATGACAGCCCACAGCCATGACTTCTTGATTCAATTCCTATATAAAGGAAGTACTCAAAGTACTTTATAATAGAAAACAAGTTTTGCTTTTCTCATTTTACAGCTGAGAAGATCAAAGTGCCTTTTACAAGGGGAGACAAGAAACGAAGCCTGGGGCCATCTCAATTCCAACCATATGTTACTGTTTGAATTACTTCTTGCAGCAGTAGCAATGCCAGTGCCGAGTGCTTTTGAGGTGGGTGTGATTTGCAGGATTACAGTCACAAACTTAAGCCTACAGCATACTTTTTGGCTGGAGGAGGGAGCAGGGGAGAAGAGCAAGCACTCAATGAAAGCAGCAAATGACTTCATCTCTGCCATCAAGATACATTTCAGATTATACATCTTAATCAAATGGAAAAAAAAAAATCTTTGTTTAAAAATAGACTGTTCAGATTTTTAAAAAGAAGCCTGGAAAACGGTTGAGGACACTGTGTGGATGGTTACCTTAAAATCTATTTTTATGCATCTGTGACAAAAATCTTTGGTAATACTGGTGTTCAATCTCCTTTCCCTTGCCCTTATTCTTTCTCCTTTACTAACAGCTGTCACATACTTCTGGCATTAATTTTGTGGAATTTACTTCCTTTTTTCCACTTTCTTCCCATCAAATTGCTGAGATTTTAGGTGTCAGCCATATGGCAACCAGTCCCTCACTCAAAGTTCTCTTATTTTATCTTCTACCTGATGTGACAATTTAGATTGTAGAAAAGCAATGGAAAAGTACTGTGCATTGAGAAAAGTGTATGATTTAAAATTAATACTTTCTCATGCTAAGGAAATACTAAACATTAATAGCAATCACTAGAAGAAGATTGAGAGTTCATGCTACACATCATAAATATCATATTTTCATCAAGATCTTTTTAAAGTTCATAAGAAAGAGACCAGGACAAATCTCAAAAAAAAGAAGTCCAAAAGTATATGTTAGACATGGCAGTGCTAATGGCACTAGTTGGACACTGAGTGTGAACACAATTGCCAATATCAATTTCATGCTTTAAGTGAGCTTAGGTTGAAGAAGTTCTCATCTGGAGCTTCGGTGCCATGGAAATGTATGAGAGGAGTCCAAGAAGAATTGACTGCTGCTATATTTGTTCTCATCCCAAACAGAAACAATTTTAGGCAAATAGAGACTTCTTTTTAGTCACATTTCTATTTTGAAGGGACTTAAAATGGATGCAGTAGCCCATTTACTGAAAAATGATGTGCTAAGGACTGATCTTGCATCAGAACAGGGTATGATAAAGGAATTACAAATGCATGCCCAAAGATAAATTATGATCTGGAGAACAATGGAGTGTTTTCCTCCTTTCCTCATGCTAATGTGAGATGGAGGTAGTGGCCTGTTATTGTGACTGTCATATTTTAAGAATAGTCAATTTCTGCATGGCTTTTGGGTGCTTGGTTGTTACTGAGTCAACTGCCAGAACAGTGAGATGAAACAAGAATGGGCATTGCTCTAA
Source organism: Empidonax traillii (assembly GCF_003031625.1). NCBI lineage: Eukaryota > Metazoa > Chordata > Aves > Passeriformes > Tyrannidae > Empidonax > Empidonax traillii. The sequence continues at coordinate 490,484 of NW_020955325.1, read as the reverse complement.
GGTGTTCACCTGTGGAAAAACAGGTGTTATAATGGCATGGAACAGAAAAAGGGGATCAGGGAGTAATCTTGCCCCTAGGAATTCAGGATTTTTATTTTATTTGCATTCATCTCCTTTCACTCACCCAGCAAAGCTCACTGATAAACTAACCCTTTCACATCAGGTGGCTGCAGTGCCTCAGGCTGGTAGGTGTTTAGGTGCTGCAGAAGTAGTGGAATTTGAAAAAAAAAAAGCAAGCTTTAGCAACTGCAGTAATCCTTCTCATAATTTTGTTGGCTCCAGGATTGGGCAAAGTAGTGCATTCTGCTTCACCTAACATCACTGCTTTAAGTTTGGCTGCAGAAAAAAATGAAGGGGGTAACAGTTTTAATATGCAGGCAAGTTTGACCTTTCCATCCCAGCTTTTCAAAGAAATAGATCCTTTGGCTTTGGGCATGAGGCACAATTCCAGACTGCCCAGCCTGATTTTGAACTGCCACAAGCTAGTCAGGGCCCTTGGTCTAGTTGTGCATCAACATCTCACTCTGAATGACACTGTCTCTCTTAACTACAGCCTCTTAACACTCTCTACCCCAACACTGCTACTGCAGGTGGTGAGCACTACAGCAACAGACTGACTGCAGTTACTGCTCTGCTCTGCCTCAGTTTAGGCTGGATGCATCTCCCATTATACATCTGGAGGTGTTTCACTATTTAAATGATTATCTTCAAGCTCAGACTTTCATCCTTGCACAATCAGTTTGCAATCAAATGTTTTGGAATACTTTCTGGCCATTTATCACACAACTGATCTTAACAACCTACTTTCAGAAAGCATTACCATGTAAGTGTGCTTCAAGCATGGTCAGTGATAAACTCTTAAACAGTAAGAAGCAATTTCACTTTGATATGGACTATCCTATTCTGACCTAAAAATATATCCTTACTGCTCTATGGAAAAAAAGTAAGACAGCATAACCAGGCACAGCAATAAGCATTCCAGTTCCATTAAAATAACTCAATTAATTTAATCACAATAAGAACATGACAAAAACATGTAAGAAGTTGATGAAACTCCCCTTTTGGCCCTGGAAAGTCATAGAATCATAGAATAGATTGGGTTGGAAAAGACCTCCAAGATCATCAAGTCCAACCCCTGATCCAACTCCAGTTACTATATCACGGCACTAAGGGCCACGTCCAATCTCTGTTTAAAAACCTCCAGGGATGGTGAATCCACCACCTCTCTGGGCAGGCTGTTCCAATGCCTGATTACCCTCTCTGTAAAGAATTTCTTCCTAACATCTAACCTAAACCTCCCCTGGCAGAGCTTGAGCCCATGTCCCTTTGTCCTATTGTTGGTTGTCCACTTCCTCCATTTCTTATTAGGTATATGAGATGCAGAAGAAATCTGTGCTGGCAGCGCTCCAGTTCAAGATAGACATTATATTGCTGCTGCACAGCGGCAAAAGCATTTCATAAAAATTTCTGTTGAGCAATTAGAAAATTATTCCTCTCAGACCATGACAGAAGCTTGATTTCCACTTCAAAAAGTAATTCAGAATGTTTTAAACAATGGTTATTAAACATTTTAAATTCAGCAAGTCTGAATAAGTTGTGACTGAAAATTTAACGGAGATAATCAAGAAGTTCTCTGGACCATCAATACTATTTCAATGAATTTCACATCACTAAGAAAGATTTCACAGGACTGAGGTGTGGGAACAACTAATACAGCGTCAGCTTTCCACTGAGTAGGTAAACTGATCTAAATTAACATAGCTGGACAACCGAAAGAAAATAATGGAAAAACACATAATTTTTGACTATTCCAGGGCATTGAAAGCAAAACTAATCGAAATTATTTAAGCTTATAAGAAACAGAGATGGTCAAATAAAACTGACTTCTTATACTGATCAACTATAATTAGAAATTGGTTGAAGACAAAGCCAACACATGTAGTAATTATACAACTAATGGGCATTTAACAGCATGCCACATGGCAAACTGAAGGCATAACTATACAAAATTAACTGGCTCTGTGAAATATATTGCAACTACAGTTTCTGAATTGTATACAGAGATCTATTAAGCACTATCTTCTACTTTCATTTTAGAAATGTTATAAAATAGGTTCTTGACTATAACATTATTTAATATTGTTTTCAATCATTGAAATACAAGAGAAACAAAAACCTAAAAATGACAAAGTTTCAAAGGAGAGAAGCAGAGAAAATTAACAATTATGGCTAGACACATACTAAAACCAGTTTGTTTCGTTTTCTGGCTGCAAACTGCATTCAAAGGAATGTGGAAACATACTTAAAAGGACAGGCATTCACCAACTGCAGAAGCAAAGGCCCAGGGATTTTTTAGACTTCCGATCTGATGTCATGGCCAAGACTGCTACAAAAATGAGGTAGTGCAGCAGAAAGGAGGGTTGAAACCATACAATTCATTAACCAATCCCGTTTTGTTAATAGTGTTCCAATTAAAAATGTATTTAAATTATTTTAAAGGATCCAAAGAAGAGTGTCACAGATGCATAAAGGATCCAAAAGATTTGAGAGCATATTTACTTACTTTAAAAAAGAAAGCAGAAGAATGACTTGTTCAGTTTGTAAATGCCTACAGTGAAAACAGCAATGTCACAGCGTGCACTTCAGTTTAGCAGACAAAAGGCAAAGGATCTGACAGCTGGATACTGAAAGATGACAAATTCAGGCTCAGTATAAGAGGCATGTTTTTAACAGTAAGTAATTACATTTTGAACAATTTGGGTGGATTCTTAATCTTAGGAGTTTTCAGATCAGTGCAGGATGCTTCTTCTAAAAACAGCTGTAGTTCAAACAAGAATTTGAGGAAGTTTTAGAAACTGCTCCCTGCAAAAGAGCAGACTGAACACATGGCATTTCCTTCTGCCTTCTGAATCAGATTACACTGGAACTGTTAAATTTGTCTCATGGACATACCTCAAAGGATGTCGATTTAAGAAGGGAAGTGGGCATGAGCATTTTGGACATGTTGGACCATGCAATACAGCTGGGGCTACATGGCTGCACTACACTGCAGCCTCAAAAGCACCACCTAAGTGTAAAACTGTGTTGATAGAGGCCCTACATTTCTGTACCAGAAATTATGAAAATAAAAGCAGGAACAGCATGCTATGTTCAATCTAGCAAATGCCAGAAATTCTGCATGCCAGCAGATTGCTCAGCCCAAGCCTGCAAGGGTACTGCTCCTTTCAGACTGTTTGTGTCATGAGAGAGAAAAACAAGAGGGGTGCAATGCACCTGAAAGAAGCAGTGCACCTTTTTTGCCTTAGTGAAATAAAGGTGAACAGGCCTGACATGCTGCAGACAAGACTTCACTACGTAAACAAAAAGGTAGTTGGAAGAGACAGATGTCTGCAAATTTCCTGCTTGAATTGTATCCATACCTTTTATAAATACAAAACTTGCAAACACTGAGTTTCCAGTCTCAGGAAATTAAATGACTTCAACTGATGGCACTCCTTTTTGGATGTAAAGGAATGGGATTCAAGTTAATGTCTTGTCTAGTGCCAAGTAAGAGCTTTAACTAGAATCTCTCGTACCTTAAGACGAGACCTCATGCCACAAGGCTGCTGGATGTTTTGGGTGTGACTACCAAGTTCTCACCTTGAGAGTCATCTTTGAACAAAGAAAAGATCATATAAACACAGCCTCTTTTGAAGAAATCTGTCTTAGGGAAAAGCTGGTATACAGATTTAGCTGGAGAATGTTCTCCAAGAGAGAGTGTAAGATTTTTCACTCAAGTAATTCTTTCAGTAGCCAAGATTCATACTTCACAATTTAGAACTTCTGCATACCCAGCTGACAGAATTAAGATGCAGCGTAGGAGTTCACCCTGCGCAGACGGTGAGCATAATGTACAGTCATCATAGAGACAACAGTTCAGAGATAGAAAAATCCTTCCAGGTTGTTCATGACAGATCTATGGCAATGGTCACCCACGACAATATATTTTTAGAGTTCTGTACAGCCCACTTCTATGCATGCTCTTCCCAGAGACCCTCTAATTCATACATACTGTTAAAGCTCACGTGACTCTCTTCAGCAAGATACATCATAGTATCACTTTTGGATCCGCGCTTTCCCACATGGGCAGCATGCTCTTATGGAGCTGTATTTAAAGCTGTGGAACCAGGGACTTTGCAGTTTAACAGCATCAATATAGCCCACAAACTTTTCAAGTCCATATTTTATTTCATTCATATTTCACAGTCTGTTTCTGTAAAGTTTTAGCAAAAAGGTTGTGTTCTATAACAGAGTTCTTAGGCTACTGTATTCAGAGCTAGCAATGGACTTTGAAAGTACAGAAAATATTTACATTCCAACCAGGACAGGAGAATTTCAAAAAGACATAGCAAAAGTAATCAAAAATATCAACGTTTATTAAACCGTAATATAAAAACAGCAGTCTGCCTGACCCATCAAACTACCTCACCTGCTCGTTGTCAGCAACAATTGAAGACACAGCAGGCCACTCAACTGACTGTATAGACTGAGATAGCTGTCTTCAGCTAACCTGTTATTATGAAGATCAAAAAAATTTGTAAGTTCATTGCTTACAGGTTTCCAATCACAGGCTAATATCTCTGATCAGATCTACCGTACCACTTCCCTATTCTGGTCTTGATGTAGTCAACTAATTTTCTCAATGCATTTCCAAGCTAACCTATTTTATTATAGTGCAGCCGAGAAAGGAAAAGTCCTTATTGTTTAAAGCTTTAGGAGGGCTTCCACGAACAAAGGCAGCTAGGAGAATCTGAACAGAATGGTACCCGATAACATATTTATCACTAGGGGCCTTCAACATCCTTTTTTTTTTAATAGATGTTGCATCAAAATTTGCAATTATCTAGGGATATGTTTCCTAAGGGGCTCCAGATTTACATATAGAAGCTCCAGAGTGGATTTTTCTAGTTCAGTAAATACTATTTAAGTCTGGACTGATGCCCAGTAGGAGATTTCTAACCAGCTGCTGGACTTTATTCACAGATTTATTGAATATATATTTATACAAATTACACCAGCTGAAGGGCTCATTAGCTGTAAGCACAGCCACCTCAGCCCACCCTCAATGCTGTCACGGGAAAAAATACATGTGGTACTATGAAGATTATGAAAGATTTCTATCAACTGAAGTCTCCCTAAGTCAGATGGCATTACCCCGCAAGGGAAGTTTTTAATTCCTTTTTACTCATTCAGAGCAGTGGAAATAGGATGGAGAAGAGGTCATCGGTAGATTAATTTTTCCTTCTCTCTCAAATAGCTAAGATTGGACTTCACTTTTTCTGACTTGCTTTTATCTGTAGGTAGCCTGAGCCCATCACCTTGTTTTCTAGGACAGTAATTTCCTAAAAATACGTATTCTGAACTTCAAATTCTCCTCTCCATTTAATAGGTAGAATAAGAACTTTAAGAAAAGTAGGAAAAATATCCTATGTTCTTTTTCATACCTCATGCTTCTAGGTCTGTTACATGTATCTGATCAATGGAACCGCCTCCTCCTTTCCTTCTTGTAAGAAGCTCAGAAGAAACAAGCTCATCTTCTTTCATAAATGGCCTAAAGGTACCATCACATCTATCCTGCCAAATGTCATTTGGTGCAGATAACACAACTGATAGACTGTGTCTAGGTTGGACATGTCCTACATCGTTACACTGCACTATGCTGCTTTCTGGGTTTGCTGACTGAGTTTCAGTATTGCTGGGCTGCAAGTTATGAGACATCCTAGTATCACAACTGTAGCAGGTATATTTAAAAAATACATCACAGAACGGTCTATGAACACTTTTAATCAATTCCCACATACTGTACCAGCCTTCAGCAGGTGGACAAGATCCCACAAAAGGCGTGGCTACTAGTTTGCTACAGCTCCACTAGGGCAAACCCTCCCACAGTATTTCTCTCTAGGCCCATGGCTAGTACAAATAAGACTCATGTGCCTCCTCTTTGTAAGACATGTACAGCATTTCTTCCCATCAGTGTAAAAAGGGTGAAATCCCCTATGAGAGAGAAGTCCCTTACAATTTCTCTAATGCACCTATTTGCAGAAGACTACAAAAGCCTTCTCTGCAGTCTTCTGCAATATTGACTCCCAGAGGCATCAGAAAATGAACACATCTAGTCACAAATTACCAAGACATCCACTGTACTTTCAAGTTTCTTTTTTAAGAATCTGAAACAGATCACAGAGGTAATCAAAGCATAAAAATAGCCAGTCATCTAGATGGCACACTGAAATCACTGTCACACAGAAAGGAATATATCATAGATGATACAAATTCTTTAACATTCTTAGACAAAGGCATTCTCAGTTTTCTACACAGACTACTCTGGAAAAAAACCCTTCAGACTGGAGGGAGTGACATAGTAAAGTGTATACATAAACTGAAAAGAAATAAATCTCTGTAAAACATTTTGTAACATGACTACTGTGGATCTCCACTAGCAAGATATCTTAGGCCAACATCAAGGCCAGTATCTTACACATACAGTAGTGTTAGCTATATCTCAAGGTAAGCAGGCTAGGAATGATATAAATCGATATGGAGGAAAAAATGTTTTGGAATTTGTTTAGTTTTTTGAAGTTCAGGCTTAGGTAGATAAAATTTTTAGGGAGTTTATCCAAGCTGACACATCCCCACCCCTAGTATGTGCACCTGATTTCTCTAAATAAAAAAAAGAGATGGAAAAGGATGGGAGGACATCACCATAGACCACTATGCTCCTCTCATTTCACCTTTTTTTTTTTTTCATACTTAGAAACCTGATTTTGCAGAAAAAAATGGAGTTTATAAAGACATACATATCAAGTAGTATGCAATTAGTCTTGTCAAAGTAATCCTGGTAAATCAATACTTTCCTTGTCCTTCTTTTTTTGGTCTATCACCGTAGTTGTTAATATCAATTAATATCAATAATCCATCAGCTACTGAGAAAACACAAAGCCACCATCCTTGTACATTTCTTACCATAAATGCACATGGCTTTGGAACAAACACTTCTAGTGCAAGCCTTGTGATTTTTATTCACTCAACTGTACAGATCAAAATCTAAAGTATACTCAGCAAAACATGCCATTTTACTTGGGTTCTAAGACTGCAATGAATACAGAATGCCTCTTTACCACAAGCAGATTTCCACTAATTCAAATGAATTGAAACCCCAAAGCAAGACTCTCTGCTACCAGAAAAGACAGCAACAACCTAAAGATAACACCCCACCAACACTCTTTCCTCTCCTCACACCAACTCCCTTCCCCTACTTGGAATTGACGATGGCCCAACACTGAGGCCTGTTCTGCTGTTGCACTCTCAGAACTATCTGAAGATGGGAATAGGAGGATGCTTGCAGAATACTGCAAACTACTGTCTTTTCACTGCAAGAATGGGAACATGCCAGCAGAGCACGTCCACGCTTCTCGAGTCCAAGGAATTATACAGGGTTAGCATGGAGTTCAAGTCACACTGCAGTACTAAGTACCCATTTTGTCAAGAACCCACCATACTATTCCAGTCCCACAAACTGATAATGGCAATGTGACTTTGCAAGTCTTGGACTCAAAAAATGCTCAAATAAAAGTTTGAGACAAGAAAAAGGAGGCACAGAAATAAGCTGGCCAACAGCTATGCACCTTTTTACGACATGTTGGGATATGTGGGATCTTCGAGGTTGCTATCAGCTTTGTCAGACCCTGTTAGAGAGGCTTCTAGCTCTGCCCATGACTGTGGAGCATTGTTCTTTATTGCCTCTATGAAAAGTTGTGTTTGGTGCTTCAGCCGGTCCAGCTCGGCCTGAGTCACCTGGTTCTGATGAATGAGCTCCTTGGTCTTTAAAGTGATCTCCAGCAATCCTGACCTGCGTAGCACAACAAGTGTATTCTGAAAGCGTCTGCACTTGCTTTGTTGTTGCAAGAGCAGCTCGGGGGTAGTGCAAAGCTCTTCTGGTATCAGTGGGGGGCTCCACACTGCAGACTGTGTTGTAGTCTGTGAGGCACCCTCGCTCTCATGAAGAGTGCACTTTGCTGCCTGCAGAGGTCCAAAAGGCAAAAGGGGAGTCAAACCTGGCACTTTTGGAGTGTCACTGGAAACATTATGAAAACCAGAAAGAGCTGACAGTCTTCCACTTGTCACCAGAGCTGAAGAACTTTGCTGGTTAGAATCCTGAGGGGTCTTAAAGCTAACTGGTAGAGGGGCAAAAGGACTAGTAGGCAAGCCTGTGCTCATCAATACAGGAGAAGTCTCCAACTTGGGTGCTTCTGTGCAGAGTCGTTTATGGCAAGTGGTTTCCTGACATTCTTCTAGATCGAAGGAATGATCTCTTTTGCAGGGCTGTGGTGCTATTTTGGGATAAGAATTCAGGATGGGCAAGTAATTAGTGGAGTCATTTCTCTTTTTCCCAACAGGGTGAGGATTAACGGGAGGTGGGATTGATGGACGAAGAAACACTAGCTGCGGCTGAGCTGGAATCACTTCAAAGGATGGTTGCACAGTCCAAGACTGGAGCTGTGGTGAACTGCCCTGAGAAGTGAAACAGGGAAAAAACAGAAATCTTACAAATTCTGTGGAACAGAATCAAAAAAGTCTTAAATGAAACAGGTGGACTGTGACATTTCTCCAAATTTTATATATACTATCCAAATAATGTGTTCTGAATACTTTTCCATCAAACTCATCCTTCTCCTTCTGTGAACAGGCATAATGCTGGAATCAAACTTGTAATCCATAATCCTTTCACAATGCAACAGCAGATAAATTTAAAAACAATTCAATCTGAATTTATACATTTTTTCCTAAAGAAGGATTACAGCGCACATTTAAATTGTACAGTGTTCATGTAAAAGTTTATTGCAAACTTAGAATCAAACAACAGGTGCACAGAAAAGTTGAAAAATAATTAACCTAGGTGGTTATGAAATATATTAAGAGTGAAGGAAAGAGTGCAGAGACATTTTAGGAACAATTCAGACTTCCTCTGTTGAAAGGTAGCAACTCAAATCTTGTTGATTCTACTCTTATAGTGAGTTTTTGAAATCGTTACTTAAAATAGACAACAGATGTTCAGTAAGTCTTGCAATTTAAGCACAATACACAGTTTCAATAAATTTAAAAACGTGAAGTAAAATAAAAAAAAAAAAAAAGCTGAATATAACCAATGCAAGCAAAAAAGCCTGCTGTAAGCCCAGAAGAGTTTAGCTTCATACCTCTGGTGAAACAGTGCACTCCAATAAACCTTAAAAGCATTATATTTCAAGAAAAATGCCCAAGTTTTTACTCCCTCCCACAAGCCATATTCTGGAATAGAGGGGCAGACATCTATTTTTACAAGATATTACCTCTTTTTCCCCCAACACATTACTACAGATCTTCATGAGATCTTCTGGCCAAAACCATGCCTGCTTTTCTCCAAAGATATCAAATGGTCTTCTTAATATATTTAGGTCATCACCACTACAATTATACTAATATCATATATTGTCAGCTGCTTTTTCAGTTCTTTACAACCTGGAACACAACTGGCATGCTTGCTGAAGGAACAGTTTTTAGCTACCACAAATACAAATTTTATTATTTTTAGTACTATCTGAAACCCATATCCTTTCCACCAGTCTCATAAGTTTTAAAAGCTAACATGCTTTGACAAAGTCCATTTCCCCAGTAAAGGACTTGAACTCACCAAAAGCAGGTATTACCCACTGATTAGGATACTGAGACTTGCAGATAACATTCAATTACCTACTCTGACACAACGTTTCTTCAGTTCTGTGGGCAAGATCCTTATGGAACAGGGCTACAGAAGCACTAGCTGTAAAATTAAATACTACTACCATAACAGAGAAAACAGGACATACAAAAGAGAAGCATGTGGAGATGTTAGGAGTGAGGAAGCATATAAATACTGTGGCTACACATACACAGGAAAGAACACGTAGCCTTAATGAGCAATGGTTTGGAGTCAGAAGTCGCCATGTCCTGCACAACTGTACAGCACCCAGCACAGCAGAGCCCCAGGATCATTGAGGCCAAAAGAGCTGTGGTAACTCTTTATCTTGTTCTTGGGTTTCTTCCTATCTCTTATCTACTTTCTTCTCCTTTTCCTTCTCATATTCCACTCCGCTGTTGTTCTCCTACTCCAAATCTCATTTTCAGTAGAGGAAGACACCTTTATTTTACTAATTTTACAAATTGTTGTGGGTTTTGTTGGGGTTTTTTAATGAAAGCTATGAAAGACAACATCCTGTCTAAAAGGTCTTCCTATTCATTAAGGACTTTTACAAGACTGACAGAAACCTTGACAGCAGTAGCACTGTGTTTTCCAGAACTGATCCCCTCTTGATTTTTTTTGGTTTTTTCTTTTTTAGTAACATTGTTGTTAGCTGTTTACATTCTGAAATTGGGCCAGCAGGTAACAGCAGGTAACCATCACTGTGCAGGATCACAGTGGTTCCAAGAGAGAAGGATGATGCTGATTGAAATTGAAACTGGAACAAATAAACAGCAGTAACTGGATACTTTTTTTTTTTTTTTTTTTGGTCCAGCGAGCCCAACTGAGGGCAGTGCTGAAAAGATCATTTTAAAAGATGGCCAACATGACTATTTGAGATTACCAGGCATAATGAGAAAAGGGCAAAAGATACTTCATTATTATTCTGACCTAGACTTGTTGTTTTTGTTTATTGTAGTAAACATTTTTCAATTTAACATTATTGTCCTTAACCATACATAATTAGACTTACATGTTATGACACACTGCTCAAGAGAACCAAGTGATAACTTTATCTACCTCCAACACTTCCTTGCCAAATTCTGTCTTTGCTACACTACCAAGTTTTTTTAATATATATGTGGTTGCGGCTTTATATAAATATATATATATTTACATATATATAAAGCTACTTATTATTAGCTGCTTCTGCCAACTGTTCGCAACACAACATGGAGCTTAACATTAAACTACCACTGCAATCAGTGTTTAATTTTTGAGCTCTGGGCCAAAGCCTATCAACCTTTAGCGAAGTTTGACCCTGCTATAACTAACTTAAGAATTTGTTAACATAGTATTTTGTCAAGATAAGGCACAATGCTTAGAGAACAGAATCATCTCCCCTACAAATGCAAAGTCTGCTAAATACTAACAGAAACCCAAATCTGTATGTATTGTGTATCACAATGATACACAGTGTTTAAAAGTTCTCGCTTGTTGTCCTAACAGATTCATTAGATTTACAGATTCATTAGAAAAAGAATCAGGATCTATATTCCTCTTTGCCCTTCTCACTGTATTCTCAGAAGTATTCTAATAAAAAAACACTGAAGAACTTTTGCTCTATTCCAAAAATGAGTGTGACAGAGCAAGAGATCTAATAATAGGACAATACTTGGAGCTCTTGTATTTTCTGTTAAAACATAAAAGTTATGGGTCTCACAGATGCGCTGGAAGAACTACACATTACAAAATACTTAAGAGTATAAATAGGGAATGTAATTGTTGCAACGTGAGCCATCACAGGCAGTTAAGGGAAACAACTACTAAACTAGAAGTATCACAGCTAACTTCAGATAAGGATTCAATACTTGCGTTTATAACATTCTAGATTAGTGTTTCCCATTGCATATGAAGCCCTTATAGGACCTAAGAACAAGCAAACAAACTTACCATTCTACTTCATCATCTTTATTGAATGAAAAAGACAACACCAGTTTTCAAAAGGAAATCACCCATTTCTTTGGTGCTATTTACATAGCATTGTTAAAGATGTATTTTGGGGGGATTCCTTTAGGACAAAGAGGTTTAGTAGATGTAGCAGAGCTGCTTCATCTCACTTTTTTTTTTCCCCATCTTAGTGATTCTAGCCTGCCCCTCAAAAGAACAGACTGTCACATAAGAACTTAAGTTACCAGTTACTTTCCAGACTGCAACAAAGCAAAATCTTTTTGAAAGGAAAAGTATTTTTTTAAAAAAAATAAGAACATGGAATATTTTTCAATATATTATTTCTTACCTACCTGCTTAACTAACACATTCTTCATTACAACCATCGGAGAAAGTGCAGGAAAGGAGCTGCTTGTGGTCCTCGGGCATTGCCAAGGTCCATCCTCTGCATTCCAACACAACGTATTCAGCACATCCTCAGAGTCCGTCTGCTCCATAGCACTTGGGCACTCTGAACTTCCATCTGCCAGATGTAGAATTCAGCTGTTAGTTGTTTCCCATGCAACATGCTTAGTACTTCCTTTCAGTTCTGCATCCTTTCAACCAAGTAATAAAGAACAAGAAAGTTTAGATCTGTAATATCAACAAAATTAGAGCTGCTGGGACAGCTGTCAAATAGTCCTTAATAAAACGCTTTATATTTCAGGTCAGTTCTCATAGACAATTTCTCCCCCAAAAAATCTATGACTTTTTTGTTCTTTCGTATTTAGTCTCCAAGCGACTGCACACTATCATGAAGGTTGCTCTAAAAAACTGGTCCAGGAAAGAACTACAGGCTCCAGGACTGCCACATCTGTAGTTTGTGCTGCAGGCATTTTGTGTCTTGAAATTTTCTATCTAAAAACTCAGTACAGCAGATATCTCTCACAAAAGTGCTTTTTTTCTCTCCTTTAAAGGTCATCTTTGCACAGTTTTGTTGACTATTAAAATGGCACACTGCGTCTACATTTTAGTGATATTATAACAATTACTCTCTGGTTTATCTGGTCAGACCATAAGAGACATGAGACAGTATAATCCAACAGTTCCTTCATCACTGCAAAGAACAAAAAGTAATTTCCCATCTCCACTTCTAGACTCCCTAGGCTGAGATTCTTCCATAAATTTTTTTATTAGTCACATTTTAAATTCCCATGCCATTCAAATTCACAGGATGAACTTTATAACTAGATAAAGTTCCACTCCAAAAGACTTTGGTGGTAGGATGATTGCAGATGAAACCTCTCTTGCATAGAAAGGCCCTCTATGGTAATGAGACACAAACTGTAGGGGATTAGTCACATTTGTCAAACATCACCAATAAAAGCAAAGCCTGAACAAGATAAAACACAAAAAAGTTAACACAGTTGTTTTCTAAACCTGAATATCCAGAGTCTTTGTCAGATTCAGCTGCCGCCATGCTGAGGCGATGATTGAAGCTCTTCATTTCCATCACTTTGCCCAGTAGTTCTTCAAGGGTCTCAGGAGATGATTGTTTTGTCTGAGTGCTTCCATAGTGCCAAGGGCAGTTTTTAATGCCTTTTCCATCAAGGAACTACAAAAACAATAAAGAACAAAGAAAGACTTTCTCTGAATCTAAAAAAAGCTCCATTAAGTATAAGACAACAACAGTGGCCATGTTTGTCATAAGGAAATCTGGTCATGAAAGGTTTGCTGTATCTGTAAAGCCATCTGTAGAATTCCATTAAACTCCCAGCCTCACATTTGCCATGTTTATCACATATTTAGAGTAGAAAATAAAATTGCCAATAAAACAAGTTTATTCCCTGCAAAACTCCCAAAACTTCACGTTTAACAGCACATTACAGAGCAGAAAAGAGAGGCAATAATTCTTTGCGTCAACTGAAACTTTGTAGACTCTTCTGAACTCAAATTTTACACCTGCCTTCAGATGATTTTTCAAGTTTCAGGAAAGTTTCCATGAGCCAATCTTTCAGTCCCCTGCACCAACTACAAAAGAACAATATCATAGTAGGCATGGCTTTGAATCCTTTAGGATAGGCTAAAGATGCCAAAATGACAAAGGCACAGGAAGGAAGAACCTAACTGAAAAAGAATATGGTACATGTATTTTAATTTTTAAAAAAATATTTACTGAATGCCACCAAAGACATTTTAGAAGTACTAAAGACACGGATGCAGCTGAAGGGGCAGAATGCACCCATCTTATTCAGCTCCTTTCTTCAGGGGCTAAGCAAGCATAGTACAGAGCACAGGGCAGCCAGCCTTACTCAATTACCTGAAGCAGGACCATTTCATACTGAAAATTTCTGAATAAAGTCCAGAGTAGATTCACCTGGAGAGCACAATGCATCAGTAATTTGTAACTCCATTATGAATTCTGTTGGACAAGGTAAAAATTCCTTACTGCACACACAAAACTTGGGTAATAGGAACTTCACTTCTATATCTGCTAAAAAGGTTATGCCTAAATCTATGAAGTTCAGCAACATGGGTGACCAAGACACAACAGCAGATACAAAGTGTATGGTTGTTATCTGTAACTAAAACAATGTCCCTCTGACTCAGTTAGGACAGTTGGACATCTCCTTTTATTCTGCCAGTGAGTTAAACAGAGACTTCAAGAAATACCTCAAAATACTGAAAGAATGAAACACAGATTGAAAACTGATGTATTAGACATGTCTCTTCACCCCCAAAAAGCAAAACAAACTAAACACTAAAAGCTATTCATAAACAAGATATATTTCAAGAATTAAAATTACTCAGGCCATATTTATCTCACAAAAACTTTGATGTCCCAAGGACTGAATCTCAAAACAAGACAGATACGCTGAGTGAAGCCCATACAACAAATACAGCTGAATCTGCAAAGCTGTGGTTTTGTTAAGTCTGATTCACTCACAAGAGTAAAGTAAGTCATCAGAGAAAAGAAACTTAAATAAGTGATGAGTGAATATGCTGGGGGGGGTAAAGAAATCCATACCGCTAAAAGTGTGACACATAACATATTCCTTACAGTGCACTCCTAGGGGAGACATGGCCTTAGAATTGCCCTCTTCTTCCCGCACCCAGAATGAAAACACTGAAAGGCTGAAACTAAAAGCTATGAAAATCAGAATATGGTAGTAACATTATGGCCTCCCATGCTACATACTTGTCACAGCCTTCAACAGTTTCCTGAGAGTAGGCAGCTTCTACTTAAACAAAGTTTCAGCTTCTCTGAAAGAAGGTAAATGTGAGTTTGGCTAACGGGAAACTGACATAATGAAGTGCAGAAATTACTTCTAATGTTATCTGTCGAAATTACTTTCCTATAAAGTAACCATCTGAAGTTATGTCTCACTTTAAAACTTTAAACTATAGAAACAGGAACTCAGGAGCCTGCATCATAGTCAAGCTAGCAGTCCATCAGTAGCAGTATCCAGTGCAAGCTGCTTCAAATGACATTGCAGCAGACATTCTGGAACAATTTACCCTGAACTGCAAGTTTCTTCTTAAGGTCCTGCCAACTGGTTGTTAGAACTGTGCTCCAAAACCTCGAGCCTTGGCAGCTACAGTAATGAATTCTGAAATGGTAAGATGACTGTCTATATAACTACAAGAATGATGGAATAATGGCCAGCAGAAGAGACTTTCCTCAAGTAGCTACTTGCATAGTTTTTACTTTCAGTTTTCAGCCACACCTGCCTGCCTACCTACTAACAGGTGTGGAGCAAACACGATTACGTAAGAGCAACCTAGTTGCCATCCCCGGAATGGAAGACGCGCTTTAAGTCCCCGATCCACGCTCTCACTACTTAGTCCTTTCTAGGACACCCCAAAGCAAAACTAGAAACAGAAGGATAGAAATAAGTAAAGTAAGAACCCCTCATCTGCCAGCCCTGCATGAAGGGAAGCTTTGGGAACGGCTGGCACATCTTTTCCTCTTACGGAACAAACCAAAACAACAAAACCACAACCCCAAATAAACAAACCAGAAGCGCCGCTCTCCTGAGACGCGGGCGTGCGATCCTCGTGCCCGTGCCCGTGCCCGTGCCCGGGCCCGAGCCCGAGCCGTCCCCCGCCCCCCGTCCCTGCGGGCGGGAGCTCCGCCGCGCACCGCCTGAAGTACCGGGCGCCGTCCACCCGACCGCCCCTCCGCCCACACGCCAGGCCCGGGCCGCGGGGAGCCCCGGAGCCCCATGGCGTGAGGAGAGCCCGCGCAGGCGGGACGAGCCACCAGGCTGCCAGAGACGGACGGCCGCTCGCAACACGGCGAGGCGCATCAGCACATCCCAGCACGGCCCCCGGCCCGCGGCCGCCCCTCACCTGGGCGCGGGGCCGCCACAGCTCCGCCGTGCCGCGCATGCGCCGCAGCCGCCCCGGGCACGCCCCGCCCGGACGAGCAGCCGCGGAAGAGGCGCGCATGCGCACGGAAGGGCTGTGTGCACGGGCTCGGTGGCGGCCGTTGGCTCCGGTGGAGCTCTGAGGGGGCGGCAGCGCCGTCAGAGCCGGGAGTTTGGGATGGCGCGGAACCTTCCGAATGCTGCGCAAATGAGTACGCTGACAGTCACTTCAAATATGAGGAAAGCAGCATTAAAGAGGTCCAAAAGCTTTACAGTCGTCTCAAAGAGGGGAAACATGGCAAAAAGAGTTATCATAGAATCAATTAGGTTCTGAGATCGTTGAGAGCAGCCTATGACCAAACACCCCCCTGTCAACTAGACCATGGCAGTAAGTGCCCGGTGCAGTCGTCTTTCCTTCAACATCTCCCGCGATGGTGACTCCTCAACCTCCCTGGGCAGCCCATTGCAATATCTAGTCACCCTTTCTGTGAAAAAATTCCTTCCAATGTCCAACCTAAACCTCCCCTGGCATGGCGTAAGACTATGTCCTCTCATCCTGTCACTGGTTGCCTGTGAGAAGAGTCTGATGCCCACCCGGCTACAACTCCTTCCAGGTAGTTGGGGAGAGTGATAAGATCTCCCCTGAGCCTCCCTCAGGTTAAAGAACCCCCTCTCCTTCAGCTGCTTCTCATAGGACTTGTGCTCCAGACCCTTCACCAGATTCGTTGCCTGTCTCTGGACACGCTCCAGCATCTCGATGTCTTTCTGGAACTGAGACGCCCAGAATTAGGCACGGAGCTCGAGGTGTGGCCTCACCAGTGCTGTGTACAGGGCAAGAATCGCTTTTTCCTGTCATGAGTGAAGGATTTACGTGGTTGGTAAACGTGAGGTCGTGAAATATGTGGATTTCATTTCCATGCATATAAAACAAGGGCAAATAAATAGGAGGAAGTAAATCCTCTGGTTCAATGAATATAACTAAAGTAGCTATTCTTATTCTGAGAATTCCATAAATGCTACTAGCACCCAGAAATCTGTCAGAATACTTTGCATTCGGACATGAAAGCCATTTATTAGAGAAAACTGAAAAGGCTGTGTGGAAGGACTAAGCAAAACCACAATGAATTCCCCAAACAGAAATGGATGAAAGAAAACTTTTATTGTTATGATCTTGTTAAAGAGCCTGAAACATGCTGATTAAAAATATCAACAAGACCTAATAAATTCCTGAGAGAAAAACAGAAGAACCTTTAATCTCCACGTTGTCTCATAAACAACCTGTCAAATGCAAAACCAAAAATGTTTGTGACCACATGAAGTGACACTGCCATTTTGAAAATATGACACCGATGGATTCCAGTTCTACTAATCTGAAATGCTGTGAGAGAATGCTAGTGACACATATTCCTAGGATGTACTTTTGAGTATTTAAATGCCAGAGTTGAGTCTGGCCTATTCTAAACTGTGGCATGATATCTGGACTCTGGATTTGGATCCCTTACTGTTCAGGAGGTTTGGGGTCTGAAGAATAGCATGTTAAGAATTCTGTTGTATCATCATTGTATCGTCATTACTCAGACATGGTCCTGTTTGCCTTGGAATGTTTGATACCAGGCTTTCATTCAAGAGGCAGCAGGTAGGAGAACCAAAATACTGTCTGTTTAATGGAGGAGTTTTCTTGGATAGTCAAGGTAAATCTATCTTCTGAATAAATTAAATCTTATCACCTGAATTCTCCTTGAATTCAGTTGAATTAAACCTTAGGTTTATATTGAGCATTATCATCTGTATTCTTCCTGCTCCAAAATATGCCTTTTTTTTGTGGTTTTAATAATATTTCTGTCATTGCCTCTTCTCTTCCTTTCATTTGATTCTTCACTGATCCAAGATCTTATTCACTGTGTGAGTTCAGTGACTACTGTCAGTGGCAACAGGATGTTTTCCTTTTACCTTATGTTGTACAGTGGTTGATTTGTTTATCCTAAAGGTGAGTGTTTTGACAGATAAGTATTAACTTTTTGTTCACTTCCCTGTTTATTCTGGCCATCCAACAGGAAAAGTGTGAAAAGAATATGAGTGAAGTATGACTGTATGTTTATTCAGTTCAGGTGTTTCAACACTTTTATTGAAAAAAGTTGTTGAATCTCTTCTTTCAGGAGAAGATGCAGAAATAATCTTTTATGGCTTAAGAGGGACAAAGGCAAGTATTTATCCAATGAGGTGGTTAAATAATAGGTCTTGTGTGCTTGCTGAACAATTATAAAGGTGTTGATGCATGGACTTCATAAATGCTTATGGGACAAAGAATCTTTTGTCCTAACACAGGAGTAGAAAGAAATGTTTGGCAAACTTTGAAAGTAAAGCATAGCCAGGTCAGAAGAATGTGGTTTCATATTACGCTGTCAGAACTAGAAATGCTGGGTCTGAAAACACTATGTACTCAATACTTTTTCTTCATATACTTACTGATTTGTTTTGGTATTACAGGCAAAATACAATTTAAGAGATACTAAATTGTGTTAAGTTAGTCTACAAATAAATAGCTTTGTTCATCTCACTTCATTGAACCAAAGTCTAATTCTTATGATACTTTAATACAAGTATGCTGTATTTTGCTCCTTCTGTCATTCACTTCTGTAATTTTAATACATACATAGAAAAATATTGTTCAAATGATGCCTCAAAGTTTTCATTGGTCTTAACAAAATAATGAATTTATGCAGATAAAGTGTTTGCTTCACCTTTCAGTGGAGGGCCCTCAAAGGTGTTTCCTTTTATAATTGTGTTAGCTGTGTTGTTAGACATGAAAACAATATTAAAGCTTCAGACCTGTTTGAAAAGACATTCTACATGTGGGTTTTGTTAATAATTAATATCTTATTTAATAAATATCAAAGCAGGAAATGTTGTGTGGTCATGTGCTTTGACCTGAAATCTATCACAGGTCATAGAATTTCACCCAGCAGTTGACGTAACAAGATTTTTCTCTAATGAAGTAATAGCTTTTTTTTTCTTCTACATTTGAAGTTTTTTTTCTTCTACATTTGAACTTTATCTAGGTATGTATCCTTTTAAAAGTACACATCTTTCATATTCTTGTATCCGTCTGCACCTTCATCTTTACCATAAATATACCCAATTGTAGAGAAGGCTGAATGATGTTAATTTAAAAATAACAATGATTAGCAGAGGTGGCATATCAATAATAATGCACTTTTGATGCTCTCTACACTCTTCTGTACTGTTTTATGTTCGAGTAGAAAAAAGACAGTTGTAATACCTCCTTTGCGAACTCCTAGACTTTTGGGTCAACTGAGGATTTAGGGAAGCTGTGCAAACGAGCAGCCCCAGTGACTGTTTTTAACCCTTGCAGCATCAGAGCATTGCAGCAGTCCAGAGTACTCTGGAGGGCAGCAAGTCCTGTTGTATTCCCTCACTTCCCCAGCACAGTCACCTTCTCTGTCTTTAGTATAGTCTCCAGTGTGTGGGAAGCTACAGGGTATAGAAGGATAACTTTACTTAATCAGTGCAATACTGTCTGGGAAATCTCATGAGAGTATTATTTTCTGATGGAGAAATCAATAGGATTTATACTGTTGTCATGCAAGAGCTACTGTTTGCTCTGAAGTAGGCTAGATGTCATGTTTTCCTGGAGTTCAAAAATTATTTGTGTTTGTATGGTGGTGGTGGCTTTGGGAGGTTTTTTTGTGTCATGAGTGTTGAATCTGTTAAGACTATCTCTACTGACTCTTTGCTATGGATTGTAACTTGTTCAGCATCTTCATTTTTCTAGCTTCATCTTAATTTTATGAACCTGAGAATTGTGATAAGCGTCTTCTCATTCTACGTGGCCTCTGTATACTTGCGTTATTTCTAATAACCACTGGGTGTCGTGTGTCTCTTTGCATTACAGGACATAGAGAGGGACAAACTTGGTCCAATCAAGGACTGCCTGTGGACTTTTCTTTCAGGATGAAAAGGCCTTTATCTAATTTACATAAAATTACAATAACTTTAAAACAATGTTATTTGTTTAGGCACATGGTGTGATTCTTGGGGTTGTCTTGTACAGTGCCAGGAGCTGGACTTTGATGATTCTTGTGGGTCCCTTCCAACTCAGAATATTCTGTGATTCTGTTATTTATGTACCAAGGGCAGCAAATATGAGATAGGAGTCTACAAACAACAGTCTAATTCTCTACATGATTTATTCCTAATACCATTTAACCAGTCTGAATGACACATTTGGTGGAAAAGCCCTAAGATGTCAGTAGGTAATTAAAGATATCCTGAAGCATAAATGCATAATGTAGCAGAATTAAAAATGCATTGGTGGTCTCAAATCTGTATTTTCCTAGATTTTAGGAACGATGTTTGACATGGCTGTATTTGAGAATATTATTTTGATAAGGATTTTGGCCTGTTATTTTCATAATTTTTACAAGCAAATGAAAAGGCAAGAATTTGTAACTTAATATGCAAGGATAATAAATGTACTTCATGCAGAAGAGAACTTGAATCTTGAACCTTCAGTACAGACCTGTGCTATGGAGGATTAAAGACCAACCATATTAGTTGCACGTAGAAGGATTACATTTCCTACAGACTAGTCATTAGAGAGATCATATGATGTGGTAACATTGATACAGGCATGTGCTGTGCCTCATAGTATGGATACATGAGCCAAGGATGTAGACTGGACGTAGGCTTTCCGAGAATCTTAGATGCCACTGTGACTCAGTTGCTTTCCCTGTAGGCTTGTTGCGTTAGATAGCTGAATTAATCTGGTGTGGGGGGATTCTCTTAGTAGAGGCTTAGCTGAACAATGTTTGTGAAATGTTCAGAATTACTAGAACATTTAAAAGACAAATACAGAACTGGCTCTTGATTTGCAGGGCAAAGTACGTTCCCCTATTGTAAGATATAGTAGCAGGATTTATTTTACCTATAACTTAGAAATCTGCACTATCACAGCGAAAAATGGAACAGTTTGTGTCCAATGCTATGAGAATTGAGAGGGCTTATAGGAGCAAATCAGGAAAAGCTGCCAAGTGGTGATTTTTACAGTGGACTGGGTATAGTATAGCCAAATCTGAACAGGTTTTTATGGCACTAGAAAAAGGCAGTGATACTTAACAAATCTTCAGAGCAACTTCTGAAACTTGTTGAGTACAGCAGCTCTTCTGAAGAAGTCTTGTTGTATAAGAGGATGTCATTATTAGAACGTGCTTTCGTTATGGAGTAATTTATGGGCCTTGCTGAGGTCCATAATTACCGTTTGCAACCTCTGGTCATGGAGAAACTAAAAACCAGTTTTTATTTCAAGTGATATAGCAGAATGGACAGAAGATACCAATCGGATTCCTAATCTCCATGCAAGTCTGCTTTCTGTTGTGCTGAATTCATGAGGAGCTACTGGGGGCTCACCACTCTTGAAAATGGGGGCTCTTGTTTACATGTCTTTGGGAAAATAATGGAGTTTCTATGAAATGTTCTGACAGTAATTGTCTTCCAGATTGTATTGATTTAACAAAAGAGAAACCTTTAAGGAAAATCTGTCAATACTGCTGAAAAGCTCACTGAAAAAATTTGTAGTTTATTAATAAATACAATGTTAATCAGTGCAATACAAAACTAAAAATAAATGAAGTAGAAATAAAATAGAAATAAAATATGGTGATAATCCATGTTGCTTTTTTTTTTTTTTTTTTTTTTTTTTTTTTAAATTGAAGTATAGTAATTGGTTTTGGTCAAAACTTTTGAAATCTTGGAATATCATCCTCTAAATTTCCAACCTTCTGGAACAGTTTTAATGTTTTTATCAAATTTCTCAAGTGTGACTATTATGGTGGTCAGATAAAATGGAGGATTGCATAGGGGGAATAGGAATGCCTGAAAACTTGTATTTCTGATCCCAAGATATTTTTTGTAATTGGATTTGTGATACCGTGCTGTAATATTGTTTTCCTTTGTAGCATTGCTGCATGGAAATAAATAGCATTGATATTAAATGCTTGTACGTTCCTGAAGACCCAAGAAAGAAACCTGTAATGGAATATCAGAAATGACAGGCATACCCAGGCTGTCACACTCTTGTCCAGCTCTGCTATGCCAACACATAAACTGCTTTAGTAGGGCAAAAGCAAAGTGTGCTAAGGATGGTAGAATATTTAGCAGATGTTATGGCATTTGTGGCTCCCGGAGTAGCCCTGTGTAGATGTAAGACTGAATTAGATTCTTTCAGTTTTGCCAGGGGCAGGAAAAATCATATCTAGTCAGGGAAGACAGTTTTTAATTTTTTTTTTTAAGGACATTCTCCACATGATGGCAGTAAAAAACCTCTGGAATTCAGAAGAGGCTTATGTTTCACCTTCAAAAGCCAAAGGGAAAAAACAAGTCAAGATGAAGAACTGAGTATGTGACTGAGCTTTTAGATTTCCCATTTTTCTCCTGGTAGTCCTTAAATTCCCCAGGTAGTTTTCCAGACAGCAAGGCTACATACAGCCTGGCACAAGGAGAATAGGTCACCTGTCACATTATACTAGAGCACAGTGTCACTCACAGGCATGCCTTCAAAAGATATTTTTGGTTTCTTATGCTGTGTATTAATGTGCAGAGAGAGGATAAGGAAAAAAAGAGGTTGTTTTTAATTCCTATCTGAAGACTTGTCCCTGCCCAAAGAACTTGGAGACTGTAGCTCATCATTTCAAGCCACATAACAGAGAGCCCTTGGACAAGAACCCAGTTTGCCCCAACTGGGCATTTAACCAACTTGGTTTGATCGCTGTAACAATGCCAGACAGAGATTAGTTGTGGAATGAGTTTGCAGTTGAGACTTAGCCTGTCGAGAGCGCTTATATATCTTGGTGTATGGAAGCACTTAGAGAGCAGTGTATTATTTAAAGAACCCAGAAGCAGCTGTGTGGCTAAAATTAAAATGCGTTTTTCTTGTATTGTTTTTGCTTGGTTTCCTGTTGCACACTCTGGACCTGTCTTATGAGAGCAAATGGGCAAAGGAAAGGGATGAGTCAAAGGGATGAAAATCGATCCTAGAAATTCCTGCTTTTCTTTTTACATCTTGGATGCAACAGATATTTGACATGAAAAGGCCTGTGGCTAAAACAGTCTTTGAAAGTCTGCTCTTTATATTCATATGCCTTTCATTCCATTCTTCAGTCATTTAGCTCATAGATTTCCTTTTTGTGTGTGAGCAGGGATTGCTCCTCTGTACCTTTCTCCCCAGCTTTCCTCCCCAGAACACAGGCAGTCTAATTCTACAGTGCCTAGCACCAAAAGTGCTATAGCTGATCAAGATGTTTGTAAAAATATCTAAGTGGCAGAAAAATACTGATAGGTAAATGAAAGCGTAAGGTACAACATAAATATGTATCAGAACAAGATCTCTGATAAAGCAAAGTTAAAAAAATAAACAAGGTTAGTTTATAATCAGTAGAGCAATTGCTCCTTTAGCAGAAAGATCATTTTCTTTGAAAGACTATATTACTTAGAAGTCTTAGCATAAAAGACATTTAGCAATAAATTTATACTCAGCTGCTTCTGACACTGGGAATTATTACCCCAGAATAGCACACAGGGAATTGGGAAATAGATTTAAGAACTTGGTCAAGGTCATATAGGAAGTCTGTGGCAGAGTCAACAAAACATGAGAATGGTAAGGGCAGTTCCTGTTCATGACTTCCCTCTCTGATCATGTGCCTTGCAGAGGTTGTAGAGCCTTGCTGTCAGACCAAGAACTCGCTTAGTCTGATGCCCTAAAAGCTGCTTTGCAACTAAGCACAAAACTCTAAGTTATGACCAGCTTGGTCTATGATTCCATATGATCTTCCAGCAAAGGAAAAAGTCATGTTTAGCTGTCAGGGAATGTAAAGGAAGTATTCAAAGAAGCACCACCACACTTGAAACAGAGGAGAGTTGCACACTATAGCATGAACCCCGAAGTCAGCAGCACTGAATGAGTCACATTATCAGTTTGAACTGTCAGGGTCTACTCTAGAAAAAATGAAGCCTAAAAACCAGGGGGTGGTTAACAGAGTCTAAATAAAACAACAAAACTGAAACTGTTGTCTGAATCAGCCTTCTGCATCAGCAATCATTTTGGCCAGTATTTTGAGTATTGGGATTAAAGATTCGGGAACAGTAGCCCTATTAAATGTTGCTAGAGACTGTGGCCTTCAGAGGTACCAGCTTCTTTTTCTTTATTAATTTTTTTTCTTATCATACAGATAATGCAGGACTGGCATTCTTGTAGATTTTCTGCAAGGAGAAAAGATGGTGATTACATTTTCTGGCTTTTTTTTCCTCTCCAGAAATAGCTCAGTTGTGAATGACCCTGTCTGATGAGTAAGAGAAGTTCAGTACGCAGCTTTGGTGCTACCAAAGGGCCCATTGGTAATTTCAATGCATGTTTCCCAAGTCTTCGGAAAGGTCATTGAGGGTGTCCATTACATGCACTCTAGAGCCTGCTGCAGTTTTCTCATACAATTTAATCTGCTGCCTGTATGGCCTCCAGTGTACCAGCAACTGACAATCTACAGTCTTTGGAATTGATTTCCTGGAATCGTGGAAGGCCTGCTTGGCCTCCAGATGACAGATGTGTGCTGGAGCTCTTAGTGCTGCTGCTCTACAGAGATGAGAGAAAATTTGCCTCATTTCAGCATTTTCTGTAAGCTTTTAAATCTTCTTGTAGTGATTTTAAGGATAAAGTTATCACTAAGATACAAGCATCTTTCCGAGTGGGCACCATTAATAATAATCCTTTGCTTTTTGTAGCATTTATCATCTAGGAACCTTTATGGGTTTATAAATATTCTCTAAGACAAACACCTTACAAATTTGATAGCTCTTGTCATAGTCATTTTGTGGCTGGGGAACCAAAAATTAAAGAACAGATAAATGAGTTGCCCAAGTTCACACACCAGGGCATCGTTACCACCAGAAAAACAGTTTTTCATCTTAGAGTTTATTTCAAGCAGTTAATGTGTGGCTTCATGCTATAACTCTCTCATTTTCAATAGGATTATACACATACTTTATTTAAAGCACATGAAAAGTACATGTTTTTCTTAGTAAACACAATACCTGCATGAGTAGAAGAGTGAGAAAATAACTTGCGATTTCTAACCAGTTTTCCAGTTTTAAGGCCAAATATTCCTCCTATTTATCCTCTCTATATAGCAAATGCTCATAAATCTGGACTACAGGTGCCATTTTCTTCCTCTTCTAGTATACAGAAGTAAAATCCAAATCTCAGACTGAGGGTCAGCATTAAAAAAAAACAAGTGGTGAATGCATATTGGGAGATTTGGGGTTTCATTGAAAAATATTAATATAAACAGTTCAATGAAAATGGTTGGTAATTTTTTCCTTAGGTGATAGGCTAAGCAGGCAATCTGAAGCCTGAATGATCTGCTCTCCTTTCAAATCTAGAAATGCCTCTTCAAACATAGAAATCAGGAATAGAACATGGTAAAGAAACCTGGAATTCTTACTACGAAAATCCAACTCAACCGACATCATAATGGCTAGTTAGAATGGCTCATTTGACTAAAATATAAGGGCACACATGGTGGCTTGTCCAGAAAGAGGATACATGCACCTATTATGAGAGCAGGGAGATTTCTGTTGAAATCCCAAGCTGTAAGTATCTGTTGTATAAGGTTTGAGTTTAGTTTTAGTTTTTCTGGGGTGGCACTTTTTTGGGGTGTTTTTGCTTTCTTTGAGAAACTAGCCAAATCCTCTAAGGCATGGGACTTCATAAAAACAGGGAAAAACGTTTACTTAGACTTCAGTTGGAAAGAAATATAACAGGTTACTGTGAGAGAGCATAATACGTATATAAATATTTTGTGACAGCCTTGATACGTAAAGTAGAGGAAGCAACTAGAAAGGGTAGAATAGCAGCCTTGTGCTAAATAGGATATGGATGAGAACATGAGGGTGGAAGAGAACTTGTGTGAACATGAAATGAAAGTATCCACGATCCTTTTGAAGGAGAGAAGGAAGAACAGCAAAAAAGAAAAAAAAAAAAAAGAAAGGATTTCAAGAACGCAGACATCAACAAACTCAGGATACTGGAAGATCACATAATGGAAGAGAAGGTTAAAGGAATAAAGGAATTAAGCATTTATTGATGAAAAACATGCTGTTCAGCATTTAATGATCCAAATGCAAGGAAAGAATAGCAAGTATATAGTAAGAAATCATCTGGTTAAATCATTTACTTTGACCTCGAACACCTGAAAGAATATTTCATACAGGAAATGAAAATTATGTGATATTACTAAGATTAGTATAAAGGAATGCATAAGTATGTGGGGGCAGAAATCAAAAAGAACAAGGCACAGAAGAAGTTATAATTAAGAGAAACAAGATACCTTTTATAAGTGACCAGCTTAAAAAATCTGTTTCTATAAAGGACATTACAGTTTATGACTATTGAGTTTCTACTTGAATTCTATAAGGAATAAGAGAAAGACCGAGAAACTATTCAGTGTTCAGTTGAGAGAGAAAACTAGTAATGTCTTAGATCAATTTAATGCCTTTGTTGTTTCAGTATTCACTAAAGAAGTCTAGTGTAATCACTTGGCTAATTGATGGCCAGTCTCTTCGCGAACGAAGAACCGGGGAAGGTCTTTCCACCTTCCAGCCTGCGCATTGGATTTTTTAGGTGAGACACAGTGTGCGCGGAACTGAGCCCACCCTTTAATCCTGAGGTTCATCTGCCGGGGCCAAGCACGCTTGGACGGTGGCAGCGAGGTCCTCAGGACGTAGATGGA
>NW_020955325.1:345396-463111 GCF_003031625.1 Empidonax traillii | reverse complement strand
TTCCCCTGGACCACCGGGGGCTCCCACTTGGCTAATACAATTATTATGAAAAACAAAAGGCCACGATCTTGCAGACTAATAAAATGGACTCTAGCTTATTTAGAGTACTGACCAAAACTATTTAAGATGTCAGCAGTCTGATAACATGGAGGTGCTTGCTAAGGTTTTAAGATATTGAAAAAGGAAAAGTGGAGTGATTACAGGATAAAAGAAGAAGCCAGGGTATTTTTCATCAGTCACTTTAACTTCAATTCCTAAAAAAATGCTAGAACAAATAAAATGGACAAAGAATCAAAGCAGTTATGTGTAAACATCTGGAAGATGGCAAAGAAATAACTAACAGACACAATGAATCTGTTGAGAGCAGCCCACATCAAACCAATCTGTTTTCCTTCTGCTTCGGGCTGATAGAGCTGTGAACAGAAGAGCAATAATATATGTCATGTATCTTAACTTCATCAGGGTTTCTGACCATCTTTACATGTCATATATACATGCCACATTTTTCTAAGCAAGGCAGAAAAACTTGATGGTAATATCATCATGGGAAAATTAGTGCAGAAAAGCATACTCAGACAATCATTAGCAGTAGCAGTGGTAGCAAAATAGCAGAAGGAATCAGTACTGTCAAATTGGAGGGATGTATCGGCTTGAATGGAGGGATGTATCAGATTGAACAAGCTTCTCTCCTGTGTCTCATACTATTTGATATTTTCAGTAGTGGTTGGGGATGGAGTACAAAGTATGTTTATT
This sequence comes from Empidonax traillii, assembly GCF_003031625.1. Taxonomy (NCBI): domain Eukaryota; kingdom Metazoa; phylum Chordata; class Aves; order Passeriformes; family Tyrannidae; genus Empidonax; species Empidonax traillii. The sequence continues at coordinate 462,358 of NW_020955325.1, read as the reverse complement.
CCATTTACAGATGGCAGTAGGCTGACCACAACAAGTTGAAGGACAGAATTAAAATTTAAAATGGTCTTGGCCAGTTGGAGAAGCAATCTGGAAAACTGGATGCAGTTCAATATGAAGAAATTAGAAGTTTCATATTTAGGTGGGATTAAACAGCTTTAACAGCTTGGAATAGAAAATAACTGGTTAGTCCTTTAGAAAAAGATCTGGGTGATAGAGCACATCTCCCTTGGATGCAAAACCGGAGATGTAGCCTGTAAGATACAGGAAATTACAGTACTCAGCATCAGTAAGGTCTCACCTAGGCTATTGTAGTTAGCATTTATGATTACACTTCGCAGAGGAGGTGGTTTAACTGAGTCCAAAGGAGAACAATAAGAGTGCACATGATTTATGAGGAAATTTTGAAGAACTGGTGCTGTTTAGTCTATAGGAAAAGTCTGAGCAAAATATGTCTTCGGATGTGTCTTCAGATATGTGATCTGGATGAAGGAATTGAGTATACCATTAGCAAATTTGCAGATGACACCAAGCTCAGGGGGAGAGTGTTGATCTGCTGGAAAGCAGGAGGACTCTGCAGAGGGACCTGGACAAGCTGGAGAGATGGTCTGATTCCACTGGGATGAGGTTCAACAAGGCCAAGTGCCGGGTCCTGCACTTTGGCCACAGCAACCCCCTGCAGCGCTACAGGCTGGGCACAGAGTGGCTGGAGAGCAGCCAGGCAGAAAGGGACCTTGGAGTTTGGATTAACACGAAGCTGAATATGAGCCAGCAGTTTGTTCCAGGTGACCAAGAAGGCCAGTGACATCCTGACCTGTATCAGGAACAGTGTGGCCAGCAGGATCAGGGAAGAGATCCTTCCCCTGTACTCAGCGCTGGTGAGGCCACACCTTGAGTATTGTGTTCAGCTCTGGGTCCCTCAGTTCAGGAAGGATATTGAGGTGCTGGAGCGGGTCCAGAGAAGAGCAACGAGGCTGGTGAAGGGACTTGAGCACAAGTGCTATGAGGAGAGGCTGAGGGAGCTGGGGTTGTTCAGTCTGGAGAAGAGGAGGCTCAGGGGTGACCTCATCACTCTCTGCAACTACTTGAAAGGAGGCTGTAGCCAGATGAGGGTCAGTCTCTTCTCCCAGGCAATCAGCAGTAGGACAAGAGGGCACAGTCTTAGGCTCTGCCAGGGGAGGTTTAGGTTGGATATTAGGAAGAAATTCTTTACAGAGACAATAATGAGACATTGAAATGGGCTGCCCAGGAAGGTGGTGGATTCACCATCTCTGGAGGTTTTTAAGATGAGGCTGGATGTGGCACTGAGTGCCGTGGTCTAGCAGCCACAACAGTGTTGGATGAAGGATTGGACTTGATGATCTTGGAGGTTTTTTTCCAACCCACTTGATTCTGTGATTCTATTCTATGATTCTGTGATCTTATATCAGAAGTTTGCCCTTCTCCAACCTTGGCTGCCCCAATCTTGTGTATATGTCAAACAAAGTTCAGGCAATGGTGGGGTCAACCAAAGACTTTTCACCAATATTCATTTCAATCACATTTTCTTAAAAAGAAAACAGATGTTCTGATTTTTGTAATACAAATGTTGGAAAGAGTTTCTCTGTTTTCACGTAAAGTTGGGGGTAAAGCTATTAGACTTATATGTAAACTAAAAATAACTTCCATGTTTTCACTGCAGAATCACCATCAGCTGTAAGACATCTTCATTTTTCGTTTTCAGTTGTTTTTCCTCCACAAGCTTTTTAAAAAACTATATTGAGGACTTCATATTGACTTCTAATTTAGTCAGAAATTTTTGGCTCCACCTAACAAAATTCTGAAAGTCATATCTATGGTTCAGGTAGTTTGCAATGTTTATGCAAAGCATCTTCTCTCCAAAAGCACCTTCTCACAAGGCCTTAGCATCTCCATGCTTACAATATGAGAACTTGGAGTATTATTCCTATAACCCAGTAACATGATGGTAAGTCACAAAACAGTGTATGTGAATTGTTTAATACAAAACTAGTTTCAGACCCCCAGTGACTTGAAAAATCAGGATTCCTTAGTAGAAAAGAAACTACCAAATAATACACTTTTTCAGAAGTTAGGTCTTGTTTCACTTTTATTTCTGTCTCCATTTTTGTACATGAAATGTTTGTCAAATATGTATTATAAAACTATAAAATGCTTTTACTTTGTACAGAACTGGAAGCCTTATGGCTGGAATTCCTGAAATTCTTAGTCACAGGAGAACAGGGATGGAGCTAAATGTTAGATATAGTGAAGGATAAAATAGGTAAGAGTATCATGTAATCAAGGATGGATTTAATCTGCTAGAAATTAATGGAAGATAAATCATTGAAGAACATGATTAGCACATATTACTTCCATTCTTTAAAGCGTTAAATTCAAGAAGTGGTTATTTTAATGTTATTTTTAGTAATGGGAAAGTTTTTTATTAATAAAACAAATAGGTAACTTAGAAGTAGTTATTACTAAAATTCTATGTATATTAAGCTGGCTTGAGAAAGGGAATACTAAAAGACTTAGTGGGAAAAAATAACTGGAAAGACTAAAGTTATGAAAACAGCTCATTTTTCTGAAGCGAAATGTAAGCATTGTCAAGAGTTGTTAAATCACAAGATAAAAGGAATTCACACTTATTTCAAAAAGAAAATTAGTTTCTTCAGAGTCTCCACATCAAATGAATGAAGCTTTGTCTGTTGAAGTGGAAGAGAAAACAGGGGTTTGATGATCTTCCAAGTGAGACATCTTCAGTGTCATTGAAAGTTATCCACAATGAAAATGTAATTCCCTACTCTAGGTCTTCCAGCAGCTTTTCAGCTGCAAACTGCTTTCAGAGCATTCTCAGTTCATCTTTGAAAACCACAGTATGACAGATCAATTGGTGACTGCACCTTAAAAAAAAAAAAAAAAAAAAAGAAAAAGAAATTAAGGCAAAGACTTGAACTTGATAGAAAGTTGCAACCTTCTTTTCTTCTAAAAACATCAGCTTCAGTGTAGCACAAAATGAGCAATTTGAAAGTGATTGAAGCACTTTGCCCTGAATACTCTCATTTAGACAGATTTAAATTCGTAGTTTCATATTAGATACTGCAAGTGAAGAGACAGAGAAAAAAAATTAAAGGAACAACTAAAAGAATCAACTTTGACATTAAAGCAGATGGTTCATTGCACGTGAGAAATGATTCAATAACGGATACAAGTATCCATAGAGAAAAAACAAGTTCCTACTTAATGCTATCGATTTTGTGTCTGAAAAGAAAAGCAAAGAATATTGTGTCCAGGTTGGTATAGATGTTGCCTACCAGTTCAAAAGAAAAGCAGAGAAGGGATCTTTTCATTTCTTCTAATGATGCAAATAAAGAAAATAAAGCTATTTACATTAAAAATCACTTTAAACATTTCTATGGTAGGTGTTGTGTGGAAATGTAAACATTTCAATATACATTGAAAATATAATTGTGAAATAATGTAGCATCTGACACATCATATGGCATATTTTGGGAGTTCAAATACTTTCCTGCAACCATCTATCTCATCTTTGCTTGATTAAAAGAAGAGGATTGATGCTGCACCTTCCCAACATTCAGAGGAACTCTGTGGAAATTCTAGACCTGATTTTCATTTAAAGTAAACAAGACTTGCATTTCATAAAGTGACCTAAACACATGTAAGTCCATTTTATAGCATGCAACCAGTATTACGTCATGTTTTTGTCAAAAGAAATCAGATCTAAACCATCTCAATACTTTCATAAGAAATAACACAGCCTTTCAAATTTGCATTGAGCCCAAAGTGACCTGTGGTCAAAACACAACAGACTTTGCTGGTTTTATTTTACAGAGATGTTACATTTATGAGAGCTATTACACTGTGATTTTGGGGAGAGAAAGTTTATAGACACGCAAGAATTCAGCCAAAGTCACACTGAAAAAAATGGCACATCTACTTAACATCTAGAACTGCACAGGGAGAAAAAAAATGTTATTTGATTATTATTAGGGGTTTTATAATTTGAAATGTTATTTAGCCAGCATCATTGATTATTCACACAAATGCTGGATTTTGGTCTAAATTAGGAAAAAGTCGCAGAAATGTGGTAGGTAGGTTCTAAGCCCACTTCTCTTTCTTCATTTAACACTAACAGGCTTTGTACATGAAATATATGGGAAGAAGTTATGCCACAATTTATATCAAAGTAGTAAAATTTGGGAGTTTAATCACAGTGTATAGATACTTAAATTCTGACAGATGTCAGTTGTGTAAAATATATACAGTTTTGTTCAGCAAGCTCAGTATGTGTCTCTGGTGATTCAGATTTATTTGGTTGAAAAATTAATCTCTGAAAAACAGTTTTTAAGTATTCTGGAATGGCTTGTCAGAATCCAGTTGCCAAATACTCTGAGCATTCTCTGTCTCTACTGATCTTTCTTCCCCTTGATGGATCTCCTTTCTAAAGGGAGCAAAAGTGATCCGTTTCCAAAAAATCCCTGAACAGACTAGCATGGATCATGGCTTTTCCAGACATTGTTATTCTGGAGTGTCATGGTACCAGAGAGGAAACTGGCAAGACCTCCTTCCTTGTATCTTAAAGCTGCTTGTTCTTCCTACGAAGAGGAATGGAGGAGAGAGAAAGCAAGTTACCTGACTTACAAAAATATGAGGAGGAAAGGAGGTCATGGGTCAGGTAGGGGTACATGAAAAGCACAGCACCAGGTAGGATCGGTAAACAGAAAAGGAGGGAAAGAAATTCTTTAATTAGCAGAACATGTAATTAAACCTGAGTCCTGGTGTTCTTTTGCTATCATAAAATATATCTGATATCGGCTAGCAAAATGCATCTTATTCACGTCTGTGCTCTGACCTATATTGCATTTATACTGGTGATTTTATTAGTGCAGTCTGACTCTGACAGTGTCATGTACTATGAATTGAAAGATTAGAACCCTATTATTATAGAGATCAACAGAGGTCCATATGATGGAATTTGCATTCATCCCTAATAATTATTTATTCCATGAAACAGAAGAGCAATAAGGTTATGCTTACATTTTAGAAGGTAAGCAGGCTGTCCCAAGTAATTATAGATCTGTTAGCCTGGCATCAATCCAAGCCAATACAATGGAAAGTTATTAAGAATTTATTAAAAAAAAAAAAAAAGAAATAATAGAAATATAATGAACACTAGTCGAAGTAGATTTATGGAAAATCAGTCTAGTCAGTCTGATTGACATTTATATGTTTCTAATTTATAGAGACAATATATACAGATTCTTACCACTAGTTGAATTGGGCCTAACAAAAAAGAACCTCATTCAAAAATGAACCTTACACAGTGTTAACAAGGCACATGCTGCTCTGGTTGAAGAACTTGGAACACAAAAAAATGGTTGTTAACAGGGAGTCATCATGAATGGAGTTTACTTTACACAGGGATTGACACTAATGTTGTCAGTAGGCTAGTGAAAGGCTAATGAAATTCACTATTTCCCCCATTGTTTTAATAAAGAAATGGTACTAAATGTATTTGTTACATTTGTGGGTAATATAAAAATAGGAGAAATAGTAAATACTCGATGAAGCCATGGCAGTCTTAGAGGACCACTTGGTTGATTGAGCTATGCCCATTCAAATAATATTATATTTTAACACTGCCTGAAGCAGCATATTTATGGGCAGAAAATATATTGTCTGTTCATCTACAGGAAGAGGAATTGTTTCCTGGAAACTGATTCTGAAAAGATTCCAAGGTCATAGTGGACAAATGACTCAACATGGGTTCCTACTGTAATGATTTGGCAAAAATAGGTAATTGGAATAGGAAATGGACCAAATTTTGGATATGGAATTGGCATTGGAATCCTGAATAACTATGCGGCTTGCATTTTAAAAAGAAGGGTAAGCATTTTGAGTGGATTGAGAGCCACAGAAATAATTGTGGAGAATTACTTTGTAGTTTGACAACTGAAGAGCCCAGTCTGCTTAGTTCATTTTTTTTTTTAAGAGAGAGGGAGAGTGAAATTATTCAGAATTGATTTGATTGCAATGTATAAATGTTTTCCCATACAGAAAATCCAACATTCATTTTAGGGAAGATAGACATAGTACAATAGCATCCTTTTGTGCTGGAACCTGTATTCAAATACATTCACACTAGAAACAAAACTCAAAATTTTTTAACAGTGATGAAATAAACTACAGAGGAAGATGGAGATTCTTTATCCCCTAAGCTGAAGATTTGAGAGTTTCTCTGCAGAAATACGAATAACTTTCAATTTAAAACAGGACTGTGTTTTTTTACATGCATTAGTGAAAAATAAGTTAGTAGCCTTAGTATGAAATGAAATGTAATAAACTGTGATATGCCAGAGATCCCACTAAAGGATTTTAAAGTCTTTTCTGACCTATGAAGTTATAGGAAGGAAACACATTTTACTAATAAAAATATATCAAGAGAATTTTAAAGTCCCAAGTCATCCATTCAGAAAAAGGAAAACCAGAATGCAGGCTTCCTGAGTAGTTTTTCTCCAGCTGTTTTATCTGTGCACTATGAAATAGTCCAATTCCATGTTAGATGTTGGAAGTCATGTGGAAAATGGATAATGTGTAAAAGGCAGTGCCTGGGTCGAGCAGTGGAATAGTACCGTGGAAATATTATGTGATCATGCAATTATAAACTTATTCTAATGAATATACATGAACAAAACTACTACAAGCTTGTGAATGCTTGTATCTGCAACATCTGTGACCCTTTAATGGGAACAGTGAGACTGAAGGGGAATAAGAGGCCAAGGCAGTTAAATAGAAAAAGAGTATCCTAAAGGCAGATCTCTCTGAGATGGCTATAGAGCGCTTTAAAAATATTGTGGAAGAAAAATAGCTCTTTTAGGGACTGGTTTTGCTTTCAAAAGAATTATTTAAACCGAATTCTTTTGTCCTGCTGTAGGTTAATTTGGAGGGTATTATGTTTAACTAATTGTCAGATATTGATCAGTTGCATTGTTTGTCCAAGCATACTAGGTTGGCTGAGCAGAGCTTGATGGGAGTCTGGAGATGCTGGAATGAAAGGAAAGAGGTGCAATTTCTACAAATTTTGTACATGGTTCTCCATCCTTGGGAATGATTGAAAACTATGATTGAACAGCTGTGAGAACTCTACATTTTATTTCACAATTCTATGGGCTGAAAAGGCAGATAGAGGAAATGTCATAACTCTCTGAATAAAAAGAGAATAAGAACTTAATTTTAGTGATTTCTCCTTGTTCTCAGATGCACATAACAGCAGAGGGATGGTTTTTTTCCTGATATATGCTGCCTCAGGAAGAACTTAAATGGGCTTCTCTCATGGAATAATAATAGTAAAAAGAAAACAATATGGAATAAGAAGCAAATATAGGAAGGCAGTGAATCCCCATGTTCTTCTGTTTACAGACTATGAACTTGCATTTTACAAAGTATACACTTTTTTGTTTGATAAAATTTCATTGCATAAAACTTAGATGTTCATTTCCCTCTTCCTTTCATGAAATAAGGAATTAAATCAATGTAATAGCTTTTTCTTCACACTAAGTGGAAAAATGGTAACAATCTTGGTGCCTCTAGTAGGAAGTAGTGGTGGAATTATACCTTCCAGTGAATGTTTTCCTGATTTCAGTAATACTCTTCTAATATCACTGAGCCAAATGATGTTCATGGAGTTTCCTTCATACTCTTTTACACTATGTTAACAATTTCTTATATCACATTAACCACAGCGCTAATATAGGACACGTATTCTATTGGTTTGGTGACCTGCTGTATTTAAATATGAAAAGAGGTTTTGTAAGGTAGAAGTGTGGTCTTCATGACTTGAGAATTAGATGGAGAATAAAGATAATGATAATGATATTCAAAGGACAAGGTTAGTATACTCAACAGGAATAATGCGAGGGTAATAGAAATTACTGTCACCAGTGTGGAAGAATATAGAAGATTTAGAATTCTTACCTGAGAAAAGAGAAAATCTGCATTATGTGCCAGAAGGAACTGGCACTTGAAATTGCAACTCCACTAGCAAGAATTTTTAATTAATCTTTCAATTCTGGGATGGTACAATATGATTGGCATGTATCAAAAATTGTCTTCTTTTAAAAAGAGAGGGAAAAGCCACAGGATTGTTGTTTTGACCATGATGTTGCGCGAGGTCTTAGAAAAGGAAGGAGCAATCAAGATCATGCAAATAGAGGTAAATAGAAAATGGGATAAAATGTGAGATGGTTTTATCAAAAGTAGATCATGTCAGACAAACCTCATCTTTCTTTGAAAGGATAAGGGATTTCTTTAAAAAGTGCAGTGCAGTGGACCCAATACATATGGATTTAAACAAAACATTTTAAATTGTGTTCACAGAAATCATTATTTAAGCAGAGGAGAACAGGATTTGGAATTAACAACTGTCTAAATACTTACAGTGAAGTATTTTGAAAGAGAGGTTGTAAAAACATAGGGAATTTATTTATGGTATTTTTCAAAGATTCCTCTTGGAACTAATTCTCTTTAATATTTACATTAGTGACCCTAATATAAAACCCAGTTTGTGTTCATGAAATTTGCAGATAACAGAGTGTTAGGAGGTATTACTAATATAGAGGAGAATCTGCCTATGAGATAGGAAGAATGACATGACTGTCAACAGGAATCATCACATTGAGAAAAAGATTTAATACTGCAAAGTCATGCATTTAGGGACCTTCTGGTGTGAGCTGGAGACTCACTGGTCAGCACGGATACAGGAAGTTAGACCTCTGTGTTTGTTAAGATAAATGCACTAATGGTATTTTTCAGCCATGAAGAAGGCTTTGCAAATGTCAAACCCACATTTTTCTCTGGTTATTGGAAAATATTGATACAATTAGGACAAAATTCAGATAGATCTCATCTGGAATACTGGTATCAGTTTGATGCTCTGTAGTGGAAAAAAGGTGAATTTAAACTGGAACAAACCCAGATAAGGTCTCCAGGGATCATTAATGGAATGGTAAAAAAGTCTTTTGAGAGGAGATTAAAAGACCATGGCTTGGTTTGTCTGACCAAGATGAAGTTTCAAAGAAGATATGATTATTTTCTAGAAATACATTTAGGGGTAAATAGCAAGTAGGCAGAAGAACAATTAAAGTTAAAAGATAAGAGCAGATGGATATGAATTAATCAATAATGCATTTAGACAGGAAGGTAAAAGAAGTTCTCTAGCTATTAGAAAAATGAACTTCTGGAACTGTCTTTTGGACACAGTAATAGGTGCAAGGAATCTGAATGGCTTAGAAGGTGAAGCCTGATGAATTACAGGCTGGCTAGGGATGGTCATGAAGTTGGAAACTAAAGCTTGTGAAATGAGGCTTTGTACATTTGGTATTCTGTCATTCTTATGAGAGCACTAAAAGAAGATTTGCTTTCTGTGTATGGCTGTGTCACGAAGTGTTTGGTGGCCCATGTTTTGGTTGCTGTAAAATTAAGTGAAAGAGAGTGAGGCCACAAAAGTCAGTAGTGAAAAACAATGGCACAGGCAAAAGCTAAGTACTGGTGTGATTTCTGTTCTGTGGATACCAGACATGTCCAAAAAAGCAAAATTACTGTCTGCTCAAGGATATATTTCAGTATGGGATCCAGCGGTTTCTATGGCTGATATGTGCAAAGACAGAGGATGGGGCCCATCCAGACCCACTCATTAGATAAGTTTCTTCATCTCTTGCTGGATCATAAGCTTTTAGTAGTAATTGTTGTATTTGATTGTTGCATTTAATTAATGTATCACATGCTTCTGAGTTTCCATTTACTGCCTGAAGAAGAGAAGAAAAAAATTTCTTGTTTTCTTCTCTCCTTTTTGGTAGTGTAATTTAACTTTTGAAATCTTTTTAATTCTCCCATCTTTCTCTGACGAGATGGGTTATGAGATGAGCTTTGATGAGATTTCAGATTTGATGCACTGCTTTCAAGTCAGAAAGGAAATTTTTTTACTTGGTCAAGTTGGAAAGAATCTTCTTGGGGGTGCAGGATGGGCTGGAGAGTGCTTTTCCCCGTAGTTTGTAAAGTGTTTCACTTTAGTGTCATATGAGTTCATCTCACCTAAAAAAACCACTGTCATTATAGGGGCCTTGGAAGTGACTTCTGGAAGATGGAAAGTGTGGATGCCCATAGTGTCCTTCCTCGTTCTGTGTTCCAGGATTGAACTGACACATGAAAGTTCTGTTTTGTAGACGAAATATAAACCCAAATTCTTGTTGTTTGATTTTGTTAAAGGTTGGTAGCATCTTTCTCAAGAACTGAGGTTCTAATTACAGATGTGCGATGAGTTACCAGCTGACTGACTGCGTTCCCTCTGAAGTTTGAACTAGTCATGACATAATTCATCACTTCCTGAACTGCTGTGTAATTCTGTTATGTGCTTTTCTGCATTTGAATGTTTGTATACATTTAAATTATGGGACAGATAAATTTATAATCCTCCTCATGCTGTCTTGAAGAGAGCAGTTTCTAAGACACATTGTGCTGAGACATTACATTTATCATCTTAGATTATTACTACATTGTTATGACTTTACTATTAAATATGATATAAAGTATAAAAGCATATCCTACCTTAAAAGGACTTGTAATGATAAAACCCCAAACCAGACAAATAGTAAAGAAAAACATTAAGCAAAGCAGTTCGCATAGTAATTCAAGACAAATGAATATTTTTACCTTCAGAAATGAAAAATGCAGCCCAAATGCCAGGTGTAAGGAAGAATTTAAAAGACTTCTGAGAGATTCTAATGGGGAAAAAAATATTATCTTCCATCCATTTTTTAGTTTTTACAGGGTTCTGAAAGTAATTGAGCTACTTCAGTAGTAGTAAAATATTCAGTCTACTTTTAAAAATCTGAAATAAGTAACCAGAATATTTCAAATATTTGCATAGAGGTATATGTTGTATCTATTTATAAATGCTGCTGGGAAGGATACTGAATTTACAATCTAAATGCAATTAAACCAATCTATTTCATTTAATATATGGATGGGTTTTTTCCTGAGAGCAGAGATTTTAGTTTCAAGTTGCTCCACTAGAGATCAGTATTCAGACCAAACCTTTCTTATGGAAGAAATCTGTAAAATTATAAGTTATTTAAAAAAAAATCCTAAGGGTATGTTCCTAACATTTATTTTAAAGAGATTATTTATTTGATGGGTTTGTGACATTTTTAGGCTCCTTGGACCTTTCCCAATACAGATCTATTCCCAGCGTTTGTCATTCCAGGACACACAAATTGCCTCTATGCCATTAAGAAACATGCTGTTACGGGGTATGGTGTTGAAAACCTTTCCCTGAGGGGTCCAGAAGGGATACAGTTCTCAGTTTAAGAACTTCATCTTTCGAACCGCTCCACTAAAACCTACAAAACTAGGCCATCTCCTAAAAGATCACATAGGTGTGGCCAATACAGCTCTTTTCATTAAATCTTTCAAAGAACAAATTCTCTTATAGAGCGAGATTAAAAAAAGCTGTGGGGAAACCATGGCAACCTCCTTATAGGTGTTTTTTTAGTTTCTTCCTCCCTTCGCTGGGAGGAATGTACTCCTTCTCCCTTCTACCCCTGATTTACTATTTTATAGTCTCCCCTACTAGGAAGAAAATTTTTGTCTCTTTCTAGTAGTCTAACAAGTCACAGCTGTTAGTTCAAGCAGCACAAAGGAACTACTTTCCTATTTTCACTCAGTGGGAGAATTTAAATGCAGAGCGAAACAGGAAGGGTTTTACGTATGTTATCCCTGACATGGAACTGTTAAGTGGGTTCCAGTGGGCAGAATTTTAGAATTTGTCTGATGAAGTGAAGGAGAGCAACTCCTGTCACATGAGCAAAGAAAGGAAGAGAAGGTGCTCCAACAGTAAATGGATCTGTTTAGTCAACAACCTTGGATCCTGTCTCAAGGACAAAAGCTTCTTGCATCTACCGACTGGATCATTCACCTATAGCAATGTGCCACTTAACCTTGTCCGGAAAAGATACCATCAGTTGATGTCTTTGGAGGTTTTTATGAAGGAAATGTCAAATAATCAAAGTTACTGGTGCCTTATCATCTTTAGGAAGCATTTTCTCTGGACTAAATGAGAATGCAGGAAAATGAGTCCCTTGTGTAAGGGAAGTCGAAGTTCAAAGACAACTTTATGTCACTGAATTTCTGAAATCTATAGATCCCATCTTGCTGTCATAAACCCCTCAGAGTCAAGGGCCTAGCTTTTGAAACTCCACTTAATTAAAATCATGTTTAAGCAAGAGAACACCTTTGAAGCCATTGCTTATAGTTTAGATAGCTCTACAGTTCACCTTCTGACTTGCAGGCATTCTGTAGCATTGGCTGTCGGTGCTAAGGTTCTACTCATCTATCACCTATCCCTCTGGCAAGAAATTTTGTTTCTGTACCTATCAGTGCACAGAAATTCGGACATCACCCTCTTTCAGGAGAATACTCCTGCAGATGATTTTTAGACTGGTTTGTGACATGCCTTGCAAGTGCACTTATGGCCAGGTTTACTCACCTGCAAGTGATCCATTAAAACCTTTTTTTCCCTTAGATACAGAATGAGAGGGTAAAGAGTTCTGACATGGGAAAAAAAAAGGAAGAAAAGTAAGGTCTTTATTTTGTCCACCAGCTGTGTATACTTAAGTTTAGTTTTTCTATATAAAGCCTTAAAAGGTGGTATTAAGTGTCCCTTCTATAAAATAAAGTGGAGGAATAGAGTGAATTAGTTAGGTGGCATTGAATTGCTGGTGCCAAGTGCTGGTCTTGGGTTGGTTTGATCATTGGTTTACTTTCTCAATTAAAAAAACTGAGATCTGTGGGAAAGAAAAAAATAGCATAGTGAGTGTAGCTTTCATTTGTGTCACAGCACACAGAGTAACTTTTGGAAAGTGGCAGGTCCAGCATTCTTCTTAGATAAAGACTTTTCCTAGCTTTGATTTGTTTAAGGCACTACTTTCTGGTCACTGGCTCATGGAGCATTGGGAAAATTGAGGATTGTTGTGGCTGCCTGCATCAAAACAGAGTGTAAATATAAGGAAGACAGAAAAGACCAAAAAAGAATTTGTGGGAGAACTAGGCACACCACTACTTTGGGGAAGAAAATGTTAATAGGAATCTTAGTTCATATTCTAAACATTAAAGATTCATTAAAGCTTTCATTCATTAAAGATTCATCTAAATGTGGTGGCACAGATATCATCCAGTACTGTCTCCTCATCCAACCATTCATGTAGCTTTTTCAGAGACAATTAAAAAAAAACCTAAAGGAGAGATAATAGATATTAAACTGGGTGGGAGAAGAGGGGAAGGAATGCATAGCAATTCCAGTGATGAAATTTGTTCCTTTCCCTGTCTCTTGAGTGGTTCAGTCTAACAACCTTCCGGTCCACAAAACTAACAATGTTGCCAAATAGCTGCAGAAAAAATTTCCAGAAAAGGGTGGCATCTGATTTATTTCCTTCATTCTACCCTGTCTTGTTGTGGTTTTGGCTGCAAGACTGCAAGTCTAAAGCTGAGAGAAGTGTCATCGGCCCTTAGAGACAGTGTCCAAACAATTGGACATGTTTGGAGGAAAGGTTTATTCTTTGGCTCTCTCAATACTTATAGCTGCCAAGTATTGAGAAGTTATGGTCAGACACAGACTCACTGTGGTTCATGGCTGACTCTCAGTTTCAGAAGTATTTGGAATTGTTCAAGGAAAGCTAAGGAGGTGTCCAAACATTTCCTGAAGGTTTCTTTGATATTTTGTGCTGCTGATGGTCTTTAGGCATGGTGGTTTGTCTCAGAAGACATTACCGAGTCATACCTCAGTAATGAGACTGCGCTAGTTTAGGAACTTAAACAGAGAGATAAGAATTTCTTTTCTGTTCATCTGAGAAGCTGGATTCACTGAGATCTCTTCAGCTCAAGGCAAGCAAGCTTTGGGAAGAGCTGAAAGCCACAGAGTTCACAACCTGTTTTCAAGGCTTGAATCAAACTTGGCTTTTGCTGGAAATCTTTTCAGTTCTGGGAGTGACAGTAGTTAGCAGTCCTCTTTTAGGAACTGACTACTTGCAAAGACCACAAGAATCTACCAGTCCTAATCAAGGGAGAATGCAAAAAACAACACCCCTCTTGCCACTCTCTCTTCTGCCCCCTTCAAAAATAAATCAAAATTGCCCCTGATATCCAAAGTTAAGACCAAGGTGAACATAGGTATATTTATATTTATGAATATGAGTGAGAGATATAGATCTAGAGAGGAGATGGTTTTATTTCTCTCCTTATGATGATCCTTTGTCTTGCGTTTTCTTTGGGCCATTTGGTTTGAAAGGCTCAAAAGAGTGATGGTTCTGACTAGAAGCAGAAACAGTCTTGTCCCCTTCTGCTCTGGTATCTTATTCATGAAAAAACCCTTGAAGAGTAAAACTTGGCCATTGTGAAAATGTGAATCATAGAAGACATTGCCAGGAGGAAGAGTTTCAATTTCTGTATTCTTTTTCCAAACGCATGCACACTCAATATATATACTGGATTTGAATCTCTGCAATTAGGACAAATACCTCAGTAGACGGAAATTCTGCATGCTTTACTAGAGGACAGTAATCCATCCTTTCAACATGCAGGATGGATTTGGGTCTCTAGGCCTTTGAATAATTTCCATCTATATCTCAGTAAAACAAGAAAGTACATCATGTTCTTGGTGGGCTGTGACCATTGCCTTTCATATTGCAATCCTTCAGATCTTCATTAGTCCTTAGGCTTTCATTAAATGTTTGGCAATGGTTTTATCTTATCTTAGTTGTTAATGTCTGCAGGTGCATTAGATATCTAGAGAACTTACTTATTAGAGATCACTTTTACAGTAAGGTAGTTCATGCCTTCTAGGAAACCTATTACTTGAAGAATCACCATCAAGTTAAGACTTTCTTTTGCCCTATGTCAGATTCTTCCCTTGACAGAGGCCACCTGGGATCTCAAAAGGGCTCTAGTTTACATGTGCTTGGACAACTTCTAAAATTTAGTGTAGACAGAAGATCAAGCTATGTGCACAACAAATACACTGGTTCCATTATTTTGTTAATTTTATACTGAAGAATGATATGCATTTGGATATGATCTATACCAGAACAAGAGAGTTTAAAGTACAAAATAAACATTTGAAGTTCGGATTTTGTGCATTTTTCATCAACACATGAAAGACTTGATCCAATACTGACCAAATATACATTGATGGAGGTGTTCTTCTTTTAGCCTGCTCTAAAAATCATGATTGGTTTGCAATACAAAAAACCAGAGCACTTCTTAAATCAAAGAATCATAGAATACCACATTGGAAGGGAACCTCGAGGATTATCTTGTTCAGCCTTTCTTGGCAAAAGGACAGTCTAGACAAGCTGGTCTTGCACTCTGTTTAGCTGAATCTTAAACTGTTCAACGCTGGGAAATCCACCACTTCCCCGGGGAGATTATTCCAATGGTTGATTGTTCTCACTGGGAAAAATTTTTCTCTTGTGTCTTATAGGAATCTCTCCAGGAGTAATTTGTACTCATTAACCCTCATCTTCTCCATGGAACCTTGTAAAAATGGAGTCTTCATCTTCTTTGTAGCCACCCTTTAAATACTGGAATATGGTGATAAGGTCTCTCCCCTAAGCCTTCTTTTCTCAAGGCTGAACAAACCCAGTTCTCTTAGCCTTTTCTCATATGGCAAACTTCCCCATCCTTTGATCATGTTTGTGGCCCTTCTCTAGCCTGTCCACATATTTTTTTGTCCATCAGGGACCAAAACTAAACACAGTATTCCAAGTGTGTCCAGACAAGCACTGAGTAGAGTGGGATAATGACTCCATTACCTCTGCTGGTGATACCCTTGTTGATGCAAACCAGCATCCTATTGGCCTTCTTTGCTGGAGGAGCACATTGCTCACTCAGATTGAGCTGCTTGTCCACGGGGACCCCCAAGTCCCCTTCCACAGTGCTGGTCTGCAGCCCAGTAGGTCCCAGCCTATGTGGCAAACTTTGTCAGAGTGCACTTGATCCCATATTTCAGATCAATTATGGAGATAATAAACAGTGTTGGGCCCAATATTGATCCCTGGAGAACCCCACTTGTGACAGGTTGCCCATTTAAAAGGAACTATTTACCACCACCCTCTGGATGCTGCCTGTCAGCCAGTTCCCCACCCACCACACAGGTCACATCAGTTTCTCTAGGAGAGGACTCTGGGAAAGCATATCAAAAGCCTTTGAGAAATACAGGTAGACAATGTCCACTGCTCACCCCACATCAACTGGGCAGGTTACTTTGTTGTTGAAGGTGATCAGGTTTGTCAAGTATGACTTGCCCCTGGTAAATCCATGCTTGCTTTTCCCAATCACGTTTCATCTGACTTATGATAGCCCACAGGAGAATTTGTTTCATAACTTTTCCAGGGACTGAAGTAAGACTAATGGGCCTGTAATTTCCTGGATCCTCCTTTAAGCCTTCTTGTAGGTGCAGTGGCATTAGCCTTCTTCCAGTCTTCTGGGATGTTCCCCAGTCTCCATGACTTCTCAAAGATTATGGAGAATGACCTCGCAACAATGTCAGCCAGCCCTCTTACCTTTGTGTGGGTACTGTCAGGGTCCATCAGTTCGTAGGGGTTCAAGCTCCCCTTGGTTGACACACCAACTCTTCCTTCACTGATCGTAGGTTTGTGTTTGCATCAACCTGGATTTTTGTTCCCAAGGCCTGGGCCCCAACAGTGCTAGTAAAGACAGTGGTGAAGAAAGTGTTGACAGTCTCTTCCTTTTTGTTGTTGTTGGGGACTAATTAATCTCTCCTGTTTAACAGTGGGCCAGTATTTTCTTTCTTTTTTTACTTGTTGTTTACATACCTGAAGAACCCTTTCTTGTGGTTTTTGACATTTCTGGGAAATTTCAATTTGATCTGAGATTTTGCTTTTCTAACTGCATCTCTGCACACCCTGGAAATGCCCTTGTACTTTTCAATTGGTATTTGTCTGCCTTTCCATCGCTGGTATGCTTCTCTTTTGGTTTTGAGCAGACTCAGAAGCTCTCAGTTAAGGCAAGGGGTCTATTGCTCTCCCTCCTTCCCTTACCTTTAAAGGGTAATGAACTGTTTTTGAACTTCCATGTTTCTCAGGAGAAAAATGCTAACACAGAGAAAAGTTTGCAGTTGGTACACTGTGGCCTACCATTTACTTTTACCAGTTCCCTTTTCTGGTGGCCAGGCTATAATGCTCCTTTGTGCACTAGGCAGATCTTCTTATAGCATCAGTTTCATGGTGAAATGTGCTCATTCTCACAGAGTTTTTCCCTTTTAAAGAAAAAAAAAATTAGGACATCCAATCCTGGGCTTTAGGAATCAAGCATCATCAGAATAGGCTTATCCAGGTGGCATCTCTGGTTCCAGGGCAGTCCACTTGCCAGATTCACGCTCAGAAGGGTCTCAAGAAATTGTGATATCCACAGCATCTTCTAAGCAGAGGTGGGAGGAGGTTTCTATCCTAGCTCTGATTTGTCAGCGGCTCATCAAAAGAGATGTATGTCTTCTGGATCTGCAGTAAACATGCACATTAACAGAGCTCTTCCGTGTTTCCTGCTGGAAGGAAAAAAATGTCTTCTTTTTCTTCAAGAGAATACTTGATTCCCAAGCTGCTTCTGCTTAAAAATCAGAGAAGCTACAGCTTATTTTCCAGGAGCAAGAGACAGATATGACTGAAACAAGATGTAAATAACCAAAATCTCTCACTCCTTCTTAGGTTCTGAATGACAAAGTGAACTCAGTTTTCAATAACCAAGTAATACGGTGTGTGAGGGCAGTGCCTCACCTCTCCCTGGCTGCATCCTCCACTCATACCTACTGTTAGCCTTAACTTCACCTAGTCCGAGCTTCTTTGCACAGAAATCTCACAGGAGACTCTTCGCTGCCCAACATTTTCAGTCTTCCCATTGGATCTCTGTTAGTTCAGAGTAGGAAGGGATACTATAGAGCAAAGGAGTTATAACTTCACTTATCAATAATCTCACAGGCAAAGCTTCAGACTAAGCTATTCACATTATTAAAATCACAGAAATAAGGTAATACTTTTATGAATTAGATGCAAATTAAAAGGCAGAACTGTTAGATTTTCCCCATGACAAAAGGTTAGTAGTAGTATGCCAGAAGGTACAGTACTACGTACTCCTATTGCGTGTCAGCAGTTACTTATAAAAGGTGGAGTGAACAATGAGATGGCAGATATTGCAGGTGACATGAAAGCATATCAGTAGCTGGAATTCAGATCCATACCTAGCTCTCCTAAGAAATTCCCCTGATCCACTGCATTTTTTATCACAGCAGATTCCTTTAGTCCTTTTCACTGTATTCATGAATGTAACTTGCACAATACAATATCCCAGCAACCTTATGCTTTCCATTCTGCTGAGTGAGGTTTATAGCTTTTCATTTTCATTTTCAGTCTTGGGCTGACTTGAAAGACTGAATCCATGTCCCAGCCTGCAGACTGGAAGCACCTAATTAGTATGCAGGGCAGGTACTGAGGGAGGCTGTCTCTATGCGACAGCTCTCAATCCACTTCTCTGATTATTATGGCTCATAGAAAAGAGAGTCCAAGGGAAATGGGAAAAAAAAAAGTGAAAGAAAAAAAAATACCGCCCTTTCAAATGGAAGAAAAAAATTATATATTAAAAAAATGGTATAAAGTATCTGAAAATATCAACTAAGAGAGTGTATCTGCCTCTTACCTCTCTGTTAGTAGCCAGTCATTCCCCCAGTTAATTTAAAAGCAAGTATCTGTTAAAGATTGTCACAAGGGAAGAAGCTTTGGCTCAAATACAAATTACCTGTTGGATTTATTATAGAGTCTTTTAAGGGAGAGCTTATGACTCTAATAAGAAAAGCATCATAGCACCAAGTAAAAATCCACATTGCTGCCAATTTTTTTGTCTTCTGCTTGGGCAGATAGGAAATCTAAGCCTATTGTAAATGTCTGCTTTTGCTCATAGGGGAAAGAACAAGAAAATTATGTATTATTATGATTTATCTGTTTTGTTTTAGCAATGTATGAAACAAGGGGTAAAAAATACTACCTTTGCCTGTTGTCATTCATCCTGATGATAGAAAAATATTTCATAGATAATCAGATCCTCTCCCTTTTTTCAAGTTACATATATCCCAGGTGGCTGCTTGTTCATGGCTAAAATACTGCCACTTCTGGGTAGGAATATTGTGACTGTTTAACAATGGATTGTTACACTCCACAATTGTTTTAGGACTGAAAATTACAAGTTATCACAACTAATTTCTTCTTAAAATGAGACTTTAGGGGTCACCTTTTATACAGTGATTACCTTACCCTGTGCTAGAGCTCTTGTCATACCCTCTGAGCCAATGCTGAGAGCATTTAACAATGAAACCTTTGGTGTCTTGAGTTTGGTTTGCTTAAGAAGGTTGAATTGCACCATCTTCTTCCTCTCTGGGAGCCTGACCTAACAGTTAACAAACTGGTTGAAGTAGGGCAGTGTTTTTCTTCCTGTTGGCTCTATGCCTTTGTGGTGAAAGGAGCACAGGATTTATGGTTCCAGAAGAATGGCAGACAAGAAGGGGCAGGACTTGCTAACCTGGTACTCCGAGTTCTCACCTTGAAGATTGGAGTCCTGGGTTCAACAGCATTTCACAGTTCTCGCCCATTATGCATCTTTGTGCAGCTCACCACTAATCCTTTTGGAGATTCTGATTGGGGCATTTAGTTTTCTTCTGGCACAGAACAGGAAGCTAAGGTACCTAATCCTTGAGGGTCAGGCAACTAAAATGAGCTGTTTCAATTTGTATATTTTTTATATGAATACAGTGGGTTATTTTTAAAAGTGCTCATTTTATCAGAAGAGGAACCCAGAATTTTAATCTTGGAAAACTTACCGTGATAATCAATGAAAAGCTAGTCTGTTCAGTAGGGAGTAAGATGAAAACACCGTGGAAGAAACTGTGAAGTCAAACTTCAGATGACCAATACAAGATCAATTGTAATGTCAGTAACATTTCCAAGCTTCAGGAGGTGCTGGGTTATAATGTTCATCAATCATGTAAAAGCCATAATTATCAGTTTAGTTATTTGCCTGCAGACTTATGCAAAATCAATAATCACCACTGTAAGTGAAAGCTGTAATTCTGTCATGAAGAAGTGACACCAAAAATGGTGGAAATGAAGCCCAAGTCACTACATGTCAGAGCTGAACTTTCCTGGGTTTAAGCTGCTGTGTACATGGTATAAATATAACCTAGCTTCTGCATTTTTTTCCTATTGTGAATTTAGAGTTTATTTAACAGTCCAGCTTCTGTTTGTGATGAAGCTGATTGTTTACATAACACAATAATTAACAATTTCTTGCTAATTTTGATGGGACTAAAACACTGTCCCCTGACACTAAGGGGACAGACATTATTTTAGGGACCCTTGGCAGAGTGATGACAGCACTAAGTAGTAGTTACAATTAAAACTTTTCTTAAGGGGATATTATGACTAATAGAGCACAGAATTTATTATTAGAATTGCACAGGATTTCTACAAGATGAATCAATGTAGTACAACTTATAAATAGCTTAACACAGAATTTATAATAAAACTTATGATTTTTAATCACCTAGACCAGTTGCAGATCAGATCATATCTTAATACACATTTTGCTGTATCAGTATAACTATCAATATAACTATCATAGTCTAGACTCAGAAATCACATAAAGGATCCAAATCACTTACTCAGTCCTCTGAGTAAGCAAACAATGGTGGAGGCATGCCTGGCCATAGGGAGATCACAGTTCTCACTGTCCATCAGCAGTTCTGATTCAAGTTCCCCACTTAGGACTTGTGACTGCTTGATTTTGTAGACAGTGCTCTGTGTGCTGTTAGGCTTCTCCATCCGGTGACGGGGTCATCAGCTGGGCCTGGTTGGCTGGGTGCCTGGGACCTTCCAGGCTGGTAAGGAAGGAAGTAATCAGCCTAGTGCCCAGGAATCTTGACACTGGCAGGGAGGAGAAGAAGAAATCTGTTTGCTTTGTGTTAGACCTTCAGGGCCTGATAATGAGGGGAAAGGGAACTCATACATGAGTCATGCTGTCACAGAGAATGACTTTGCCTTATAGAATGGTGCTAGTTATGCTAACCATATTATCCGGAGTCTTAAGCAGAGTGTACCAGTCACACACTCCTAGAAATATGAAGTCATTTTCTATCTCTTTGAGATAAACACAGACAAGGAAAAGGCCTAAATTCACCCATCGGGAAGCACCTTTGATGATGAGAAGACTTGCATCACTCATGAAACTAGATTTTATTTTTGAAAATATTTACACAGTACATGAATGGATGATAAAACATCAGCATCATTGTCCTTATTTTTAGGCTGCAGTTCTCTTCAGTGCAACAATTAAGTATGCATCCTCTGCTAAGCACAAGGTAAATAATGCAGCTGATTTCCTGGGACCTGATTGTACCTACAGTTTTAACCATGTTGCTCATCTTGTGCTCTTTGTGAACAACAGGAAAAGAATGAATTAAGATTTCATGGCAGTGTGAATTTTAGCATTTTAAATTTTGAAGTGTTTGACTTTGGAACCATAATATTCTTTTAATACAATAGCTTTATGTGTAATTTCCTGTGTTAATTCCATCATGTGGAACCACATTAAGTCTCATATGGACCATTAGTAGAACTGGAACTTATATATGCTTGTGCAGACCTCTGCCATTTGAGCTAACTGACCTTAAAAACAGGCAGCTATCCTTTATGAGAATCAGCCTCTAAAGGCAAAATGAGACAAGCGCTTTGCAATGGGATTTCATGGCTATTTGCTGACAGCTGAGGAACAATGGGACAAAGGAAGCCATGTCCTGGTAGTGTATGTGCCTAATGGCTACAGACCCTCTGCTTTAACCCTCTTAAGTCTGTCTTCTGTATCTGGAAAAGGATCTCCCTGTCAGCTCAGCTCAGCCCAGCCTTTAGTAAAGTGTGCTCAGTATGGATGAAATTGTGGACAAATTTACATACTAACCTCTAATATGTACTGAGTGTACACAGCTAGCCAGTAGCCTTTATTATGTCAGGTTTTTTTCCACCTTACCAGCACAAATTACATAGGGAACATTGAAAAATTTCTCTCTATCAGCACTAGTCTGGCATTTGGTCTGTTGTTCTGAAGCATCAAGGTACCGAACCTTTTGAAAACAAGTGTAAGGATTTTTTAGCATTGACAAAACAATATAATTTTCTGTAAGTTATTAATAAGAAAAGACAGACACATCTTTGCTGACACTGTAAAATGTATCCCCCTGTGGCAGATGGCACAGAAAATTTAAATTCAAATTATTAAAGTTTGACAGTTACAAGCAACTAAACCAAGGCCTTATAATGTCAAGCGTTAGGTAACTAACACTCTGTTATACCAGCTCTTGACAAATGCAAAACTTTCCCAGTAAGATCTGAGAACTTAGTAGGGAGGATGCACGTAGATAGATACACAGGACTCAGAAAGTGCAACTGATTAGAAACAACCCTAACATAAATCAGCTTTGTTTCACTGCCAATATTTAGGGAAATCAATAAAAACCTAAACAGACTAATTGTTGAAAAATAATGTTTTAAAGGGCTTTTGGATTCGGTACAATAGATTTTGTTAGCAAGGGTGTTCAAAACATAAAAATTTATCTTGATCATCTCCTTTCAGCATTTTTAGTCACTACAAACTGACAGTTGTGAAGTCCTTTGTATGAAACATAGGCTCATAACAAAACAATTTACTTATTTTGGTAGTTGGCTGGAAAAAATCCTCATATGCCAAATGTAAAATTGAATCATTTTATCTTGCAATTTCCATCAGTTTCTGTCTTCTGTAGTTAACTACCATTTATGTAGTGCTGTTGATCATTAAGTCTTTTGTTGTCAGTTTATTCAAAGACACTAAAACAACTGAATTTTAAAAATAGATATAGTGGCAGCTCCTTTATACTGTAAAAAGCTGTTTGGAATCTCTGTTGCAGTGCACAGTATTATTACCCATATTAGGTGGGATTTTCAAAAGTTCTAAATTTTGATCAAAATACTAATTTGTGTTCTGTCTTTGATCAGAAGTTCTAATTTAATACAGTTAGCGTATGTTCCCTCTAATTAGAAATATAATTGATTTTCTAATTGTATCAACACTGGACTATTTCAATCAGAAATTGATGATCTTCCAGTTAACGTGACAGTTTTTTGAAGATAAAAATCTGGACATTTATTAATATTTTTGAGAAGTTTTGGGTTTAACCAGAGATATTCAGGTTTAACTGACCAAGGCAACAGCATAGTTTACCTGACTATGCTAAAACTAGAGATGCCCTGTTCTAATTTGTGTGTATCTGTATACTCTGCACCCCTGTTTAATGCTGATGTCCTCATCCCTCATCCATCTTTACAAAATACAAGCTTAATTTATGCTGAGCTTTTCTACTAAAGGGGGAACTAAATAGATCTTGGGGCAGGAAAAACTTGCTTTGGTTTATAGGCAAACAGTACAGATTCAACCTGTGCTAGACATTATCAAGTTTCAGGTCTCCAGAGATATCCTGACAAGTGTTCTGGCCTTGCTAGTCCAGACACTTCCCCGCAAACTTGGTGTCTTGCTGGTGGACAGTGAGAAGCAGGAATTGATAGGAGAAGAGATAGCAAAATATAAAGGTATTTCTGTCCATTTTCATCATGTTAATATCTCTCTACATGACCCTCAAACTTTCTGCTATATTGTCATTAGTGCCCAAATCCTCAATTACTTTGTTTGCCAAGAATAAGTAGTTTTTTGCTTTGTTTGGGCTTTTTTTTTTTTTGCGAAGTAATGAGCTACAATAATGTGTTCTCTTATGATTTTCAGAATTTTTAGGTGCTGGCACTTTATTTATGTTGTGTTCCCCTCACCTTCCTGGGCCTTTGTGTTTGTGCTGAAATAGGCATCCTGTGTAGAGGGAGAAACTCCCTACAGTGCCCAGAGAGGCACTGTACTGATAGGAAAGAAGCTTTTCTAGCAGAGTAAGAGGGAGCTCCTACCAAATGCACATAACCCAGTGACTGAAAAGTCACGCTAACAAACCTTTGCCTTCCTTTTTTGGGGCCTAAAGCCCATGGACATTCCTGGGGAATAAGAATCAGTCATGAGGGGCTGAAGGACTGGGTCATGAGGGAAAACGAGGGGTGAAAGGAGTGGCTAAGAGAAATAGGGAAGAGAAATGACCACTGGTAGTGGCAATGTACTCCCATATCTGCACTTTTGGAACATACTGTGAGTTCTGTTCTAAAATAAACTCTGATGGTTTCTCAGACTTGTCTCCCCATCGAGAAGCTAGACTCACTCCCTACACTGATGCTAGCTTTTGAGATGTTGCTATGTAGGACTCTATCTGCAGCATCCATTCTGAATGGAAAGGCTCTCATGGGTCCCCAAACAGAAGTTTTGGAGGATGTGGAAGCCTTGATGAGTTGATCAAAAGCTCATTTATCCTCTACCCATCAGGAGTTTAGTGTTTGATGAAATATTTATGTTTGCCACCCTGTCTGGTAGGACAGCATGACCAGGAGAGCATAAATAGCACTGATAGATAGCACTGATCAAAATGTAATCAATATCCTAATGCAGAAAACACAGGAGTCTCACGTTCAATGGGTACACTGTGTCATGATGTCCTTGTACTCGGCAAGGTTCTGTAGGTCAGGAAGTGAAATCTCTTCTGCATAACTTTGTCAAAGGCCATCTGTGCCAGGCACAATTACCTAATCCCTTGGCCCCTTTCCCTCTGAGCATACTTTCTGGGAAACTGCCTTATGATCTCAGGGCAACAGTGTTCCACACCATTTGGCTATGGTGGACCTAAGGCACATCTGAGCTGGCCAGCTGATGATTAACTTTTTTATCACTGCAAAGCTGGTTCCTGGAGTCAGGAATGTTCAGGCTTTGTGAGCATGTTACAGTGGTTATCAACATGAAGATAAAGCCCATCGTGCTGCTGGGCAGGCTCCAATTGTTTGCACAGAGTGACTCCTTATCTAAAGTGATGGAGTCGCTGCTTATCCTCCTTCTGTAGAATGTGAAGCAGTCCTCCTATTGCATGCTCATCTTCTTCTCTCTTCCAATATTTGCTGGAGAAGAAATCTGTATTTGACTGGCTCTGCTATAGGAGTGAGCTGGTGATGAATAGCAGAGCTGGCCTGTTCTAAACAGAATGGTTTCCCTTTGTCTAGGGTGAGGGTGAGGCCTGCAGCCCCATATTCTGATCATTGAGAACCATTGTCCCATCCCATTATATACAAGTTAGTTCTTCAAAGTCTGATCCCATCCAAACCAATAACAGCAGCAGCAGAAGTTGCGGCGAGAGGCATCATGTGCAGGTGTCAAAGCTGCAAAGCAGAAGCTGATGGTCAATGCTGGCTGAAGTCCTGTTTATATACTCGGGCTATGTGTGAGGCCAATGAATCAAAGTGGAACACATGCTGCAGGGATTGGTGCTCCTAGGAGGCAGAACCAGAGTGTGGCTCTTCTGCTGGGGTTCTTACCTGCTCATTCAGTGCATGCTTGGGGAGTGTGAGCACAACTTGTCTTCTCAAAAGGGCCTCAGGCTGGAATAGTGTGTGCAGCCCATGTCACATGACTCAGGTATACAAAATGACATGCCTAACAAAGATGTAAATAGGTTATCGCTTTTCCCGGTGTAGCCAATGGCAATGGAAGCAGAGAAAAATAAATTATAAGTTAAAATAGCCTCCACATGCTGAATATTCTACTACTTTTTTAAAGGTGAAGATGTTATGATACTCATAATTACAGGTGGTGACAATATATTACTACATATGTGTGTCTCTGTTTTTGCTTGTGAGAGACAAACTGAGTACTATTCAACATCTAATTACTCAAAATCTTTAATGCCATATTAAGATAGAGCAGTAGGAATTTGTGTGAATTGGGCAAAAAGAAGGACACGTGCTAAGGTTTTAGGATGTAATCTTGGCTGACGCAGAATAGGTGACATTTGTTTTTCTCCCCTGTCCTGTGCCAGAGGTGTTTTGCTGGCAAAGGACCTTTTAAAAGAGGTCCTGCTTTATCGTAGCCAAAACTGGTCACCCTTAATGCCTAAAATTGAAAACCACATACATTTGTATGGCAAAACAAAGCAAAGCAAAAATTACAGCAAACTCTAAAGTAAAAGCACATGTTTTACAAGTCTTAAATACTCTACATTTAAATAGGCAAAGGAAGGAATTGATGTAGAGTGTTGATAAAGCTATTGGAAAAACATCATTAGTTCTTATCTTTTTAGGATGTGCACAAAGGTTCTGATTCCATAATTTTGTGAACCTTTTAATCTTTTAAATACATCTTCCTTAGGCCCAGATTCAGCAAAACATTTAAATACAGACATTTAATTATGTATATACTAACTGCCCAAGATTTGATTAGGTCATAGAGGAGCCAAATACTCACCAAAGACACTATTTATGGAAAGGACTTGGGAAACCTTAACTTCCTGCATTGCATAAACTTCCTGAGTCAAAAGACTAGAAACTGAGATAGGTTTGTCTCATGTTCATGCAGTATACAAGGTCTGCTAATGCACAGCACTTGGCACAGAAAGGCTGACTCAAATGGAGGCACAGCACGGGGCCATTATAAGTGCATCTCATGTAAGTGCAGGAGCTGGAGGGATGATGGAGTAGCCCTGGAAATAGGATCTGTTCTGCTAGGACTCCTGTCTGGCTGCAGCACAGAGACAGCCTGGGACTGACTGGCTGTCGTCATCTGAGCAGCAAGTTTGGCTGAAAAAAGAGCCATCCATGTTCTGGAAAGTTCCCTTCCTACTGTTCTGTGAGCTCTGTGGAGCTTTGCCAGCAGGAGCTGTGCTGGGCAGGCTGAGAAATTCTTCCTTGTTTTCTTTTGTTTAAATATAGTAAGAATTAAAGTGGAATCAAAGTGGACCGACCTGCAAAGCTGTCAAATCCACGTGAAATTGACAATCTGGCAGGCACCTGGCCATAGCTGTAGTTATGGTAGATCTCATGGTATGCTGCATTCTTAGTGTCTTGGCCAAAATCCAACATGCTTTTCTGCTTCCTTCAAGCTCTTCCCTCCACTTTCAATAACGAGTTGAAGTTTTCTTCATCTCCTAGCCTAAGCTTGGGCACTGCTGCTTGCAGGATGCCCCAGGAGATGATAAAATGATAGGAAACTATGTGACTCAAATGTACATAGCTGTGGGTGTGACTTACCCCTCTGAGGACCTGCACAGTGCTTAAATACAACTTTTGTACTTTTGCTCTAGGAAAGCAGAAGGAGCTGAAGGAGACTAAAGCTGAAATGGTGTTAGTGAGTCTCCATAGAGTGGACAGAAATGGACACCGTGTAAGCAGAATTTTCTTCTGACTCAGCCTACAGAGTTGATCTAGCTCACAAAAAAACATGCATTGCAACATTTTAAGAAGTACAGCAAAGCCCATCTCTGTATTCTTGGGTGATTCTGTGAGGTCCAAAGGGCAAACTTGCTTCAGCATAACCCAGTTGTTTGCTTTGGAATCTCAAAGATTAAAGGTGTCTTTAAGTGTCGGTAATTCTCATGGTTATTGTTAAATATTTCCTTTTATTATCTGCATAATAGCAGCTAGGGATTACAAAAAAAAAAAAAAAAAAAAGGTAAGTTCTCAAATGCACCCTCACTGTTTCCTGTCTGTGAGCGCAGGAATGTTCTGTGCGTGAGGAGACTCCGACTCACATGTCCCAGGAGAGCAGCCTGACCACCAGACTGCAAGCTGTTTTGAAGGCAGGCACTCTCCACCCTTCCTATTGAAACTGTGCCATGCTGCAGAAAGTAATTTAAGTTCACTGGGCCAGAGAGAGAGAAGGGCAGTCACAGAGAGCAGAGAAAGCATAAGAGAAAGCATGACTGTACTGGTTAAGGCACCCATCTGGCAGAGAGAGGCTTAGATTCCCTTCCCAGCTTTCAAATCTGTTTCTTAAATATTTCATATAAATAGTCACTGTATAAAATGCAGAAACAGATGTTTTGGATACCATACTCAGAAGTGCCTAATTTTTCCCATGCCCTATATAGGAAATCTGAACACAATTCAGAACAAGAGGTTCTGAACTCCCCTTTAGGAATCAGTACCTTTCACTTTGGCACTGCAGGGCTGAAGTGCTGGTAACTAATTCCCATATTGGACCTGATCTTCAGGCTGTCACCTCAAAAGTCTATTTCAGAGATACACCTTCTACATCATATTTCCTTTTCCAGTGTATTCGACACTGATTATTTTTGTTTTCTATTCCTTATTTCAAGTGCTCCATTATTCTTTTGGGTCTTCCAAATAGCTTTAAAATTAAAAGCTTCAAAAATCAAGCCAGACTTTATCTTTAACTTGGGTACATTTTTTGTTTTGACCTGCTAGAGAATGCAGCCATTTTCCCATTACAGAAGCTTGACTATGCCTATTTTCAGATAACAAGCTAGATTGGAGTTGTTTTTCTAATCAAAAACATTTGTGATACAGTTTTATGCATTTCCCCAAAAGTCTGCCTGGATTGGAATAAACACACACCTTCCAGATGAAGTTTTGGATTATATTTGGAGAAAAACTGACTTTGGAAAATGTTTGAAGAAAATCACAGGAATCTTTCTCCCCCTCTTTTTTTTTTTTTTTTTTTTTTTTTTTTTTTTTTTTTTTTTTTTTTTTTTTTCCCCAGTGATTTCCTTAAACCTGACTTGTTAGGAAGGAATATATGTGCAGTTCTTCATGAGCAGAGGTGTCTCACTGGTGTGAAGGACATTGGTAAGTGGGCTGTGGTGGTGACATATGAGTTGCAGGACAGCAGTGAGGGCCAGAAGGGGCGGACTGATTTTCAAATACAGTATCTTATTTAAGAAATGAGGTTTTATTTCTGACAAATCAAGGAATGAGTGAAATTTGTAAAAAACTATTTATAATTTGGATTGTGAGTCAATAGTGTTGGATTGTATGCTTAGAGGTCAGCCTCTTTCAGATCTCTAAATATGTTGACAATCCTGTTTTTAACAGAGGAAAAACAGTGTGGGCTAGTGCTGTGAGTTACCAAGTTTGTTGGTTTCACCTGCTCCCTGGTGGATAGCTGTATGTGTCTGACAGGTTTGTAGACAAGACGGCTTCTAGGTGGGATTAGTAAATGGGAACAAACAACAGACCAAATGTTTCAATTTACAGGGATGTTTAGTGGGGAATTTCAAGACAATTCCCAAACATTGGGACCTAATTTCTTCAGGGAGCTTTGGGAAAGAGCATTCAGTGCCCTTCAGAATCACCATGCCCTGACACAGCAACGTGAATGTGTGCTGCCAGCCTAGAGCAGGGTTACGCTTTGCTGGCCAGTGCTGTGAGGTGTCTCATCACACTCTCCTTTGCTCAAAATTGTTTCAGTGGTGGTGACAGAAGTTTCATCAAATTGTAGAAACTGACCTTGGACTGGTGTTTCAGGGAGCATTTCTGAGGTGGTAAGAAGAGCTCCTACCACAGGAAGAATTGGCTATAGAAGAGTTCTCTGTAGTGCCAGAGCAGTCTCTCTTTTGGCCAGGCTGCAGCATCTCATCTGATCTCTGGCCTTGCCAAGACAGAGAGGAAAGAATTTGACTTCAGTAGTTCAGAAATTACACAGGTGCCAGTATGTCCTTTCCAGCCCCTGTTCTGGAAGCAACTCCTCCATCTCCAGTTACATATGAGCACTGTAACATGCCTTATTACTTTTTCAAGCTGCAGCTTATTTCCCAGGTTCATTTGTATAATTTTCCTGGGTTGAACTTGATTCCAAACATAATAGTATGTTGGCTTTAGCCCCATTCAGCATTCAGCTTGAGAAGAAATTATAGGCATGGACAGTGAAAGAGGACAGGATGGGACCATGTTTTGGTTACAAGATCTAGGCAAACAACTAGGTAGTTTTTTGAACATTTGTACCCCTGGTGGTCTAGAGGGTAAAGGTGCTGCGCTGTCACCGCAGAGACCCGGGTTCGATTCTCGGTCAGGACCACTCCCCGGGCAGATGGAGCTCGTTAGCCCTGTAAGGCAATCCATCTACATCCTGAGGACCTCGCTGCCACCGTCCAAGCTCACTTGGCCCCGGCAGATGAACCTCAGGATTAAAGGGTGGGCTCAGTTCCGCGCACACTGTGTCTCACCTAAAAAATCCAATGCGCAGGCTGGAAGGTGTAAAGACCTTCCCCGGTTCTTCGTTCGCGAAGACTGGCCATTACTTACATTACCATTACTTACAATGATAATGTATGATAGGGAAAGTTAACTCACAATCGATGTGGTTCCAGAGGTCTGAAATCCTGTCAGAGGAAAGGATGAAAATAAGGAGAATATGTTTCCAGGTGCATTTCAAAGCCTCCATTATCACACACGGATGGTGACATTTTAATTGGAGATTTGAAGATGCCTGGGGTCAGAAATAAATGGCACTAAGAATATTTTTATTTTCCACCATATACAGGGATGCATTATTTGAAGCTGTACCAGGTAGACTGAGTTTTCTGTTATTTCATCTCAAAACAAAAGCCAAATTATGATCTGAAGAAAGCCACTCTGGAGGAGGAGACAGTAGCTGTTTCACTGCACAATAGATCAACACCATAAAACAGGACAGAGACCAAAAACCTCTCCTTATCCTGCATAAACACAAACAGTTTAAGAAGAGAATATAGAAAACTAGCTCTGCATTTTACAGATACACTAAATTTGATACTTACTTCCAGATGTGGTAAATGTCCTAGGAACATTAAAAAAATCAGATATCCAATTGGTTAATTTTATTTCTCAGTTTAAGGGCTCCACATCCAACAGCACAGGCACAACTTCAATATTTTCACTGAAAGTGATGAATTTTAACAAGCCTTTCTGGATTCCAAGTTTGCCTTAGTTTTTTATCAAAGGGCTGACCAGAGTTTATGCTACTTATCCTGTAAACCATAATAATAACAAATGGGGAAGATAGTGGGGATTTATATAGCTTTATATTTAATGTGGGGAGTTTCTAGAAGGAGTTTGTAAATAGGGACTATTGCCCAGGCTCCAAGCTTTGGCCAAGCAGGTCTTGGCAGGCTTCAGAGAGGGTGGTGAAAATGCAGCTTTAAGCCATCCTTGCATCATCCTGGGGCTGGTCTCCCTGCCATGTGTTCCCTTGTGTAAACTGTAACACCAGCAGAGCTACTGAATTTTGCACTGGCTACCACTGGACCCAAGAAACTAGTCTGGTAACTAGAGATCCATGAGAACTAGGCTCGGCTCAGCCATTTTTAAAACTGTATGTCTTTCACAAGGACTCAGGAAAGGAAGAGCCATTGCAGTCCTTGCAGTGGCTGCTCACCAGCTGAGGCTTTGTCGTATCTGCACTGGCTGATGCGCAAGTAGCTGGCTGAGCTGCCTTGCAGACTCCACTGCACTGATAATGTGGCAAAAAAACAGCTTTCAGTGTTTGGAGGATCTGGCCCGTATGTCTGTGTGTGCATATGCAGATGTGTGTGATGTCAGTAAATGTCCCCCACTCCCTGCAAAGGTCACTCTGACTGAAATTTTTCATTTGCTTCAGAATAAAGCAACCTCAAGAATGTAATGAAGGAAATGAGGTCTGAAATTTGTTTCCTAACATCCATGAATTGCAGCACTGAGCTAAGGGGAAAGCATTCAAATCCCTCTCTGCCCTCTTGGATAGGAATCTGTTTGTAGCTCCATAATAATCAGCAGACATCAGTGTCTGCTGCAACTGAGTATTTTTGGTATCTAATTGGCACTTAGATACCAATGTGATAGGAGCTTTAGAAATAGCTAAAGCAGATAAGTATTGCTTCTTTTCCTGTGTGTATGTCTGTATCGTCTGTGTGAAGCTGTGTATTAATGTGAAAAATTCCCTGTTGATTTTAATGGGATGCATTTCTCTGCAGAGAATTTGATTCATTCAAAGCTGCAGTAATGTATAGAAGTGATATTTTTTCTTCCTTGTGCTGTGAACATCTAGAACAAATTCCTGAAGTATTATTTGTGCAGAAACTGTGAATGCTCCCAGTTTGCAAATGAAGTCAAACCCTTGTTAATGTTTACAGTAAAACAGCTGTTCTCAGCATCTTTCCCTGAGCCTCAGCTACTTTAGCTCTACCATACTCAGCCTTACATCATAGCAGCTGCAATAATAAGAGGCTGAAAGAGGTCAGAAGCAGCCAGTCCTGCTAAACCACACCTTTGTTTAAAAGAGATTCTGGATTGTAAAATATCTCAATTGCTAAATATTTCAGCCTGACTGGACTCCAAGCACGGGTAAGGTCTTCAAAGACCTGGCTCACCAAAAGCACATAGGCACTGTGAGCACAGAGTAAAGCAGAACACAGGCTCTTTATACATTTTCCTGGGAAAGTTTCTATAGATCCAGACTGGGAAATGTTCCAAGGCTTCACAGAACTAAAGATAACAGTAATAAAAAAATGGACTAGAGCACACTGACTTTTAAAAAGAAATAGCTGAGCCTATTACAGTTGCATGGCAAAGCCTTGATAATTTGTGCAGCAAGACTTTGCTAATTTTCACAAATAAAAGTAAGATCACTACAGATTACTAAAATTTAAGAATTAGCAGGTATGTAAACAAACAACATTCTAAGAAAAGAAAAAAGCATCCGCATGTAGGTTGTTTTAAAGACTATAATTTCTTTGTAAATATTTATGATTGCTCAAACAATAAATGCTACTGGATATGTTTTGTAAAAATAATTAGGTGTTAGCAGAATGTAAAATAGACCATTGCCTTTCTCAGTCTTATTTTCAGAAGAGAGAGGCAATGATTTTTCTGCTAAGTATAATATGGTCTATTGAGTTTCTGCAGTGTCTGCATTGTAGAAATACACAAATAAATAGGAGTTTCAAGTAAATTTAAGAATATTTTAACATTAGATGTCCTACACATGATTTACTGAAATATTTTCTTCTGCTGAGTAGCAGTGGGAGATATGTGGGTTTTAGCACATAAGAGAAAATGTGTTCATTATTACCCTACATAGGTTGGATAAAATACGTCATTTTTATTTTACTGAAAATGGAAATTTAAAAATCAAAGTCAGAAGAAAATAAGATTTGTACAGTTGAAAAAAAAAACCAAATAAATTTACAGGTAGAAGGGGTTATTTTAGTAGCATTTTCACAGTTAAAATCAAGTGTGAACATTGCAGTCACATATCAAATACTACCTGTGACACCAACAGCAACCTTTGCTAATCTTGCGATTCACAGGGCAATGTCACAGACTGTCAGATAATGTCACCAATGTCCTAGATTATGGACTGTCACAGCTGGAATGCTTACTGAGCTTAGCAGATTCCACAGCATGTTGCCATCAAAAGGACTTAGTGAGAAATCTCAAATATGCTTTCCAGCATGAGAAAGGGAAAGAAGAAGTAAGCAAAACAGGCCACACAGAAGAATTTGTAGATTTCATTGATATGGGTACTATTAGTTGATATAGATACTTTTAATCCAGGGGGATTAGAGATTTCATTGATACATTGGAAAGACAGTGTATAGAGGGAAACTACTGGGTCTAAATTGTAGTAAATTGGACTGTAGTTTCAGTTACAACTTATAATGGTGGTGAATTACTTGCCTTGAAACAATTGTTTGAGACCCTCATGATTTCAGAGTGTAGTTGTATGAGGCATTGACCAGCACAGTAAAATACATACCTTTTCTTGAAGAGCATAGATGCTAAATTTACAAGGACTAGGCAGAAGTAATGAGATGTAATACTCAAGCAAATTATTTAAAAAAACCATAGGTACATATGGTAGCTCCATGCTTTTATCACAGAATCATGTAGTGCCTGGGGAAGAATCACTGCCCCCAAAAAAGCAAGTTTATGTACCTTCATACATATATATTATGTATACATCTATAATATGTATGTATATATTTTTTGTATACATAATCTAACACTGAATGCTTTTAAAATATGCACATATCAATGACATAAACCTTTTGCAACTATGCACTGGAGCTAAATACTACTTAGCTGTGTGCATTTTTCTTTGAGTTTCACTGGTTCATTCAAAGCATGATCAGTTTGTTTCTTCTGGTATAAGTTGTCACCTGAACCTCTGAATAAAAATATTGTTTCTATTCTGTCACATAGAGAGAATATATTCTAACTCTCTCACTCTAGGTACAAATGTGTCTGTCACATTTGAAAAGGCAACAGTTAAATACATGTTTCTGCTGTCAGAAATGCAGCAGTTAAACCCTAAATAATATCTATAGGATTAAGATCCAAGTACTTTACAAGAAATCTATATGCAGTTATCTTTCCACACTTCCTCTCTATTCCCTGTCATAGACTATGGAAGATAATATAAGAAGAGCTCTAGTATGTATGTTATCTCATTCTCTCCATTTTCAAGTAAGTGGAGCAAACAGTTTCACCTTTGTAGACTTGTGGCAAAATAACACCCATTCCTCTATGCTAAAGGAATGAAAAAAGCAGGACTAAGTCCAGAATGAGGGCAGAAAGGGAGAGACAGGAGGGTTTTTTAAAAGAGTTTTCTGAATAATCAGGAAATCCAGTGAGACAAACAGAATGTGTAGAGAGCAAGCCAGAATTATCAAATTACCATGACAACCATAGGGAAGAACCCAGAGAGAATCAGGTAAAGAAATTACAGTAGAATTACAGTTAACTTCACTCTTTTCTTAATTAAAAAAAAAAAATAGTAACAATCCCAAGCAGTCAGGAAAAAATATTTCCTTGGCCTAGCTCATTACGGTGCAAAGGCTTGTGAAATGCAGCCTTGTTTGTAATTTTGAAATTACTTTGCAAATATATAGAGAGCTTTTATCTCGATTTGCATATGCAGATTGTTTTAACCAGCAGGAGTTGATGTCAGATACAAAGCTCAGTATCACAGATGCTTTAAGTTGTTTGAAAATATAAACTAAAAGAGAATTCAGAAAAGGTAAAAGGTATGTGTAGGTGTATACGCACACATATAGTGTATATTTCTGTGTTACTACTTAAACATTCTCCCTTATATGTTTTTCAAATGACTACTTTCTTCATTCAAACCTTTGATTAATCCATTCACAACCAAAAAGCTTTAAAACAATACAGTAAAATACAGTAAAAAAATATGTGAAATCAAAGTGAAGTGAAACTAAAATAAGTAAGAGTGGTGGTGTTTATTTTAAAAAGCTACAGGTTAACCATCAAGTGGTTAACCGGATTAATTGCTGAATTCAGTTTGAAATTCTGTTTATTCACTTTTAAGGTTTCATTTCATATAATACCATTCACATATATTGGAAAGATGCAAGTATACAATTCTGAAAGGCAGAGACCCATGTTTAGAGAAGGAAGGGGGAATTTGTTCATATGGGGGATGGTTGATTTTTTTCCTGGTTTTGAACAAAGCTCTCAGACTGCTAACGCTCAAGTACATAAATAAAATTCCTCCAATACTTTATCTTTCCTGTTTTATGCCACTGTCTGAATGCTTATTGTATTTTATATGTGCCTGCAAACATAGATACATGTCCATATCGATCTTTTTAAATGGTCTCCTGAAGTTTGCTGCATGGTCAGGGAGAGCAGTGATGCACTCCATTGTTCCCCACTATGATGTCATGCTCTGACTTTGCCTTGGTTAAACAGAATTCAGTTTACTGGACTGCAGCAAAATGTCTTTAGGGAATGCAAATTTATTGCTGTAGCGGAGTTGGAAAGAAATAACATGTAAAAAAAAAAGACGACATAGGGAAAATGGTATAAATTCTGGCTAAAATACTGGCCACCTATATTTTTTTCTACACCTCTGCAGAAGTGGATGTGCACACTCATTTATACACACACTCAAACTGTGCATAGCTCAAGTGTTTATTTTAATCTTGGGAACTAGGACAAGCTGAGATTGACTCTCAGGACTTGCATCGTCACTAAGGTTGCTCTTAAACATGCAGTCTTACATCACACTGTTCTTTCTTTTTACTCACATTAACCACACACAGAGTCCACAAAACGGGTCTAATCCTGCTAGCTGTCCAGTGATGTTAATGATAGCTAAAGGCATTGGGCATGTTAAAAGATCCAATGGTAAATTAATTCATTTCCACCAGCATCTGAAAACTGTATGTGGGTACACTGAAGGGAAGAAAGGGACTGGCCTTTTAATTATGTTGGGAGATCCTGAGCTAGAAGAGAAATCTGAAGGGACTGAGTGGGGAGAAGGAGGTCTTTCCTTCTCCCTCCCTCCCTCCCTCCCTCCTGGCCTTCAAAAAACCCCAACCCTGGGGCCAGTCCTTCCCAAATAGGCACAGTTGGCAGGTATGTGTTAATCTTGTTCCCAGCACTTTGGAGGAGCCACCGACAGATGCTCACCCTGTCCTTTCAAACCAGTGCTTCCTGTCCTTCAAGAGTTAACCTTCTCTAGAACATTTATTTCACCATCTCAGGGAAGGAAAAAAAAAAAAAAGAAAAAACCACAAAACCCTGCAGAGCTGAGAGGCTGCAGATCACAAGGCCATTCTGATAGCCTCCTGTCCCCATGGCAACAGCAACGGCATTTATCAGTTCCTTATGAGAGCAGGCACAGCAAATCTGCATTGCACATGGCAGCCTTCCAGCCTTTCAAATGAAAGAGCACTTTGAACTGCTGCCAAGTGTGGAAGGAGCAGAGCTGTCAGGACTGCTTAATGCTGGCAGTTTGTACTTGGGAGCCTTTCAGTTCCCAGAATCCTTCAGCCGTGGCAGCCTGCCAAGTACTTAGCGGAAGCTAAAAACTAACCCCCAGACCATTCACTGCAGTGCACTCAAAATTTTCCACATGTACCATGTCACAAGTGCAGACTGTACAATGAAAGCAAACGCCTTCTGCTTGGGATTCTAATTTTATTAATAATCGAGGGAAAAGCAATCAGAGATTAGCTGGCTGACAGCACTACAGTATAGCCACTGTTTATAACTCAGGGTGTGTACGTCAAATGTGTGTTTCATCCCTTAGAAATAGAATCAGCTTGGACAACAAGGGCTGCACAGCCCTAAATCTACATGCAGTACCTGAGTGTGGGGAGATTAGTGTTAGCAGAAGGGAGAGTGTGGCTATTTACAGTGGAGTATTTTTTAGCAATCGTTACCAAATGCACAGCAGTGAGACGTGAAATAGAAAACTAAGAATATTTTTTGTCCTTACCCTCTGCATTTTGCTGACATTGTGAGAATCTTGGAAACTGGCTGATGAATGTAGCAGAGATACATGGCTCTTGGTGGGTTTTCTTTCAATGGAGAGTTTTCATGTGAACATTTTATTGTTTTGCATTACCGAAAGCACAAGGGCTTCTATTGGCAGAGAAAACAAATTGGCACAGTTCTGCTTTTTTTTTTTTTTTTTTTTTTTTTTTTTTTTTTTTTTTTTTTTTTTTTTTTTTTTTTTTTTTTTTTTTTTTTTTTTTTTTAATCTCCACTGAGATCAAGGGCAAGGGCTTCATTTTCCAGCACTAGTCATAAGCCTTTAGCACAAATAGAATGAAAATTGTCTGTCGCTCAGGCAGTTGGACTGAGTTCAGGAAAACTATGTCTGGCACTAATTCCGAAGGGAAGGTTTGGTTCAATCCAGCATCATTAATTTCAGTAAACTGTTTTCACTATTCTATATTCCACTGTTCAAGAGCTGTTTATTATCTTCTACTAAACAATGTCTTTTGGAAAAAAGAGTAATGAAAAATACGTGATACTACTTGCATACATATGTATACTCTCACATGTATGTATACATTGATATGGTATACATGGATCTACTCCCATTTTTTTTACTTCTCTGTTTTTCTGAACAATTGCTTCTTACCTTGCCTTCCCATTACAAAAAACATTTATACTGCCAAATATAAAATAGCAAAAATAGCCTGGAAGGTGAAAAAGAGAGAGAGAGATGAAAAAAACCCCGGAGCAAAGACAATCTCCACAAAATCGCGAGTTTCTCCACAAAACAAGGAAATTCTAGAGCCTCTTTTTCAGCTTGCAGCTATCTTTGGCTGCTGCTTGAAGATTTGACTTAATTCACCCAGGCAGTAGCGTCTAAAAGTAATACACCAAGACAGACAATTTTGGCACTTAGTCTCCCTTAAGAATTTTACCAACAGTCTTTTTAAAGAAAGTAAATGATCTTTTTTTTCCTTTTGGTTTCTCCCCATAGCTCATCTTGATATGTGCTAATAAAAGAAACTGCTCCCCCTCTCACCATTATCCTCTGTCCATATCATCCTTCTTTCAATAACAATGTTAATCAGCATTTATAACATGGCTTTGGAGAAAAAGTGCTTTTGGTCTTTTCATATGGCCTAGTTACAGAGGTAAAGGAGGTTACGCCGTGTGAAATAAGATAGTGTCAGGTTTTTTTCCTCTTTCTTTCTCTTTCTTTTCTTTCTCTTTTCTTTCTTCCTCTTTTTCTTCTCTTTTCTTTTCTTTTCTTTTCTTTTCTTTTCTTTTCTTTTCTTTTCTTTTCTTTTCTTTTCTTTTTTCTTTTCTTTTTTCTTTTCTTTTTTCTCTTTTCTTTTCTTTTCTTTTCTTTTCTTTTCTTTTCTTTTCTTTTCTTTTCTTTTCTTTTCTTTTCTTTTTTTTTCTTTTTTCTTTTCTTTTTTCTTTTTCTTTTCTTTCTTTTTTCTTTTTCTTTTCTTCCCTTTTCCTACCCTCCCTCATATTTTGGAAAACACAGCAAAGTTTTGTTCAGTTCTCAAGTGTTATTAATCACTGGTGGAGGCCAAAAGCAGGGATATTTTTCTTGGCAGCACGTTTTGATAAACAATCTGTGTATGGGGTGAAGGGAGGGAGGAGCCTGTCTTGCTGGTAACTAAGCTAATGTTTGGCAGATTCTTAACTGTCACAAAAGTGCAAGTGGCTCTCAGTGGGAATAGCCTTAAAAAATGTACCAATTCAGTTGATTCATTGTTGTTGATTGTTTACTACGTCCAAAGGATGTAAGATGAAAACAGGCCAAGCATAAAGTAAAAATAACAACAGTGGAAGACCAAGCCTCTAAATATCCCAGCCTAAAACATGCTGCCCAGCCTCTAGTCCTCTGCGGAGTGATCAGAATTAATTATAGGTGTCTTATTTTGCACTGTAAGATTTGGCAAAGGTTAATGTACAGAAATCTAGGCTCCCAGGCAGGTTTTCAAACCTCAAAGACAGTTGTAGGAAAATCATTGTGGTGTGGGTCTCAAAGAGGGACCACTCACCGCTTTCTAGGGCAGAAGCAAGAGGCTGGTGTTGCAGGGGGACAGCAGACCTGCCCTCGGCTCCACGTTCCAGCACCAGTGTGGAAATGGGACCATTAAAAGCGGAGGAAATGATAGGCAACATCCATTAAGAAATGTGTCTGCAAAGGATGGAAGGAAGGAAGGAAGGAAAAGAGTCCTAGGTGGGAAAGCAATAAGCTATGTATGTCAGCAAGGCTCACTACCTGAAGAATGGTAGGAAAAAACCAGAATTATAATGAGATGAGAACTGAAACGATAAACAGAAACACGTAATTACACTCCTATTCTTTGTAACTGAGTGTTTTGACACTTCCTGGCAGCTCCTAGTAGAAGACAATGTTGTTTAACTTTTAATTTGACAAAATTATGCAACTTCTTCCTGAAGTGTTTGTGTTTTGATTTGCTGAACACACTTGCTTTATCACGGAGTGCTCTGTTCACTGCTAATCTCTGCATCGTTTTGAAGCCAGTGATTTGATTGTGATGGATTTTATTTTATTTGCTATTCTGAGGTAAATCCATGCTCTCGAGAGTGTGCTTCCCTTCTTGTTCAATTTTTTTCCAGCTGTAGCCACTGTTTTGACCAGTAACAAAAGAGCAATTTCTGTAGGTGAGTGCCTACAGAAGAACCAACTACTGCGACTGCTGCCAAAACTTTGTAAAGTGAGCAGGAAAGAGTTAAATGTAGTCCCAGGCTGTGAGCATTTACAGTCAGACCAGACCATTCATTCCCAAGCTGCTGAGATCATAGGCTCCTAATTATTACTGCTGGCAAATTTTGGGGCTGTCCTATATTCTGCATAATTAACACTGGACTGCTGACCAGTAATCCACAGTACTCCTCTCTCATTCAGATCAATGGTAACCCCCATGTTTTGGGACCTCACGGCTGGGAATGGCACAGAGTAGCGCCTGGGGTGCAGCCAAGCACCTGGGTTTTGTCACTTTGTCCTTCATGGTGTGTTGCACCCTCTGCTTCCTGTACCTGCTGGTGGCACTGGGAAAGGTGCTGGCTGGCTCCTGCATGCTGTGTTATGTATGTTCATTTTGATTCCTCCATTTAAATCAAAGCTTCACCTGCTGTTATAATATTACACAGACTTGTATGTGCACGTGTGTACTTCCAAATAAAGACAGTAGTAGGAATAAAGAGAAAGGGATTATCGGATGGCAATATTTATCTTAGGACTGCAAGGAAGAAGTTAGTAGATTTAACTTCTGATGGTGAAAATTATATTCCTTGTCCCTTGGGACTGCTGGCAGGTTGTAAACTTCGGGTAATCTCCCCAGAATCCCTAATGCTGCATCCACAGTGTTGACTTGCGTTCCTGCACAAAAAGCAGTGGCTGGGTAGCAACTGTTCACGGCTGCAGCTCCGTGCCTCCTTGCGCTCTCCTCCACCTCATTAAACAAGCTGCTGTTTGGGGGGTTCTTGCACTATTTTTTGTTTGCTCGTTTCTTTCTTTCAGTTAGCCAGATTAGACACCTGAATGGCTTCATTGTTTGGGCTTCCTCTTTGCCTCCTCCAAACGTAATATTAATTCCTGGATTATTTCAGAGCTAAATAAACACCAGGCGTGTTTAGTATAAATCCATCAAGAGCGATCTGGATCACTCCTGCCCCGCCACTCGCATGGCAAAGAGCAAAGGCAGAAGGTGAGCAGGAAAGCATGCTGCTACCCTTGCAGGGACAATGCTGCCATAGATGGGAGCTTTGTTACATTGCCACTGTTCAATCTATTTTTCCTTACCAGATTAGATTGATACTGACAACTCGTTCCCTGTGAAGGTGCCACGACGTGGCATTTATTTGCATTTACATTGCAGTTCTCTTCATCAATCAGCTTTGCAGAGATCACTGCTGCTGCTGGCCATATTGTTGCTATGCTGACACTTCATCCTTAAGTGCCGCTTGCGTAATGGTACAGTACATGCCCATGACCAAAGTTTAAATCAAAGTTTAATCATTACGGAAAGACAAACATATTTCTGCGACTGTGTATCCTGCAAGTAAGAGTAAAAGCAGTTTGGTCGGGTCACAGATGTTAATCTCTCCTCTTTTTCTATTCAGAAACTATAAAGGGAGTTGACAGCACCTGTAAATGGTTTTCTGAGGCTAGATTATATCTAAGGTGATTATTATTTACACCCACTATAAAGACTGCTCTTGTGAGCCAAGAAGTCTGTTCCTGTGAGGTGAGTGTTACCAAAAAAAGGGCTTTCTTGCAGGAGGATTCAGTGGAGCGAGAAGACAGGGTGAGGGGCGTTTCAAGCTCACACGGATTGCCTTGTCATGTCTTGGGTTTGTATAACCCAGGGACTGAAACAGTTGGAATATGCCGCAGTTCTACATTCCCAGACACATGGGATGAAGGGAAAGCTTCAGCTCTGTCAACCTGACTTTTTTAAGCAGGGGCTGACCTTTTCCCGCAACCCAGTTCTGCTCCTCATATGAAGATCAATACGGGACAGTAAAAGGATAGGAAAGGAGCTGACCTGCCAGTATGAATCAGAGGGACCACATGCTTGTTTAGTCAAGTAAGGACATACTAACATAGAAATCCTGCAGCCATTACTAAACCATTGTGGCTGGAAGCAAAGACTTTTAGTTTTACCAGCTTTCATGTGCCATACTTCTGTGAAGCCTCTATAATGTCCACCGTGTAGGTGTGAAATTTTTAAGTGTGAAATCCACTCTCCTTTAGCGCACTTCTTCAGCCAATCTGCGTATAGGAGACTCACATAATTCAAAGACTTTTCTGTCTCTGTTCACTGCTTCTGCAAGCTTCCCCTGAAAAAGAGTAATTTTGTCAGAACTGATTCTCTAACTGTATCATCTGGTCCAACCATTTTTGTAACTTCAGAGTGTGCATTTCATTAAGCCTTCCCTGTAAACTAACTCCACTCATATACATATCAAATTCGTTTTCCAGCTTTATAGATTATAACCAGACTATAAAATGTTTTAGATAACTAAAAATGGAAATGAGATGTATTGGCGATACAAACCGAAATATTTAAAGCAACCTTTTTTTACTGTGTGAGTTCTGAAACGTTATTAACCGAATAGAAAGTATCTTTCCTGCTCGGTGCTGCATGGCTGCTGGGCGTGCGTATGTAAGGGAGCCGTGGCACCATGCCATAGAAACCCCGAGTCCCTTTAAAGCACACAGGGAAACCTGTAATGGACGGGGTTTTCGGCGTTTCTAGCAACAAAGGAATCAGGAAGAGGTACTGAAAGAAAGAAACCCATGCAACACAGCCCAGCTGGGAGAGGCTCGGCGCTCCCCCGCCCCTCCGCGGGCACCGTGCACCGGCTGCGCGCCGGGGACGCGGTGCCGGTGACCGCCCGCCGCGCAGCGCGCCGGGTCCCGGCCGAACCGCGTCCCCGCAGCGAGAGTTTATTATTCTTTGGACACGAGCAGCGATGCGGATATTTGCAAAAACAGCCGCCGACTGCAGCGAGAGCAAAAGCGGGCTGTGCAGAGCCCCTCCTGGTCACCGCGGGCACCGGCGTGGCCGCGGGGCCGGGCGGGGACCGAGCAACTTCGCGGGCGGGAGAAGGCAGGCTTCGGGGTTTTTTATTTTGTTTTCCTCCCAGTGCAATGAAATCTCGGCTTATTTGCATGAGTCGAAGTTGTTTTGAGTGATTTGCCTGTTAACAGCGTTATGCAAATGTTAACTAGATATTTAAAGGGGGAAATAGAAGAAGAAGAAGAAAAAAAGCCGTGTATTCTCACAGCGCCGGGGAAATCCTATGTCCCTTTGCATTAGCGAGATGAGATCACAGCAATTACTCACCTGCCTGGCCTCTCCTACACCCTTGAGCAACGCACAGCACTAGCTTTCCCAGCCCAACCTTAAACACTTGGCAAATATGGCCGATTTAAACAAATCAAAAGTGGAAGAGCTTCTGATGCAGTCACGGGCTTACAAAAACTGTGTCATTCTGTCACTGGGATCACTGAAAGAGAAACACGAAATCGGATATTAAGGCGGGATCCCCCCATTTGCCTCAGCAGCCGGAGCGCACGGGAATCCCACCGACAGCCGCGGTGGCAGGACGCCGCGCAGCCGCCACGGAAGCAAAGCGGGGCGATTCGCGGCTTTACAAAATC
Source organism: Empidonax traillii (assembly GCF_003031625.1). Classification (NCBI taxonomy): domain Eukaryota; kingdom Metazoa; phylum Chordata; class Aves; order Passeriformes; family Tyrannidae; genus Empidonax; species Empidonax traillii. The sequence continues at coordinate 418,891 of NW_020955325.1, read as the reverse complement.
CCGAAAGCGAGGCATCAGAACTTAGAAAGCGCAGTCTAGGCGGGGGGGGGAGTGGTGGGGGGAGGAAAAAAAAAACCCCAACAAAAAAAACACCCCCCATTCCCCCCCCCCTCCGCACCACCACTGTGCATGCGCGCCCTGGCCGCGGTGCCGCGGCGGGGGGCCGGCGGCGCGGCCGGGAGGAGGGTGAGGGCGCGATCTGGCGTTCAAGTTTCCAAACATAGCCGGCAGCGCGGGCTGCCCGCGCCCCGCCGCGCTCCAGCTGCGGCCACGCCGGGGAGGGGAGCGGGCAGCGCGCCCCGCATGCGCGCCCCGCGCAACAAGTGGGCTCGGCGCCGGCGCGGGGGGAGGGGAGCGGGGCGCGGGCGCTCGGCGGTGACGCGGGGCCCCGCCCGGGTGCAGCCGAGCCAGGAGCGCGGCGCGGAGAGGGGAGGGGCGGCGCGGCGCGGGGGGAGCGCGGCGCGGCGGAGGGGGCGCGTAGCCACACGCGGCGGCGCGCAGCACCCCGCGCTCGGACTGCGAGCAGCGGCGAGGATGTGAGTGAGGAGCAGGCGGCGCCGCTCACCACGCTGCTGCCGCCGCCGCTGCTGCCCCCGGGCTGCTACAGCTCCGGCGGCGCTTGGAGAGGCCGCCGCTGCCAGAACCGGACAGCTCCGTGCGGGTGCCCCTTTTTCGCTCGCGGCGGCGGATCGGCACGTACCGAACTGCGAGCTCACGAGGCAGCCGTGGCGGGTGGAAGGTGACCCCCCCATCTTCCTCCGTGCACCTCCGCCTCCTCCCGGAGGAGGAGCAGCAGCAAGCGGAGAGCTAGAGAGCGCAGGGAAACAGAAACGGCTAGAAGGCGACCCCCACCCAGCCCCCCGGAGGAGCAGTGGAATCGGTTCCCACCCCACCGGGGCAGCAGCGGCAGGACCAGGTAGAAGAAGCCGTCTCTGGCAGCAGGAGCGAGTTAAAAGCAGGCGATCCCCCTGCTGAAAGGGGCAACAGGATCAGGTACGGAGAGCCACCCCTTCTGCAGCCCGGGGGGGAAGACTGAACCAGCCCCTACCCCGGCGGCAGCGACAGCAGCTCCCCGGCCAGCAGCACCATGTCCGCCGCGCAGGTGTCCTCGTCGCGGAGGCAGTCATGTTACCTGTGCGACCTGCCCCGCATGCCCTGGGCCATGATCTGGGACTTCACGGAGCCCGTCTGCCGGGGCTGCGTTAATTACGAGGGCGCCGACCGCATCGAGTTCGTGATCGAGACGGCCCGGCAGCTGAAGCGGGCGCACGGCTGCTTTCAGGACGGCCGCTCTCCGGGCCCCCCGCCTCCGGTCGGCGTCAAGGCAGTGACGCTCTCCGCTAAAGAAGCGGCGGCGGCGGCAGCGGCCCAGCAGCAACTCAACCATGTGGATGCCACCTCGAAGGCAGCCTCGGCGGGGCTGACCCAGTCCAGCATGGACCGCTACGGGCTCAGCGCCGCCGCGGCGGAGCAGCGCAGCCGCTTTGAGTACCCGCCGCCGCCGGGCAGCCTGGGCAGCAGCCACGGCACCCGCCTGCCCAACGGGCTGGGGGGGCCCAATGGCTTCCCCAAGCCGCCTGAGGACGGGCCACCGGAGCTGAACCGGCAGAGCCCCAACTCCTCCTCCTCCTCTTCCTCCTCCCGCCGCGGGGCGCACGGGGGGCTGGTGTCCGGCCTGCCCCCGGGGGCCACCGGCGCCCAGATGAACGTGCCCCCCAACCTGCTGCCACAAACCCTGCTGAACGGACCCGCCGCCTCCGGCGTGGCGCTGCCCCCGCCGCACGGGGGCCTGAGCGGTCGGGGCGGCGGGGGTCCCCCGGCTCCCTCCGCCTCCTCACAAGGGGGCACCTGCGGTGGCGCCGCCGGGGGAGGCGGCGGCTCGTCCTCCGAGGCCTGCGGCAAGCGGCCGGGCTCGGTGTCCAGCAGCGACCAAGAGCGGGAGCTGAAGGAGAAGCAGCGCAACGCGGAGGCGCTGGCCGAGCTCAGCGAGAGCTTGCGGAACCGGGCCGAGGAGTGGGCCAGCAAGCCCAAGATCGTGCGGGACACGCTGCTCACTCTGGCCGGCTGCACCCCTTATGAGGTGCGCTTCAAGAAAGATCACGCCCTTCTGGGTCGCGTCTTTGCCTTCGACGCCGTCTCCAAGCCGGGCATGGACTATGAGCTGAAGCTCTTCATCGAGTACCCTAGCGGCTCCGGCACCGTCTTCTCCAGCGCCTCCGGGGTGGCCAAGCAGATGTACCAGGACTGCATGAAGGACTTCGGCCGCGGCCTCTCCTCGGGCTTCAAGTACTTGGAGTACGAGAAGAAGCACGGCTCCGGCGACTGGCGTCTGCTGGGAGATCTGCTTCCCGAGTCGGTGCGCTTTTTCAAGGAGCTGGTGGGCGCCGACATGCTGCCGCAGCCCTACCTGGACGCCAGCTGCCCAATGCTGCCTACGGCGCTGGTGAGTCTCCCGCGGCCGGGAGCCGGGGCCGGCGGGGCGCAGGGCACGGCCGCCGCCTCTAGGGGACCTGGCGGCGGCGGCGGCGGCGGCGGCGGGGCGATGCGCAAGAGGAAAGCCTCTCCCGAGCCCTCGGACTCGGCCGAGGGGGCTCTGAAGCTCAGCGACGAGCAGCAGCGGCAGCAGTGGATGGCCAGCCAGAGCGAAGCGCTCAAGCTCACCATGTCGGCCGGGGGCTTCGGGGCGGTGCACGGCGGGGGCCCCCCGCCGCCGCCGCCGCCGCCCCTCGGGCCTCACTCCAACCGGACCACGCCGCCCGAGTCCGCCCCCCAGAACGGACAGTCCCCTATGGCCGCGCTCATGTCGGTGGCCGACACGCTGGGCAATGCCCACTCGCCCAAGGACGGCAGCTCAGTGCACTCCACCACGTCCACCCGCAGGAACAGCAGCAGCCCTGTGTCGCCGGCCTCGGTGCCGGGCCAGCGCCGCCTGGCCTCCCGCAACGGGGACATGAACCTGCAAGTGGCCCCTCCTCCCCCCAGTGCCCACCCCGCCATGGACCAAGTGCACCCCCAAAACATTCCGGACTCCCCCATGGCCAACAGCGGGCCCCTGTGCTGCACCATTTGCCACGAACGCTTGGAGGACACCCACTTTGTTCAGTGCCCCTCTGTGCCCAGCCACAAGTTCTGCTTCCCTTGTTCCAGAGAGAGCATCAAAGCCCAAGGGGCAACTGGCGAAGTCTACTGCCCCAGTGGAGAGAAATGCCCCCTAGTAGGTTCAAATGTGCCTTGGGCATTTATGCAGGGCGAGATCGCAACCATTTTAGCTGGGGACGTTAAAGTGAAAAAGGAGAGAGACCCTTGAGTAGGAAATCCAATCCCTTCAGACTCCTGAAGATGTAGAATTGTGAATATAACAAACTGCAAAAGTTAGTCTTATGTATAGACATTATTTTCGTCGTATGTTTCTATATTTTGAAACAAAGGTATGTACTCTTCTTCATTTGAAGGATAGAGCTGGTTTTTGTTAAACAGAATATAATATTGTTTGGTTACTACATAATACCTGTTCTCATTTCTTTGGCAGTGTGTTGGCTAGGTACAAAGTTAATAGCCCTTAGCGATTACCTGCTGCTGGTGTGTATTTTTGTAAATGTATGCACTTCTCTGAAAGAAGAAGAAAAATACAAAAAAAAAGACAAAAAAAATTTTTTTGCCAAGGCCAGTGTTGATGCCTAAAAAATTGCTACAAAAATGGTGACAGCTTATGTTTTACAAGCCCTGAGTGTTAGTCTGTCACTTTATTTTTTTTGTTTTTGTTTTTTTTTTTGTTTGCAAAACGGTGGGGTGGCTCTGGGGGGAGGGTGTTTTTTGTTGCAAGTTTGTAAGGAAAATGTTTCAGTTTGTTTCTATTGATCTGAACGTTTTTAATCTTCATGTGTTTTTTGTTTTTGCTTTTATTGATGCACGGATGCTTTTGAACAGTAGAGCAAAATGCTGTACATGAAAAACATGCTCTGTTTGTCCTTTATACATTTCTGTAGTTAACAGAACACTGTAATGTGCCTTGGAGCTTAGTAAATTGTAATAAATTCAATTGATATTAATACTTCCCGAGTAGTAAGTTTTATTTTTCTCAGAGCTTAGGCAGCATGCGCAAGCCATGTTGCCTTTTAAAGGTCTCCATTATACCAAGAGCCTGCAGTTCGTGGTGATAATTGTGGCACTTGTACGCATATTTTCACTTATATGTAGTAAGATGATGATGGTGTTATCAAACTTATCTAAATCTTGGCACTGTGCCTATTTACATTTCACCTTTAATGTTGCAGTAACGGTTGCTGACTAAGCATTTTCTATTTACTGTTTCTGCATCTCATTTCCTCCTCCCTTCTCCTCCCCCCCACCAGCTCTCCAGCTGCAAGCTGTTTGCAATACAGGATGCATCCATTCCCTGCGCAATTTCATAAGGCTTGAGATTTGAAACGAAGCCCTCTTTCACAAAAATGAAACCCACCCTAGCATCATGTGGTTAATAATTTTAGCTGATTTTAAGAGCTGTTGTCAAAGTTCGACATTAGCCGTAAACTCTTGGTAAGGCAGGACAGAAGCTGAGCACTGCACAAAAAAAGGTAGCATGAAATAGCTTCTGCAGTTGGTGTTGCAGCTGGGGGGTTGCTAGCCGGTTTAGGCACTGGCTTTTCATAACTTCAGTTGGTGAACAGTTCAGGGGCTGCATTGTTTTTTCAGAGGAGGAAGCTTCCTTAAAGCACCGAAGGGAAATGCTTTCTTTTGGGCAACGATTATATATGATCCTTTGTATAATTATCTATTTTGTATGAGATTGGCATTTTCTGGAGATAGGGAGCAGTGTAATGCCTGTTAAGTGATCAATAGGCAAAGTAAATACACAGGCCTCATGGTAGCTAGAAAATGCAAACAAACCTAATGTGAACTTTGTTCTTTCCAGTGAGGCAAATGGAGGAAAGAGGAAAAACCCGAAACAAAAACAGCAGCACTGCAGAAATCCTTTGCAGTTTGACCAGCAGAACATAGAGCTGTTCCACATGGAACAGTGTCATAGGTTACGAGCTCTTAGTTTTATTGAATAATAAGGATTCCCAAAACCCCATAATTGTGTAAAGGGGAAAAAATCTGAATGGCATTTGGTATCTGCTTGGTCTTAATACATTTTTTCATCTGTATTCCTGGTGGGAAAAATGGTAAAAGCCATGAGACCATATGCTTAGTGTGCCAGCAGGTCTGTGCTCTCTTGTATAGATACACACTTTGGCTTTTTTTTGTGTGTGGGGAGGGAGTGGAGGTTTGTTATATTTTGAGATTCACTATTTGGCATCACTATATCTGTGATTTCCGACAATGACTTTGTGTGTGTGCATATATATTTCATTTTTTTCCTGACAAGTGATACATTGATGCTTAAAAATCTATGAACGTATTGTTCTTATGTAATGGATCAGAGGAAACAATGCAGAAAAAGAATGTTTTGAGTTAATTGTTGGATACAACTTACATGTTTTTTAGGGTATAGATTTGTACTGATCCTGTTTTCAGTTATTTCTAAGCATGCAGTTCCCACACAGCAGTTTATTTCTAAATCACGAGGTAGGGGGACTAACATTGTGAGCTCATGGCTGGCAGAGAAAAAAAATTGTACACATGGTTGAAATTGGAGTTTTAAACCTAAGGAGAAGAGAAGTAATATGCATGTGTGAATTGCAACTTGCATTAAAAGAGAAGAACTACTGGCTATTTAACAATTATGTCACAGAAGCGTGAATACCCTGATTTATATAAACAGAACCACTCCTGTAATCTTGAAATCATTCATCAGTAGTTGTATTTAGAAACAAATCATTTTAGTGGATTTTTTTAATTGCAGAGCATTCTTGAAAAGCTCTTACAATTTTTTTGAAACATAAGCCCACTTATGAGACTCATCAATTTGATTTTTAGCAGGCAAAGGAAAGGTAAGGGGCAGTAGACATAGGTGGAAAATAAGCTTGAAGTGAATTGTAATACTGCATTTAATTAAAGTTAACCTTAGCTACAGGGCATTTGTTGTATGGAGTTCTTTTTGTAACCATGTGACCTTTTCTTTTACTCTGGCTCATTAAGCAGCCAGTCTGGGCATATTAGCCAGCATTTCTTTGAACCCATTCCATAGGTTTTTCTCTTTCTGGAGATGTCCACAGCTGACAAACAAGTTGTTACCTTTTTTTCGAGGAGGAGGAAAAGGGAGCTGCCAAGTGAGTCTCGTGTACAGATATTCAAATGATTTTTGTATTTTACAGTAGTGCTCCCATCCCCCATATTTGCCAGTTATTTAAGGTACAGCCCAATGTTTGCCTGAATAAATTGTGTAAGTTAATTTATTTTTCCAGGTGGTCATTTGTTGTGCTCTCATTCCTTCTTGTAATGGGGAAGTATTTAAATGGTTTATTTTCCCAAGGAGGGTTGTTGTGTTTTGGTTTTTTTCCAGTTAGATTATTCTTGACATTTCTTTTAATAGCCTTGTAGCCTATTTTCTTAGAAATGGGTTAGAACATGTGTGTCACTGGATGTTTGTTTTTTAAGCATTGGCAGCTGTGTGTGAGTTGGAGATAGAAATGTTTGTGCAGTGAAGAGATGCTGTGTCCATCTGGGGGAAATACTACACAGTTCCAACAGGAGCTTGAGTTTACCAATGGTAACCGGTGTAATTTAGTACAAACGTTGTTATCTTTTCTATTTGCTTAAGAATGTTGTGCATATGAGCATGCTCTCCTCCCCAAACTAGTCAGGACTAACATTGTTTTGAAACTGCAATCTTTTCAAATAGGCTGGCTGCCAGCATAGCTTTGCAGAGCTGCAGCAGTCATTGGAAAGAGGGTTGTCTGCTTCTTTATGTGTCTTTCGAGCTAAGATTTTCTTCCCCTGAAGGGAAAGGGCTTTGTCTCCTCAGAGCTCTCAGGTTCCAAGCTTACTATGCAGTAGTTGTCTTGCAGCTTCCCTTTTCCCTAGGTCTTGCCATTTTCTTTTTTTTTTTTTTTTTTTCCTTTTTTTTTTTTGGTATGCAGTCATTCTCCATTCATTGTAGGATGGATTGTGTTGTGCATTACCAGCCTTTTTCTCTGCCAAAGTGACACATCCTGTAGATTTGCAGCAGAGTTCTAAACTGTCACTGTAGTGCTGAGTCTTGTAAGGCTATACTTGAAGCAGAGCAGCTTCCCTCTTGGCATTCAGCCATCAGAATCCATTACAGCATGCATTTTCTGCCCAAAACATAGCTCTATACCTACAGAGTTCTCCTTACAACCATCCCTTGGAAGACACAGAGGGGGATAGTTATGCTCTCCTGTATAGAAATAGGCACTGTTGGTTTCATCTTCAAAGTGCCTGAAAACCACGTACAAAGCTTTTGTTGTTTCAGCCTCTGCCTTAAAACCTGTAATGCAGACTGGGAAGGAGAATGCCTCTTCTCATGGGGTGATACGAAAAGAACTGCACACAAGGTCTTTCCCCAGCTGTACATAAAAGAATTAGGTGTGTGTGCACTGAGTGAGGCTACTACAGGGCTCCTCTGATGAGGCAGACAAATACCTCTCTCTCCATGTGTTCGCCACAGGGCAGCCCAGCCCCGTGCTGCCACCCCTGACTGGGTGGCTCTGTAGGAATCCAGTTCTTCCTGGGAATGGGCTTGCCTACCTCCATGAAAGAAACAAGGGAGATTACATGTCATTCCAAGTTTTTGACAGCAAACCCACTCTCTTTTAGCCATTTAGGGAACTGTAGAGTGAACAGCAGAAGGGAGAAGTTAAGACGTGAATGGGAGGGGTAGGATGCTCATCACGAGTCTGTCTGGCCGGTATGGTCACTGACTGGTTGGACTGGCTGAGCTACTTGGGGCTAGATAGGTTCGAGATTGCATGGTCTGACTGCTGTGCTTGGCTCAACGCAATGAGCCTTGCTGGTATCAGTGTGTGTTGCTGACAGTGGCTGCAGCTACCCTGAAGTGTCCTCTCTCCCCATTCACTGACACAGCCACACAGACCTGCCTGCCGCCGGGCTGAGACTGCATTCCCCTCGCTGCTGTGTGCTTTGCCTTCCCGATACGCCCTTGTAAGGTTATTTGGAGGCGGTGGGAGCAGGGGTGGAGGTGAGGAAGGTCAAGCTTCTTAGGTTTCAGCTGATTTGGCATCCGCTCACAGCCCTCCCCTGCTTGGCCATATGCACTCGCTGCTGCTTTTATGACCCTTTGCAAAGGAACCTCTAAGATGTGAACTGCTGCAAATAGCAGTTTATTTTCAGGAAAACACCCCCTTCCCACACAATCAGCATTAACAGCAAGAAGACTCTGTTTTTCCGTTGTCCCCAAAGAGTTCTACAATGGAGAGCTATGCCTTTCTCTTTGGCTGGCACTGCTCTCCTGGCAGTACCGAATGTGTCAGGGGACACGTTCCCCCAAGTCTGCTTCACTGGGGTATCTTCCTCTAATTTTTGGCCAGCGCAAAGGCTTTGCTTTGTTTTAGTCCTCTGTGAGTGGAGGCTGAGCCTGGCAATCCCACCGCAGCACGGAGCAGCTTGGCACGGCTGCGGCTTAGCAGCTTAGGCGGGGACTGAACCGAACTGAACCAAACCGGGCTGTGCCGGGGAGGGGGCAGCGGGTCGCCACAGCATACAATTGCCGCTGGCTTGGGCCCGACCTAGACAGCCATGTGATTGCCTGCCTGTTCGCCTGCCCTCCTGCCTGCCCGCCTCTGCGCAAGGGATGGGAACGGGGACATGAAACATGTCTGTACAGCTTCAAGGAGCCGAACAGAATTCCCCGCTGTCATCATCCTCCTCCCCTCCCTCCCTGCAGGCTGCCAGAGGGGAGGGCTGACTACAGCTCCGCTATTGTTCAAGTAACCTACAAATGGATTTGCATGGAGGCAGGTTGGGAGGGGCAGAGGGGTGGGATTTATTAGCAGCAGCTAAATTCGTCGGGATTACTATTAGGCTGAGAGCTTCTCAATGGGAATGATCCCTGGGTGAGCGGTGGGGTGGAGGGGAGGGACTGGAAAGCTCCTTTTCTGCAAATAGGTGAAGGGGTGGCTGGCTCCAGCCGAGCAGGAGAGGCAAGCAGGGGGACGGCGCTTCACCTCGGTTTAAACTGTAACCCTCTATTCCAAGCACGCAGCTCCTGGCAGCGCCGCTCATACCAAAGCCTTGACTCAGGGTTATCTGTATGCTGGGTAATAAGCAGCGTCACCAGAGGAATGTGCAGAGAAAGCAGCCATGCTGCTGTAAGCCTCCGCTCGCTCCTCAGGCAAGCCATCGATTTAGCAGCCTGCTTCTGGGCTGCCAAACTGGCGAGGCATAGGGGGCTTCTCCGGGTGGGAGGGGGGAGCCCCAAGTCTTTTTGGAAGCCAAAACAACATTTTGTCCTTCCTTAAGTAAGTGCTTTATATGGCTGTGAGTTTGCTAACCATAACTGAGAGCTACTGCACCCGGGAAAGGGTGAAGTTACTCCTCAAGTTACTACATTAGTTTATCTGTTTTCCAGATGGGTAATCTCAAGTGTTTTAGCCAAGGTCACACAGCAAATGCCTATCAGAACGAGGGAGGCCGTCGGCTTTGGTTACTGCCCCAAGTGCTAGTCTCCCTTCCTCTGGGATAAAAGCATGTTGTTACAACGACTGTGCAGCTGAACTCGAAAACACTTGTGTGACACAGGTGTTTGGGAACAACAACGTTCAGTGCGAGGCTATTTGCCTGTAGCCTGCGTCCTTCACTCTCTGATAGCTCCGAGGCTGGAGGCTGTTGCCGTTCTTGCTGATGCAACATACCGAGGGCTGGGGTGAAGGAGAGTGCATACCTGTGTGTCAGAGGTAGGAGCTCCCCTTTGGCTATGATGGAAAGCACATCCAAATCAAAGACAGGAGGGGGTTGCTTTGAATTGCTGTATTCCAGATCTATCTGAGGCAATCTTACTCTTCACTGCACATATCATGGTAACGAGAGACAAGATCATAGTAAAGCTCAGGTTTTCATTTGAACATGTCCAGACCGGCACAGTTTGGGTAAGGACAACACACTTTTGTAGGTTTGATGTGTGCATGAGCTAGGGGCAGAATTAGGGAGGGAGTGAGAAGCCTGAATATCTAGTCTGTTACTGGAAAATGTAGGCCACTGACTTGTTGATGTATCAGGTTTATTTCATCTAGCTTGATATGCTAGACATATTATCTCAGAACTCTCTTCCTCAGTGTCTATAACTGATTTCTGTAAAATAAAAAGGCAAGGTACAAAACATCTGGGATTAAAACAACTGAAAGAGCAGCAGTCTTCCTGCAGCAGTAAATTTTGGAGTATTTTTTACTTGCTCAGTGTTGTTATGTGCTTGACTCCCTTTTACATGTAAAGATAATTCCTCCTTGAAGAACTCAGACTGCATGGATAAGAAAGGGCAGTTGGCACATTTATTGTATCCCACCTCCTTCTGTGAAAGCTTATACCATGTATCTTATCAAAAGGATGCAGCCTTTCAAGAGCTGTACCTTGCTAAGTATACATACTCATTTTTGGCAAATATTTGCTGTGGTTTTGAGTGGTTCTCTCACTCCACCCCCTGCACGGCCCGCCCCCCCCCGCCCTTCCCCCAGTCAACTCTTCTGTTCATCCAACTGTACTCATTCAGCTGTGATCATTGCATCATTTCTGCTGGAGGGGAGGCAGCTTGAGGTGCAGCCATCAGGGATGGTATGAGTTGCGTGATCTGTGGCATCTAGTCATGTTGTGCTAACAAGGACCTGCGGCCTAAGATAGATTCATTAGTCAGCATCCTTGATAGAATGTCTAGTGGCTTGTGTGACAGTTAAATACCAGGAAACAATGCAGAAATTCTCACGCTCTTTTGTACCTGTCTTTCCTCATGCTAGAACAGACGACAGCATTTCTCGAGAACGGCACTGCACATCTTTAATACAAAGAGCAGCTCCTTTCCGCATTCTGCATGATTAGTTGCAGGTCTCTGCATAGATCTTCCTTGTTCTGATGGCTGGATTTTTACAGAACTGTGTTGTACATATTTTGCAAGTTACAGCTTGAAACTTCCTCCTTCCAGAAGGTTCTGTCATCTGAAGGAACCCCACCCTGCTCTCCCTTGAAGATGTGCAATTCCAGGCTATGTTTGAGCATGCCTGGGAAGGCAGGTGCAGCCTGGCTGGATCCTCAACATTACCTGCAAATAAACATTGTTTAAACAAATTGGACTAATAAGAACTTTCAAGGTTCAGGTAATAATCAGGACAGGTTATGCTCTGTAGTCTTCATTCTGTGCTTTTCCCACCCTGTCTCCCTCTGAGTTATAATGCAGAATATATGACATAATCACACTGCAATGGAAATCATTTACAACTTAACTCTATAGAACTGTATAACAACAAAAGTTTTTAATAGCCCCTTTGTTGAAAACAACATCAGGTTAAAGTCACTTTAAAAAAACCCCCAGATTTCCTTCCTGCTGTTGTAAATGAGGACTTACATAAAATTAAAGATTTATTTTCTAATATATTAAGGAAAATAACCCTGCCAGCACAGAACCCGTAAATATAATTGTATTCTTCCTGCTTTGATCAGCTGTCAGATATGTCCTCAAGCCTAGAAAAAATGGCAGATGCTTAAAGCCAGTACAAATTCTTCAAACGTTAGAACCAAGAGAGCAGATTAGAGCAAGGTCATTTCTCTGCTGAAAGCAAGCCCTTCATGCTCATATCTCAGTCTGAGTCTGTGGGAACTGTAGGCTGTCACCTGCTCCACACCATTTCCTCCTCGGATGAGCTCTTTGTGGAGTTGCCTGATTCCTTCCCAGTACTGTGAGAGTCACCATATTACTTGCTTAAATGCAAGCATTTAAGGCATCAGTCCTCAGCAGCACACACACGATTACCCTCAGGGTCTTGTCCAAACTAGTTCTACAGTTTGATGGGGACCTATCTCACTACCACACAGACTTCTCAATGATGTTCAGTTTCAGGGTTGTTAAGTCCTCATACTGATACACCAGCTTTCCTTGATGCGTAAAGATGTCTGGGTCTGGGTAGCTCTTTTTACTAAGCTTCTTAAGCTTTTTTGGCTGTTGTTCCCTACGGAATCCTGGCAATGTAGTTACCAGATTTTTCATTTGGTTAACAGTGGAGTTCTTACACAATTTGAGACCATTTGGTCTCAAGTCCACATTATACCCCTTACTCACTACTCAAGACTTTATCTGTCTGCCTTCTGCAGGAAGCTGCTTTGTTGAACAGAGACCTGTGGCTCAAATGACACGTGACACACATCTATATATGCTGGGCACATATCTGTACATGCTCCAGTGAACAATCCCTTCTCGTGTGCAAGTTTGTATGCCAGTTGCACATCACTGGAGTTTCCCTGCTCTCAGGAGGACCTTCTGTAAGCTGTTGTAGGACAAATAATACTTTTAAAGCTTTTTTGCAAGCTACAAGTCTACCTTGCCTCTTGTAGCAGAATGCTGTAGTCTGTCACATGAATTCATTCCTCCGCTTCTGTTTCCTCCATCACGTTACTTACAGAGGAGTTCCTAGAGTGGCAATCCATTTAAGCTCTAGCAGCAGACCCTGTGGAGGTCATTCCAAGGCTACCATTTTCATCTCGGAACACACAGGTTTCGTCTCTGAACACAGAGGTTCCCTGGCTGTTTGATCACTATAAATGAGTACATTCTCAATGTGTGTAATGCAGCCCAAATGCCGTGAGAGTATGCTTCTGGAGTCAGTCTCAGCCTGGCCAAAACAAGAGCCAGATAGCTCTATGCTGTCTATGCTGTGTGACCCTCCCTCCTTGTGAGGAGGTTTTCTGTAGCTACTCAATTTTAACCCTTTACACCAGCAGCACTAGGCATTCAGAGATGCGGGTGGGCATTTGAGGGTAATGTTTTAGCTCCATCAGCACTAAGCTAAGCTATCCTGAACAACCCTCTGCCAGTCTAGCAGCACCCCTCAAGCTGCATGTCAGCATACATTGCAGCAGTCTCTCCTGCTGAGGTGCAAGCTGCAGTTCCTGTTGCTTTTGTTGACTCTGCAGGAGGAGTGCCTGGTCTGCTGTTGGTTTTTCATCAGCAGATAAACTGCTCTCTTTCCCCTCACAGGACAAGAGTCCATTGATATATATCTACCTATTGGTTTTGCCAATATCTTTTATGTAATTGCTCTGGTTTCCTCTTAGTGATACAGTCCATTTGCTGTCAATGCGCATCATGGTGCACAAACTTCTGGTTTATTTTCCTCAAGGATTTCTCTGTCTCAGGGTCCCAAATCCATTCAGTTGGCAGTTTGTTCCCCTTTGAGCACATTTCTAGAGGGCCCTGTTTCCCACCGCAAGGCAAACCACACAAATTCACCCATTCAATTTGCTCCCACTACGTTTTTTAATTCCTCTGGCTCCTCTGCTGGGTCTGGTAACCTTCTTACACAGCTGGTTTGCTCCTGGTCCAAGGGTCCATAGAGAGGCAGATTACATTTAGTTATTTTTTGTAGCAAGGAAGCTTTGTATGTGGTGTAAATGTAGCAACTCCTACAAAATGCTTTTTTCCTCTTTGGGAATTTGTGAGGTTAAATTAGATATGTGTGACAAACATGAATGATGAAAGGCTGTGAGTCATTGTTCATTTGAAAGTGTGATAGATGTTAGGATTAGAACAAAGTACGCCTTGCTTGGGACAGAAGAACTACTGTTGTTTTTTACCTCCATGGCTTGAAATACATATCAAAGGTGTCTTAGAATATCCTGAGTTGGAAGGGACTCACGAGGGTCATTGAGTCCAACTCTTGAGTGGCCCATAGAGGGATTGAACGGGAATCAAACCTGCAACCATGGTGTTATTAACACCATGCTCTAACCAGCTGAGCTATGACTTACATTCTTGGCCTGCATGGCTTTCCAGTGCCTCTTAGAAATCCCTGAGCTTACAGAGATGGTGCTGAATTGCCTCTGTATATATGTTCTTGTAGGAATGAAATTGCTGAGCGTGGAAAGGGATGGTTTCTGTCAGGAAAGATCAAAAAATGCAAATGTACCTCTTTTGGGACGTGTGTCAAGGAGATCTGGAGACCTATAGCCTGAAATAGAGGCTGAAGTAAGAACAAGTGCCAGTGGCAAAGGCAAGAAAGGAAAATTATACAAGCTCTATCCTTCAGCAGGTGGGGACGAAAAGGAGAGAGAGACATTCACAGTTTTCTGGTTTTAAATGTTTGGGAGATGCTCTGAAGTTGTTGTGATTGACAGGCACATAAAAGTCAAATGATTGCATAGTTATGAGCAGCAGAACTTTGCAGAGCAGCAGAAGCTCTGGAAATAAAATAAATGATAGTTGACCAATAGTCCTTCATTACCAATTTGTCAGTGAATAAGAAACAAAGAAGTTCCTGAAATGAGAGGCAACAGATAATGAGCAGCAAAGTTGTCACAAGATGATGGCTCTTAAATGTGTATCTTGTAAAATACCTTGGTGGTTTTTGTTATCTTCTGTGTCAACCAAAGATGTGCAACATAGCCTTTAGAGGACAAAAACATGATAGTCTTAGAATTGCTTACAATTTAAATACTAAAAAAAAAACAAAAAAAACAAAAAAACAAAACCAAAGAAGGGGATGTTGAAAAGTTTGAAAATGCTGTTTGAGCATAAAAAAAATCAAACCAGTAGGACTTGGCACACTGGTGATAGGTAAGTGATCCAGACAGTAGCAGGTTAAATTTATAGCATATGCAGTTGTACACACTGTGAGGAAACCATTTTCCTAAGCATATTGCCTAGTTTTACTAAAAGTACCCGAATATTTGGGTGGAAGACCTGATTGCCACTAGATAACTTACTGGAAGCTCATGTCTGTAAAATGAGCATCTGATCAGAAAGTGAACGCCAGGATGCATGAGGAATGAAATGCTGAATGCTGTGTAGAGCTTTGTACTGCCATTACAGGAACCAAAGATCTGCCCTTATCTGGAAGAGTATTGGTGACCCCATCTTAAAAATTATAATGAACTGCTTAAAGGGGTTTGGAGATAAGCCCATGAGAACAATTAAAGACATGCAAAAATGTCTCCACACCACAGCAGAAGTGCAGTTATTGTTTATTTATTCTACAGCTAAAGCCCCTTAGTATGCATAAGACTTTTCAGACAAATAGAACAGGTCTGTGCCTGAGGAGTTTGCCTTCTGAGTAAGACAGAGCACAGCAAAGGGAAGCAAACTAGAAGAAGTGTGTTGGTACATGTGCAGAGCAGTGAGGAAGTGGGAGGCAGAGAGAGCCATAGGAGAGGAGAGGTCAGGCTCAAAGGTGTCACCAGAGCCCTCCCAGGGTATGCACTTACCTTCCAGTAAGGCAGGCCTCTCTGGTGTTGCTGTGCCGAAGGAAAGCTTCTTGTTTCATTAGCTATGAGGCGTGACCTGTCTGCTTACAACTTCAGTCCTATAGGAAATATTCTCCAGACTCCACAGACTCTGTTTGCACTGGTTTTTTTCTCTACATATGCAGATGCTTTTACAGCAGCTCCATCCATATTTGTGCGCATGGAAAAGCTGCTGCAATGCACAAACAGCAAAAAAATTTCAATTTTAATTCAAAAGCAAATTTTGGGGATATCTGTGTTGCTTTGCTTTAATATGCATGCACTCAAGATTTATTTGTAAAATTAATTTTAAGTTGAATTCTAAACATGAAAAAGGTAGAATTGTGAATTTTGTTATAAACTTCAGGCTAGGTTACCAAACATGATACAAAATTGGTATCATTCGATATGTGCAATTAGCCAATACATCAGCAGACCTAGAAACATTGATCAAATAGACTAATCATTTTGAGTGATGAAAATCTTGAGTATTTCCTAAGCCAGTTGCAGGTAATTCCAGAACAGAAGAAAATAATATTAATAGAATATGGTTTTTGTTGCATATTACTTGCTCAGCTCTAGTATTATGTATGCAAATCAGGTAATTTTGCACCTAATTGCCTGATTTGCATGCATAAATGTAGGTAGCACATGTGCAAATTATTTCATTCAAATTTAGTATATACCTAATATGTAGAGTGGCTGAAAACTTGAATCTATGTATCTGAACCACTCAGAATTTTCACTTAAGAAAAAAGCAAAATTTGCCACCAGTTTTGGAGGTCAGATGACATAGATGGGCTTCTTTGGATGATTTTGAAGGTGCAGTAACTCTGGAGTTGTGAATTTTTCTTGAGAAATGAGCAGTAATGTGAATGACCAAAGAGATAAGTAAATAAAAGGGATCCTGTTGTTTTAAATACCCTAAGAAAATCACAGAAAAAATGTGACACGAAACGGAAAAAGATAGAATCACTAAGAAGAAAATGTGGCTTTTGAAGTCTCAGATAGTTTAACAGACACTGAAACCTAAGATGAAAAATGTAAAATTACAATACCAAAATCTTACATGCATTAAAAATTCTTTCAGGTGATATCATGGGAAAGGAATTGGACTGACAGTTCTTATGAATGAAGTTATGTGACTTTAGGAGAAGGAGACCAAGGGCAAGAGGTAGAAGAGCTTAATTTGTTCTGCCATGTCATGCATTTCACCTCTGGTCTGGAAGAGAAAGAAGATCCAGACCTGGAAGACTAGCAGGGAAAAAGAAAAATCAGGCTTAAGAGCACGTTCTGTTATGAGTCTCTGTGAAGAGCTCCCAGTACTGGGATCAGATGCATTGTCACCAGCAGTTTTCATAATGATGTGGAAGGACAGGAAGTGTCCCTTAGGAAGGGAACTAAAATTACCAACAGCATTTTTTTACTGTGGCATCAGCTGTAGTCTAATAAACAGTGGTAGGCTGTTTTCTTCCTATTACTCAGAACTCCTCTGCAAGCTTTATTTGCATACACATGGGTGACAAATACTGCTAAAATAAGCATGTAGAAAAATTGGAAGCAATTTGAAAGCACATATGGGCTCACAGTTCCAAATTCTTTTTCACGCTAGTACAAAGTGCAAGCAGGGTCAAAACAGGTATGTTATATGCTACTTCTGACACTCCTTCATGCTGGCAAGAACTGTAAAGTATTATGAGTGTAAATTAGAATTTGGCACAAAATTCTTTTTTGTCCATCTAAGGGCCGATCTATCACAGCCCTGCTGACATGAGTGTGGTACAGATGATTTTTGACCAGTGTTGCTTTGCTAGTAAGAATTTCTAATGTCAACGTGTTTACAATGGCAAAGACATGCTGTTCTTGGAATAGGTTATTTTACTTGAGAAGGGAGACAAGATGGAGTAAATTTTACTTTCTATAGGAAGCCACAGCAGCAGACAGGGAGGGGAAGGTAAGGAGGGTTGCAAAGCATTTTTGCATGGTGTGACTGGAAGCTTGTGCTCTGGGTGGGAAGCCATGAGAGAGCCAGGGCCACAACTCCTTTAGTCTCTTCACCTAGTGAGCCCGTTCCTGATACCACAAAAGCATGGCTCACCTGTATAAGCACATTTGTAGTGCTTTCACAGGTTACCTACCCCAGAGAAGTGCTGCCTAATGCAGACTTGACTTTGAGCTCCTTTTTTTTCCTCCCAGGCATACAAAATGGTTTTGATTTAAATGAGAATCAAACTCACTTTTTCCTCCTGTTCTATCAGTGAGAGAGAAAGCACCGCTTGACCAAAAGTGTCTTGCCTCTTTGTTTGTGTGCTAACCTCATCAGAGCAGCACATGCAGAGTTCTGTACAAAAAAAATAAACCCAAATCCTGGGCTGTATTCCCAGCTCACTCTGACAGTTTAGCTAAAGCACAACTTCTGTTAGGTTGGAGAGATGCTCTGTTGTTTGACTAAATACTGTTATTTCTACTTATTTCGATTTCATCATAGAGTAAAAAGACACTTTCCATTTTCCAGTTTTTCAGTAGGAGTGAAAAGCACTGCCTGATATTTTTGGAGATGGAAGGTTTCTTGTTTTTCACAGAATGTATATAGCTTGGGTAATATTAACTTCCTCCTCTCAACAGCTTCTTGTTCCTCCCCATTTTAGTGTTCAGGACTGACTCTATTCTTGATTTCTATTCTGAGTCTTTTACTTTGTGTGTTTTCTGCAATTGAGGCAATTCTTGCCTGTTGCAATGCAGGATTTTGTGGTGAGCCGCAGTCCTGTGAAGCTAAACTGAAACTGCAAGTCCATCTCAGCAATGCAGAGCATACAGAATAGGCACCAAATTTCAGTGGCCACCAGCCCAGGGAGAATTAGGGGAGGGAAGGGGCCAGCACATCACATACCTGGTTACCTGAACCGTCTTTTTCCACAAAACCAGGCCCCTATGAAGGGGATGAGCCTGTAACTGTACTAGGACAGGACAAATTCATACCAGAATCCCAGAAGATGAATAGCATTTGCACTTGCACTGTTCATCTTTTTGTTGTTGCCTGGGAGATTACTGTAGTTTCTTGACTCAGATCTTATGTTGCTTCATAATAAATTTTTGCAGAGAGATACAGCTTTTTCCTGGTTGCCTTCTCCTCCTTCCGCCCCCCTTCAACCCCCCCGCCTTTTTCTAATCCCTGCTTGGCAGCTAAAATGGTCTAACATTTTATGTAACTGGTAAGAGAAATGATTGCCAAAGAGTGAATTGTTTCTTGAGTACATCCCTCCCCTTGGGTTAAATATAGGTTGCAGCATCCCAGTATAATGAAAAGATTGGAAAGCATTTACACAGTGGTGTATTTTCTGCTTTGTAGTAACAGAGTAAGACATTCGCCATTGTGAAAATCATACCTGCAAAGACAAGTTTAGTCAGCCTCCACCTTTACTGTATTGATTCCATACACTAAAATGTTTCCCATTTAAACCGAATTCTCTGGCCCTTGTGTTTTATTACCTTGTGGTGTGCTGTTGGCTACAGCATACTGGTTTATCATCTCACCATGTGCACTGTGGCACTCGCATTGGTTTTGTAGTGCAGGATTGCTCAGGATGCTGGACCAGGACTGTCCAACCTTTTGATTATAAAATATGACCCTCTGTAGAGGCTTTACCGCTATGTGAAATTAGATCTGTATTGTGTCTTATTGCCAAGATATTTGATTTTGAACACATCTGCAGTTGCCATAAACTCTTGCTTTGTAACCTGAAATCATCCGTAGTGCTAGGATGAAAATCTTTATATTCAGAAAGGGGTTAAAATTCAAACTGTAAAATAAAGCCTGAGAAACACAGCCTTGCTAGTTGAAACACCATCTCCATATCTTTTTCACATATGCACATGTATGCACATGCATTCCCAATCTTGCATATACATTCACAAGCTCACACATTCACAGCCACTTGCACACAGAGAATGTGTTCTGCAGTATAACTGGTACACAGGGTATTTTTGAAGACAGAACAAGATGACTGTAAATTGACACTTCCACCCACTAATGAAAAAAAGCCAAGAAAACCTCAGTAGAGAATGAGTTTTATAATTAATGCTGAACAATTTTCATTGACAAAGCAAAAAGAAGCAAGTGGATGGCTGATTTAAATGTTGAATGATTAATGCACAGAGAGGCGGCTGAGGAAAAAGACAAACTCAGGAGCAACTATGGAAATTTATGTATGAGAGAGTCAGCACCATATTCTGATCTCAGTTACACAGTTGTAAATCTGTTATCTTAATGGAAGTATTCAGCTTTTATATTTGCATAGCATAAGTGAAAATAGAATTTAACCCAGAATGCGTTTGTGATTTTGTATTTGCATGACTGAAAGGGGAGAGATGTGTATGTTTGCATGTGATAAACTGCAAATGCATGAGACTTTTTGTATCTCTTGGTGAGAAATGTAGAGAATGAATATGTGTGTGATTGTATACGTGTGTGCCAGTTGTGGGGCTGTCTGACAGTGAGTGGGAGGGTGAGAACGTGTTTGTTCCTAGACTCCCTGGTTGAGTGAAAATGGCTCCTGGAAATGCCGTTTCAGATTAGAGAGCAATGGCTGGAGAGGTGGAGATTTCATTACCTTCTTCTTTGTGTGATGTTTTGGAGCTGGTAATGTGAAAGCAGAGCTATATATAATCCAGTCACACATGTGGTGTCTGCGAGATTTATAGAGCCTGTTAATGCCAGAATCTTTGGGGTGTTTCACTGCACAAAGCAAAATGAGAAATAATCACCCCTCAAACACCAACGCAATGCAGACCCCACCTGACTTTTCTCATGTGCCAAGCAAGAAGAAATTCTCCTTTCTAAAAGACTCACAGTTTTATTCCTAATTTCATGTGTAATGCCCATCACTGCTTACAGTGAGTGCTCTCTCTTGTCCTTCCCTTGAGGACTAGCACACACACCTGCCCTGGGTGTGTGTGCTGGGAGAGGAGGGTATGGAGGTCACAGGCAGCAGTTTGCTGTGTGCAAGCTTCTGAGATGCAGGGGCTGTATTTTTAGCTGCTCCATATTCTCTCCTGGCTGGGATATGATGCTGAGAAGTTTATTGCCGAAAGGATGTGCCTAGAATACCAGGCAGCCTCAGAAATTTACTGTGCCGCAGAGCCCTGACTCAGTGCTGCTCTGTGACTTTCCTGTGTTGCTTCCGTGCTGGAAAGAGAAAAAATGGTTCCTTGTGTTCCCGGCTGCTGCTGGCACTGGAGGGACAGCTGCTGTGATTTAGCGAGAAGCCCTGTTGTGGGGAATGACAGCAGCTCTAGATCTGGCTAAATCGTAGTTTGCTCAACAAAGCTGCCCTCAGACTTCTTCTCAAATATTACTCTACATTTTTATCTTTACAGTAGGAATAATCACATTCTGCCTCTCATTTGTGCATTTTCCAAGCACGTGTGTAATGCCTCTGCTAGTACTTTTTTTGCGGCTATATACACCAAGTGCTTCCAAAACGTCAGGGGCATTTCACAGGTAGTTTCTCTGTGGGGCATTTCAGGGGAAAACATAGAGACATGGCCATGGGCAGATTTCTGTACACCTGGCTAAGAGGAAAGTGGGCAACCAGCCAGAGGGGTGAGAATTTGCTAGGGATACTCCCTGTGGTGAATCTTGTAGAAAATGAAATTAGATTCCTGGTCCTTCTGTCCTACTGGTGCAGGTGCACCTACAGGTTTAAAAGGATGCTTTCAACTGCAAAACCCACTTTATTGTAAGGCCCAGTATATTTGCAAAGAAAAATTATATATATGAAAGATTAGCAGCTGACTTTTTGAAAATCTAAATCCTGAGGGCCCCAGCTTGTCCCTCGTGAGTTCTGTGAAACAGAATAAACGCTTGATGAAGAAAAATTATTTGTACCATCAGATTTTTTAGAAACAAGAAATAAGTATGAGATAACCCAAAAGCCTGAGCAGGATGCTCCCAAATCCGTCTGCTTGAGAAACACGGTAAGACCCCGTGTATTCTCTTGGGGTTTTGGCATCATACTCCTCAAGAAGTGGGCTCTCCTCCATTTTCCAACCTAAAGGATTCTATGAATTTATGATCGCTGCCCGAAGGAGGCTGGAAATAAGGAGCCCGTCTGCTCTTGCTGGATCCCGAGCTCTGCTCGAGGCTCCCTGCTGCCCTCTTGTTGCTGGAAATGACACTGGAAATACGCAACTGTTTTCACGTTGTGATGGGAGCTTGACTAACATCCTCACATTTGGGGGAAAATCGTAGACCTCACATAGGAATGTCTGTCTCATTGCTGTGGCATCCGGAATAATAAATACAGCAATCGCAGCTGTATGCCTAGCGCTTGTCTGAACTGCTGCATTCTCGGAAGCACAAACATGACTGAGGGGCAAGCTAGAGAGAGGAGACGTTTTTAGGCAGATGCAATATATTTTTTTCAATTTTTTAGTCTTGCAAAATACAGACAAGCTTGCAGCAATACAAGCTTTCCCATCACACGCTTACTTTTCTAATGTGCTTAGGGCACTGCAACTACAAAATTTACTGCTTTAGTAAATGCTAGAGAATGAAGCTGAAGTGTAAAGAGTGTTTCTGAAGCAGCCCTGCTGAATGCCACACACACAAGGCTTGAAGCAGCTCTGTGCGGGTATGGGAGATCCTGCACTTTTAATTTTGTATTAATTCTTTACTTTCCTTGGATCACTAGTGCTCTGACATTGTTGCCATCCACATTGTATACATGAAATCTATTTGAAATTATTTTAGTGGTTTGCAGCTCAGTTCCTGCTTGGTTTGCTGATTGGTTTCTCTTCTGAAAAAAAATAGTCAAATTGGATTCTAAATTGCTCCTTATTTGCAAAGAGCAGTGGGTATGAATGAGATACAGAGAACGAACTCTACTCTGTCCAGTCATGAATGGTAGCCAGGTCAGGGCTGAGCCGCATTGGCAGGAGGCAGTGATGTGGGAAGGTTGCCCTGCCATTATCTATTCTGTAGACAAGCAGAGGATTTAATTCTCAGAGGATCTCAAGCCTATAATAAATTCTCAATGGGAATAAAAAACCCTGACCCAGAAGGCAGTGGCATGTTCTACTTGTCCTCCATAGTCATGACTGTAAGTGTGGCTGTGCATCAAGGGAACTGTGTGACAATTTTGTGGAGCCTCTGTAGCAGAAGAAAACCACCCCCCAGTGTTCTGCTGGAATCACTGTGAGGTACATCTTTAAACTGCTAGTGAAAAACAGAAGGAAAAATCAGAGTGTCTCTAACACATGTAATCTGCAGAAAAAATACACATTTGCATGTCTGTTTTAAGCAAGGAATCTTTGCTGCTAAGCGAATAGCAGTGTGCATGCTTTTTCTCTCTTGTGTGCTGTTTTCCATGTTCCATGAACATACATTGAAAACCTGGTATTTTTCTTGAGTTGGCACTGCTGGGTGACCTCATATACCTACTTATCATCTCAGCAGTTTCAGCTTCAGTATTCCTCCTTAGATTCATTAAGAAAATATTTAGCATCCAAAGAAGGGAAGTGCCCTGTGGCCTGCTGTGTTCCCTACAGCCAGGCCAACAAAAACAGAGCCCCAGAGTGCTTTCTGAGGGTACAAGGGTGACTCTAGGGCACTTCTGTCCCCTCGGAAACAGGAGAAATGGGTCACATCTACAAAAAGTGACCCAACCCTAGTTATGGTGACCTTCTGCATTTGAGGATGTTTAAAAGGAATTTTGTATGGTGATGCACTTAAAAAAATCTCGTTTTTTAATAAATCATAGCATTTAGACTGGGTGACTAAGGTAAAAGTCTGCTTTCCCTTTAGTTTTGGGGCTCATGGGGTTTTCCCATACAAGTCTCTTTTAATTCACATGTGCACAAGCTTGTTATGAGAAAAGCTGCTAGGGACTCCTGAACCTTTTAGTACTAATGTAGTATGTGCCTGGTTTTTCATAAAGGAAAATGAAATGGAAGCTATTATCTGAAGGCAGCTTTCATCATAGCAGCGAGGCAGGAAGTTACTCAAGTATAATAAGACAAAATGTGAGACAAATGTTGCCTCCTCCAAGCCAGCATCTGACCTAGACAGCGAGAGCTTTCTGCTAAGCTGACTGTTTACAGCCCCCGCTACGGCATCCATCTTGGGGGTTGTGGGATGCTGTTTTCATTCCCATCCCTCCATCCAATCGGGCGTGAGCAGCATATATTCCTCTGCCTTCAACCCCATCCCCGAGGTATGCTGGCATCTTGATTTTTACCCCCCACCTCTCCCAGCCCAGCGAGGAATCTGGGAGAACAATTTACAGAGCATGAGTGGACCTGGAGCCAGGGAGTCACGGTGCTGCCGTGGGGGGAAAGCTACATTTGCGAAGTGTGATTTCTCCTGTATTGCCAAGGCCTGGGTGGGCAGCACCAGCTCCCCTTGACTCTGCAAAGCAAAATAACTCAATAGTGTGAGCTCGCCTTCTCTTTTTCCCCTCTTCTTCCCCCCCTGGGAAAAAGCCACCAAGTGCGGCAGCAGGAGCTGATTTAGGCAACTGGTGTTCTGTCTCTTCAGAAAATGGGGCTGGGAGGGGTGATGGAGGAGGGGTTGCAGAACGTGCTGCTGACCTGCTGAATTATGACTTTAATGCAGTCACTTTAATAACTTGCTGTAGCTCCAAACCACCAGATGCAATTTATGGCAAAGCAGGCGCCCAGGCATTTTTCTTTCTATGAAGACTAAGCAGATATCTGATTACCACCCCCTCCCCCCAAACCATTACCTTCCCCCGCTTGCTCTGCTAATGGAAAAATGTTATGTGTCTGTGTGCTTTTTCCCCAAGCTCTGTTTTCAGGAAATGGTGGAGAATGAGAAACTAACACAAGCGCACACACATGCTTTTGCGGGAAAGTATTCATTCTTCAACCATGCAAAATTCCTCCTGCTAGTGGAATTGCTGGTTCTTTTTCTAAAACCTTACAACCTCGGCCACAAGCATGGCAAATTACAGGATTGACTTATAGGGAAAAAGAAAGACACCCCCCCCCTTCATCTGATCAAAATCGTCTGAGTGATTTCACTGCATAATACAAAGCCCGCTGCCCCTCAGATTTCCCTGCTCTAAGGAGGGCTTGAATACAACCCTCAAACAAACAAACAAAAAAGCTGAACGTGGGAGTGATGAATAGGCAAACCAATCTCAAATTTTAATTTTGTATTTAATGATTGTATACAGTAGATATGTACATTAAGAAAGCAATGCACAGATAGATAGATTCTCTGCCAGTTCTCCTATTTTAAAGACCCATTAATTTTCCATCTCAGGGATGAATTCTGCTTTCCATTCTCCTCTACTCTCTCTTCTTCTGTGATTTGCATGATCATTTGCTACATATATTACGAATTACTGTTTATCTTAGTCCACGTCTGCAAAGCAATTTCCCAAATAAATTTCACTGGATCAATAAACTCGGATTCTGTTTTTTTTTCTAAATTGGGGGAAAGAAAAATAGCAAGAAGAAGTAATTGTTTTCTTTTTAGCCAAATGGAACAAAAATCTGAGTTAAACACATGTGTCCATTTCTGAATTCTGAGGGCTCACACAGAAGCCCTGTGATTCAACTGTTTTGCATCTTATTTTTGATTCTCCTTTCCCTTTCTGGAAAAAAAAAAAAAAAAGTGTATTTGGAACTGCAGCCCTGAAAAATGGCATGTACTGCTTTGAAACCATTGAAAGGGTGTCCATACAAGGACTAGCAGATCAGTCCTTCGTGACTGTTAAATATTTATCAGCAAGGCGAATTCCTCCTAGGTTACAGCAAGTACAGTTTGGAATGATCTGCCTCTGTGCTTTCAAAAATGAGTAGCAGACTCCTGCAAAGCATCCAGCTCCTCATTCAGCTAGGATAGTTTTCCTCTCAAGCTTTGAGATACCTAGATTAATATGTAGCATACACTGCAAATTTTTAAGTAAAAAAGTAGTAACATATGGGAAGCATTCAAGTTCCAGAGAGAAGAGTATAAATTGGATGTTTCCATGTGGATTCAGTGTAACATGTCTGTTTAGCTGTGTTTACAGTGACCTGCCCTCAGCCTGTACCAGGATCGCATTACTTCTCCAGTACTGCAAGATGCACCTGCATGCACGCACACAACCAGACAGGTATTTCTTTTAGGTGTGATGAGTTGTCTTTAAGCAACTGAATTTATCTCTGCTGACTACAGACGCAACTGAAACCAGAGTCCTGACTTTCTGAGGGTTAGAGTTAGGTGAAATGAATCTTTGCTCAAGCATTCAACCACAGCTCCTTGGCTTGTGCCGTTAGCTTCCTGAATTCCCAGATGATCTTCCACCACAGCTTAGCCAGGCCTGGAACTGCTTATTTTCTCAGAAGGGATGAGGTGAAATGCAGTTAATTCAGTGAAACCATTGGCATTTCAAAATTATATGTAAAACTATGTATTTGTACTCTTGTTTTTCAAATGATGTCATAGTTATGCTTATTTCTTAACAGGCTCAAAGTACTCTCTCCGGTTGTGAGATTTTTTAAAAAATCCCATTCAAATGCTTATAAAGCCATAAAGAAAGCCACCCATACAGCGGTCAGTAAGTAAGTAGTATGTGCACAGACGAAAGCAGATGCTTTCGCCCGCTCTTGCTGCCCCCGGGGGCAGTGCCCAGCCCAGGTACAGCTCCGGCGGGAGCACGGGCACCCTCAGGGCCGGAGAGGCTGCTTTGGCTCCGGCCCAGAAGGCCGTGCCCTGGCCATGCTGGCTTTGGAGCCGCTTCGTGCTGCCGGTTTGCTCAGGGTGGCTGTGCAAGAGCTGAGGTGAGCCAAAAAATTCGGGGAGTAGACACGAAATTGTGAGGAGATTATTAATGGCGGCGGCGTGTGACTGCAGGTACTTGGTGACACTGGAGCTCATTCTGGAGGCTCTGCTGATTCTGCTATGTTTTTCTTTTTTGAACCTGGCCTTTGATTAAAAATGCCTCGCTTCCAGCTCACATTGCCTTTTAAATGGCTCTGTAAAGCCCTCTCGCGGTTCCCAGCTCACATCAGAAGCAGGGCTGGAAGTGTTTCACTGCAGAATAAACATATGGGCTGTAAATCCTGTGATTCAGAAGATTCGCCTGCAGTATTCCTCTCCGCTGTTGCCATAGGTAACCGGGCTCTGCAAAACACCATTTACCCTGGAATGCAAGGAGACACGGAGCTCAGCAAGGGCACTCCGGTTAACCCTTTCCTAGCAAAACCAAAAAACCAAACCAAAACAAAAAATCCCTCTGGTAAACTACCGAAATGCTCACAGAGCCCCAGCCGCGTGCACATCCACTCTGCGGGAATGGCAGGTTTCTTCTCGTACCCAGAGCCAGGCAGACACCGTCGGGGTGCCATGTTTTCGGCACTGCTGACTCACCGGGGCTGTGTGGTCACAGCCCTCTGCCATGAGCTCCCGGGACGGGATAAGCTGGCACCACATACAGGAACTGAAGGGCACCTGAATCAGACTGCCCTGGTCTGCAGTCCGAGTCCAGGGTTTGGGGGGTGATACTTGTCAAATTACTTAAGTCAGGACTTTAGAAAGGAAGACTTTCGGGCTCACAGCCACCATAGATTTTTTTTTTTTTTTTTTTTGGTAGGTGACAGGGGATCGCTAAGGTTTACAAGGTTTTGCCAATGCCATCTTATGAGGTCAGACACCGAGTGCAACTTTAACACTGATTTTTTTCTGCCTCACACTATTTTGCAGCCAAGATACTCTTAGCACCTCCTCATGGTCTTTTACTCCATTGCTTGAGGCACTGAATATGGACAACCAATAATTATCTGCAGTTTAGGAGACCAGGGGCAGAAAGTAGCCCCCACTTTTTTTTTTTTTTTTTTTTTTACTCCTCTAATTCTGTAGCCTGTGGGCTAACGTGGATCCCAGCAGAACAGGAGCCGAAGTGAGGTGTTTGTTGCCACAGTCTCAGCAGCGGTGCTGCCCAGAGAGCATGTGTCCTGCCTTCGTCCTTTTATCCGATTTTGAGCTGAGGATGTTGTGTGTGGGTGAAAAGTAAATTCATAGCTGTGTGTTCAGGCAGGGGTTAATTTATACTGCAGAGGAGTTGCAGGTGAGACTGAAGATCTCTCTCACTTCTCAGTTTCACAAATCCTGTTACAGAAACTCGAAATATGTTGTATGTCAAACCTGTTGTCTTCCTCATACTTCCCTCTGCAGTTCAGTGCATGCACACATATACACTACCAAATTATTCTTTCTTTTATGACACAGTATTGCTCTAGGGTCATTTGCAGATAGGTAAAAATGCAAAATTCTTTCTCTGAAACGTTAACTATGTTGGTTACTTTTATATCGAAAGTCTGATGGGAATACAGAGAAGTCAGGAAATGTGGATAAAGCTGAAATTGCATTCATAAAAGATCATGCAGTGGTTGGAAATCACAGCCCATGCATGGACAAGCCTGTATTGAGACTGCTGTAATCCCTGGGCAGAGCAGGGGGGAGTGACGGAGAGGTCAGTGTGCTTTGTGGGATTCTCTGACATTACTGGGGCAAGAGGAGTTAGCCCTTCTCTGTTATTTGAACAGTGAGCAAGTATTTTTTTAAGGATCTTTTTTATGTTGCTAGAATAAAAAGGAACAAGCAAGAGAAAATGACCCCAAATCATTAGGGGATTGCTGTCTGTGGAAAAGTGCAAACACAGAATGAAATTGTTTTGCTGCAAAATCCTTTTTTTTCATGGCTTGTTTCCATGCCATCACAGAGAAGAATGGTGAAGAAAAGGGTTGATGTATATGGACAGGGACTTTTAAAGATTCCCAAGAGCTACTGAATGGGTGTTGCTGGTTCACATTCTCCAAATTGCTGTTACAACAGTCTGGATGGTAAACTGTCAGAGAGCCTAAAAGCCATGGAGCAATGCATGGAAGCACAATGATATTTATGTAGGTTCTGACTTTTAGGATTTATAGGATTTATTTTGCATACTCCCTTGGCATTGCCAGAGCCTGTCTCCAGATCTAACACTTGATCCCCTGTTGTGCTGAGTTCCCTGGGAACTGTTGACATTGTGGGGCACCTGCTGAGGTGCTGGGAACAGGTTGTGTGGATGGGGAAAGGGGAGTGTGAGATGAGAAACAAGGTGTCTGCAGGGCAGACCGAAGTGATAACTGGGCTGGTTGAGCATCAGCCAATACCTAAAGGCCAGAAACCACTGGAAATGCTGAAGATGCAGGGGCTGGAGCCTGTTCCTTTTCCTGGTTTTACCTTGAATCAAGGGTATTTAAATGTCAAGTTTTTATGTAGTTTCTAAATTTACTTAGGTTGGGGTGTTTAAAGCAGAAGGTTTGTGTCCTTGTGCACTCCTATCTGTATTTGAATGATGATAAATGCCAAGGCTTTCTTTTGGGGCTTGTTTTTTTTCCACAGCCAAGGTGACACACTCCCATTAAGTTTAACCTTCTCCCCCAAGAGTTGATAGAATTTATTTCTTTTGGAAGGGAAATATCAGAGCCTTAGCAGGCCCAGAGCAATCTTCTTTGAAGGCTGCATTGGCTGGGACTGCAGATACAGTGACAAAGAGTCATTGTGGCAGAGCAGTGCTAGTTGGAAGCACAGGCAGGAAAGGGTTACTGTCTGCACAGCTCTCAGTGTCTGGAGCTCCAGGCAAAACCCAGAGAGAGACAATGATGTCAGCACTACCTCCAGGCCCAGGGCCCCTTGCCTGACAATGCGGGCAATCCAACACATTCCCATCTGCCACAACAAGAGCATTCATGCTCCTATTTCCTGACCTCTTTGGATTAAAGCATGTGGAGTTAAATATACATCCAGCCCCATACTCGTGCACTTGCACTGCACCAGAAATAGACTTATGGGAAACTGGCTGCAGCTTTTGCCACCCGACACTCGGGATCTGTCTCATCGTTGTCATCGAGAAAAGCACATGCTGGTCTGGTCGGGAGATTGTACAGTCATGTACACATAGCTAAAATACAGTTTGCTTTTGTGCCTTGCGATACTGCATGTAATCAGCGTGCAGTCAGAAAGGGGGAAGGGAGGGGGAAGGGGAGCCTAAATAGAACATGAAGATTAGTCAGAGGCAGTGATTTCAGCGTTTTAACAATCTGAAACTTGCTGAGTTTTTTAGTACTGCATACAAAGTTCTGACAACTGAGACAGACCTTGGCTGAGTTGGGTGTCTGCACTCCAGGCTGGTGAAGAGGGAGAGCGAGCGTGAGGCAGCCTTTGCATGCTGCCATGCCGGGCTGGGAGGCACAGAGAGTGCAGCTCTGACAAAGAGAAGCTTTTTTGTTTGCTTTACAGTGAAAAAGGTCTGGTAGTGGAAATTTCTAGTAATTAGAAGCATTTTATTGCTGCTTTTATTCACGATATGTGTGTGTGTGGATCTGTTGCATGCACATGGGTATCGTGTTGTTTCTTTCTCATGTCTGTGGGCGCTGTGTATCTGTGGCTCTATGCCCATATGTATCTGTGTGTCTCCATATTTATCTGTCATTCTGTATCGGCATTGCTCAGTCTTTTTCCTTTTAAGTATAGGAGTTGCGGGTTTTTTTCTTTGCGCAGATGATTTTTTCTTTACTATACACTAAGGGGAAGGGAAATGTAGGGATAGCTTGCTTTTTTTTTTTTTTCGTTCTCAAGAAAGTGCTTCACCATTCAGAAATATGAATGAAGAAGAAAATGAGACTTTCTTTTCCTTTCTCTCTTTTTTGTCTACAATCTTGTGTCTCATCTTGCAGATATTTATTTTCTTTTCTCTCCCTTTTCCCCATCAGACTGCAAACTCTTGTTCCCATAACAAATGGTTTAAATGTAATCTATCCTGCCTACACAGTCAGTCCCCTTCTCATAGCATGTTTCTTGTACAGTTTTCCTTTTTTTTTTTTTTTTTTTTTTTTAACTCACAGTGGGAGTCAACATAGCAAATTCCTGTGAGCAGTTAGGTTTAGTGTCTCTCCCCTTCGTTTGGCCTCTGCCGATAGCACTCAGAATCTCAGAGAGCACAACACAGGGAAGCAGAACAAAAACAAACTCCACAAAAGCTGTAGTTCCCCAGGGGCTCAAAGGGATCTTGGAAGAAGGTTTAGCTGATAAAATCCTTATTGGGTGCTTGGAGGGGTGAGGCCAAATGGTTAATGTAGGATAAAAACTGCAAACCTCTTAATTCTCTTAGTGTTTGGCTTAACCTTGCCTTGACTCTGAAGAGATGGCAGTAAGTAAGGATGAGCTTGTATTAGAAATAGGATTCTCTCTTTCTGCCCAGCCTCAGCTGTGCCAGTTCCAGTATTACAGTGCCTCAGTGCTACAAAACTCTCTCTCAGTTTCTGCTGGTGGAGGTTTGGAACTGCCTCTTTTCTCAATTAGTGTAATCAAGGCTATGACCCTGGCATCTTTCCCAAGAGTTTCCTTCCCCCTGTGAAACAGAGAATACTGAAAACCAGTCAGAAAAAGTGGAGCCAGACTGCAGCAAGCATTGGATTTCGCTAGAGGTACAATAAGGAAGCTGCCTCTAGTGTCAGCCATTCTGAAGGAGGCATACAGTCAAGCTAAAGTGGTAATATGCATAATGTCTGTCATCCAGATATTTCAGAGCATATAATAAGTTGTGATTAAATCATTAAACTAAAAAAACTTCAGAAGAGTCTGGCTATGCAGACTGAGGATCCTCTTTCCACCTAGGTACGTGATTCGCCACTGCTATAAGCTAGTCATCTCCCACAAATCTTTGATTTTCCCATCCGTACCACCAGGAGTTAATAATATTTAAACAGAGCAGTGCCTCTTACAGAGTTGTTTTGAAGGAAATGGAGATTTATTGAAGGAGTCTTTGTGTGAACTTGCATGCCAGTTTGAAGTTCTTCAGGAGCGAAGTGGAGGAGGAAGCATGTTCAACATGAGAACAGAATGGAAGACATGAGTGTCTGCAAGCACCAGGGGAAAGACAGTGTTAAAAACGGGAGCTGCATAGTTTTTGGGGACCCTAAATTAAGCTATGGAACCTAGGAAGAGTGAAGTTTGCAATTTTGGACTAAGACACATGCAAAGCTTATGAACCATTCTTGGTGCCTGATGGATCTCTGTTTTGTTAGCTGTCACAATTTCACAATGTCAGGTAAATAGATGAAAACAGAATCTCCTGACACCCCGTCTCTTGCCATGAGTACAAGACCAGGCACTAAATATGTGAAGAATATGTCCCCAGGTTCTCCTGTTGTGATTAGGACCATTATTTTGATGCTCAGCATTAATTTTTCCATAGAAATCAAACAGTTTCTGTTTATGGTTACACATACATCTAATATATCTCTCTTAAGCCAGATATGAGCAGCCTTGTTAGAAGTGCTCAGCAGTTGGCTTGGAGCAGGGCAGAGGAAGAGAGGAAGCCTGCAAGTCACATCCTCCTAATCACTTTCCTCTTCATTGATGTGTTCAGTCACACTGCCTAAAAGAGCCATTTGAGAAGATTTGAGAATGTATGGAGCAAGTGCTCCATTTAAGTTACAATGGAGATAAACAAGGGTGTCAGCTGAAGCAGAGCTGCTGAGGTGTTCTGTGTAATTCAGTGCCAGGCAGTTGTGGCTGCTGCTTAGGAGATGGATTTATTAAGATTATTAGTAAGTGTTATTTGGAGGTGACTGAAATCGCTGGGTGGAATCCAGAGGATTAGCTTTCCAAAGATAGCCAATGCAAAAAAAAAAAAAAAAAAAAAAAAAAAAAAAAAAAAAAAAAAAAAAAAAAAAAAAAAAAAAAAAAAAAAAAGCAACACCAAATAAACAAGGCACTAGAGCCACCAGTGCTGGTTGTGTTTATTTAATAAAGTCTCTGCACAGGATTAGCTCACAAGCATTTGCTTGTTTTTGTGGCTGGAGATATGGGGGATGGGAAGGAGGAACCATCTTAGCATGTAATTCCCCAAGTAAAAACAAAGCTGCAGCACAGCATCTGGCCCAGTTCACAGAGTATGTGACAACTCACTGTGAGCAGGGGAGGCAGAGAAGGAATCACCTCTTCCTGGATTGCACCGGATTTAGGCAGCCTATTGTGCAGCAACTCTGATACAGAAATATCCTGTGAGGAAGGCTCTGCTCAGTCACGTCCCTGGGTAAAGGGCAGGAGAGGTTTAGAGCAGGGCACCATGCTGATCCGAGCCTGAGGAGTGGCCTAGGGGAGACACAGCAGCAATCAAAATAGTCATCTCCTATTCTCTAGTGAGGCTGTAAGGACCTCAGAGTGCTTGTAGACATGAATTCCCCAAATATCACCCCCACAAGCCTATCGCTATGGGATGGAGGCTGGTGTTGCTAACCCCAGATGGCAAACCGGAGGCAGAGAGAGCTGTCCAAATTCCCACAGAGAGCAAGCCAGATGGGAACACAGGGAGAGTAGCAACAGGGGAAGACAAAATTAGGAGAAAAAAGTCATCCCTTGGAGGAAACTGAGAGGGAGAAGGGTCATTAAGGACCACTATAGCCCATATTTTAATGTTATTAATGTTCTTAGAAAAGTCCCTCCAAAATTCTGGTGGTTGGTGGTGTAGAACAATTGAGTCAGTTCTGCAGTGTAGTTTGGCTGTCCCACTTCAGTGCTGTCATGCAGAAGTAGAGCCACATGGAGCTCCCCATTGCCCCTTCAGCCTTCCCCAGCATTGCACTAGCAGAAACATGATCACCCGAAGAATTATCCTATGTTGTTTTTTTGTGATTCGTTGGGGCCCCACTGGGAAGTGTCAGGAGAGACTGAGGGATTCTCTGTACAAGCCAAGGTACTGAAAAGGAGACCAGTGCTCTTGCAGTTTCCAATGAAATTGATTGTTTTCTTTCATGAGAAGCTGCTTACTTGTTTTCTAAATTCACAGGAGTTGCACTGGCTCCTCTTCCCTACTTCAGAGAAGTCCTTATGCAAAGCTGGGCCTGGTTTGCTATTGCCTGTGCTTCTCAAGACCTTCCTAGACACTATGACAATAGTAGCAGAACTCCTGGATTTTGTAAACCTTTAATTTTATACAGTCACAGAATAGAATGGGACTTATGAATAC
Source organism: Empidonax traillii (assembly GCF_003031625.1). Taxonomy (NCBI): domain Eukaryota; kingdom Metazoa; phylum Chordata; class Aves; order Passeriformes; family Tyrannidae; genus Empidonax; species Empidonax traillii. The sequence goes on along the minus strand of NW_020955325.1, from coordinate 385,529 downwards.
AATTTAGCAATCTCATTCCTCAAGGGTGGGGGTGGGAGGACAGGGATGGGGCCGGGGAGGGGGCAATGCACTACTTAATGCTCTCGGAATAAGCTATCACAAGTGGAAAAAAGAGGGAAAGGCTGCAGCTCACTCAAGTGGAAGAAGAAGGGTGGAAACCCAGTTATGCAGTTTTATACTGAGGGGACAGAATCGTCTGGTAACCTGTGTACTTAATCCCATGCCAAAATTGAAGGATATGTCAGTAGTAACTAAAATGGAAGCACGGTGGGAGATATAGAGCCCTAGGTCCAAACTACCCAGCTTTTACAGGAGATGTCTTTGGGGCTAGAATTTGTGTTACTGAAATCCTTAATTTCTACTACAGAGAAGGTAGAGAATGTTGGACTAGGAGGCAGAATAAAAGGGAAGAAAAAAGAAATGGAGAAGGGGAAAGAGACTGTGGCACTTTAGGATCATGTTTTCATCTCTTTCTACTAGGTTCCAAATCTTTTTATAAAAATCAAAATTTTCACATGAGAACCTGATGGTTGGAGAAACTATTTTCTTTCATAGATAAAATGAAAATACTTCCATTAAAATAAAAAAAGTCAGGGTTTTCCCCTAGTCCTAGCCTAGTCCTTAGACTGACTGCTGGAAGATCTCACTCCTCCAGACAGAGATGCTGTGGTATGTCTTACTGCCAGGCTATGTGAACCCATCCAAGGTAACGGGTCTTGTCTCTGTGCCTGTGTGTGACTGATTTGCAACATCTCTAGAAAAAAATCAAACCTCTTTAGTAAGACTCATTTGCCTGCTCTAATTTACATCAGGGAGCCCAACACATCATGACTGGTGACATTAAAGGTGGTTTAGGACCACCTCTGTCCTTGAACCTAATACATACATAGTATGCCATAGAATAGCCAAGACTAAGGGTCTCTCTCTCTCTGTGATAAATATCCACTTTTATGGGACTGTGGCCATGAGTCCAATTTAACATTATGAAGTAATTTTCTGTGACAATTCAGTTTCCAAATTCATCACTCTCATCTTTCTCTCTATCTGATATATTTTAGTGTTTGGTATTATGCGTAATATGGAAAGATTCCAGTGAACTGGATGAGGCATTTAATAAAGGAAATGTCTGGACAGTGAGAAGTTTTTTATCTCTGAAAAGTCTTCCAGTGATTGTTGGAGTATCCTATTTTAAAATGGCTTAGAAGGGCCACATTTGTGTGATTTGCTTCAATAGAAATTAGAGCCTCTCAATATTTTTACGCGGTGGAATGATTGTTTTTTGGAGTTATTCATTATAGACTTCTGAACCTCTCAGGAGTCCACGAGCTCTTTACAAGCCATATAAAAGGATGCAGACTCACTAGCAGAGCAGAGAAATTCCCAGGAGGAGAGAGATTTGTAACTAAACTGAGATGGACGGAAAGAGATGGAGAAAATAAACTTCAGAAAGCATGAAATAAAAGCAAATTCTTTAACAACCTTTAACAATGATCTAGACTCCTGCAAGTCAAGAACAGAGCAGGCTATACTGAGGATGTTTTTGGAAAAAAAGCATAGGACTAGACTGCAAAGTTTCATTTCGTATCTGGTTTGGCAGCAGGAGAAAGATAGGAAGTTTGTTTTCTAGGGCTTTCTCAAAACAGTGACCCTGAAAGACACGTGAGTGTTATCTTCTGAGGAGCCACTCATATTACTGACATGCAGAATAATCTTCAAAAGAGTGATTTCTTCAAAATAGTATGTTTACAATAAACAGGGCATTTAGGTCGAAGTGAAAAATGCAAAATCACTATTTCTGAGATGCTACAAAAAAAGAATTTAAAGAAAATGCACAGACATAAGTTGTACATGCTGTAAATGCCTAGGCCTCTTAATAAACACTTTTGGGATTCCCAGACTGGTTAGGAAAACATTGCATAGCAAAGCCGTTTCTCACAAAGAAACAATTAGATAAATGCCCCCTACTGATTGCAAAACTGGCTAAAACTTATGGGATCCACACATCTGAGAGGATCTGGCTTGTTTTCCCACCTGGAAACAAAATCAGGTAGAGCTACATATTAAATGGAATGCGACAGAGCCAAAGCTGGCTAAATAATGGAAATGTGTTTGTGAATATTTATTCAGTGAAAATATTACCAAAATTCACATTATTGATACTGAATTATTTAATCGTCTCCAGACGAAACTCCAGCAGAATCCCTGTCTGTGCTGTTCTGCCAACAAGTATTATGCATGCACAGCACTCCCCCCGCAGTGACTGCAGAAATGCTCTCTGCTTGCCAGTCTCCAAGAAAGGATTCGACTCTGCTGCTGTCAGCTGAGTCAAAGTTTCACAGCACTGATAGAACTACTGTCAGGGATGAACTGATTCAGGCCTGTGGGCAGACCTGGGCTAGTGGGTATGCTCTGGACAGGGATACACCACACCAGTATGCCCATGGAGAAGCCCCATGTACAAATAAGAGGGTGCATATGAGATACCTGTTAGCACATGGCAGCATTTCTCCCTCCATGTAGATATGTGCTCTATAGAAGTGTGCATGGTCTCATGAAGCTGTGGGACAAATACACGTTTTTGGCAGCTGTGCAGTGGGGTAGATGTGCCTGTGCTAAATGGGCTGTCTCCATGAGCAGTCTGGGGTAAGGGGAATTCCACAGAGCTCTGTGTTCTCCCCTCCTCTACTTTTTCTGTCTCTCATTTTCAGGTAACCTTTTCTGCAAACCAAGTCCTTATGTAGCCAGGGTGTGGGATGGCCCTTATTCTCCATGCTGCTGCATGGAGTGGCTGTAGGTGTCTGTCCCGCCTGCAGCATTGGCCCAAGGATGCCTGTGCCCCTTCCCATGTCATGTGCAGTTCACCAGCAGCAGTTTCTCCCTTTGGCCAGGACTTTTGCCTGGGCTCGTGCCCAGATCTGCTGTTCAAGCAAAGGGCAGGTTTAGGGATGTTTGTTCCAGACAGCCTAGATACTTGATGTCACTTGTTTTTATCCCGTGCAATACACATATTTCAGGTCAGCTTTCTCCTCTCTTCCTTCTCTATCTGTCCTGCTGGTGTACTTGCTATTTCCAGATCACGTCACACATCCCCTCCTCTTTCTCCTGCCACTATTGAGCCTGTTCTTTCCATTAGGGTTTAATGAGAGGCCCACTAGCCCTGGCAATCCCAGCCCTCCAGTCACTGCTGCAGCCAAGGTCAAGCCCGGGGCAGGAATTGTCCACAAATACAGACACCAGGGTGAAGGGAAGGAAAGAACAATAAGAGACATTTACTTCCCCGAGCACTTAGGCGCTTGAGAGAAACTGTCCCCCCAGACTGCTGAGTCAGCAGCGGCTGACAAATTAGTCAACAGGATGACTGGGCCTCAGCTCCTGGCAATTAGCATGGACAAAGCTTTGTGTGTGCCTGTGTGTTTTCCTATTAGCTGCGGCTTGCACGCCTGTGAAGGGAGGAGGGACTGGGAAAGGAAACAGCTTGCTTAGCCTTCACAAACACATGGAATTTGCATTCCCAAGGTTGTGCAGCAGTCATTTGGCTTCCTGTTTCAGCATCTTTGCAGGCTGTAGCCATTAAAAATAAAGTATGCTGAGAGCCTCTTAGGAGGGAGGTGCATCAACACAGCTGGAGGAAGGGCGAGCCCTGAATTGCAGTAACAGAGGCACTGCAGACTGGGAGGGGTGTAGTTTAGCCGATCAGTGTGGCTGACAAAACCGGGTGCTGGCAGGATCAAGGAGTGTTGGCAATAGTCAGGCAGAGGAGTTTACTGGTGAGAATGGTATTGCTAGTATATTCAGTACTGGAGTAAGAAAGGTGTCACAGATCCAGAGTGAGAGCTTTGGCAGAGATCAGGGTGATGAAATGATAAATAGAGACAGAGGGGGATAAGAACTGGACTAAAAGAGGATTCTGTAGGTCAGGAGTTCAGTGTCTTGTCAAAGCGATTTGGGAAGCCAGGGGCTAAAAGGTGGAGCTGCAGGTCAGGATTAAGCTGAACCTAGGAGCTGAGTTCTGTCACCATTTGGCAGAGGTCACTGCCTCCAAAGCAGGCTGCAGCGGTCACGGCCCATGCTGTGAACAATGACATTTCCTGGATTCAGCTCTAATGGAACTACAAACACACTTTGTTGTTAAAATCCTGTGCATCTCCTCTTGTCTTCCCATCTCTGAGGCCAGGATACCAGTGCTCTGAGGGTGTGAATTGAAAGTCCTCAGAGGACCCAGGAAGAAAAGTGAAGTACATCTGCTTTCTTAGCCTCACCTTCACCCACTGCATATCCATTTCCTTGGTAGGTCAGACACTACTGCTACTACCATATTATCATCCTCAGTCACGATAAACTGGTCAGTCTGATTTACCCAAAATTCAGTGATGCCCTCAGCTCTGAAAGGCCTTACTGTGACCTGTGAAGGTTTAGTGGGCTTTGTTCTGGGTGCTCGGAGACCCATCTCTCTGCTTTACTGGCTTTCACAAAAGTTGAGCTCAACTGAGAGCAGTAGAAGCATTCAAGCTTTCAGTCCTCCTGTTTGCAAGGGTGGGGGTGAGACACACAGTCTTTGTATCCAAGGCACCACTACATGCTCCTTTTCTAAGCATAACTGGAATCTGTGGACTTCAAATCCTGTTGCTGAGAGCCTAGCAACAAGTGAATGTATCTACTTAAGCTTTTAAGGAAGGACTAGGTTAGTGGAGGTGAAAGTAGGTCAGAATGTTTTATTTTCTGAGTTTGCTGGGTTTCTTTCTAGGAACTGTAATGCTCTGCTTGTAAGTAGTTTCTGTATGCAGAGACTAGCAGTGCCATATCCATTTACACTCCTTTCTGCCGCACTAAACTTGAGACAGTTCATTCCCTTCTGCTGATGGACAAGCTGCCTCACACTATTTCGCATTTACCAAAGGAGAGGAATGTGCACCAAGGTGCTTCCTGTGGAGCAGCTGACACTCTGCAGCTTGCTGTTCCTGTGATGACCTCTCCTCGTCTTTGACCCCTGTAATTTTCTGCTTGGTTGTAGGCTGATTTAGGGCAGATTTTTACTGATCTCTTAGTTGCCGAACAGTGTTTTCAGAAAATACCAGCAGGCATCTATCTGCATCGTGTGCCTAAATAGCTTTTGAATCTGGGTCTCCATTCCTCCATGCTTCAATTCTTCATTCAGTAAAAAGGTCTAACTGTACTTTGGACTTGGGTCCGGGTTGTACACATGAATGTGGCTGTGGAGGAACTGTGGCCATCCAGGTGCTCCTGTTCTCCTGTCAAGGAATGTGGCTGAGGCCTTCCTTCTGCCCATTCTGACACAGCAGTGGTTAGACAGCACTTTAGTTTATGCCTGACTATTGCTGCTGTGCCTGAGCATCAAAACTTTAATGTGTGAATTTTGCCATCCTGTCAGCCCACAGGGAGTAAATCCGTTTCATCCAGGACTCAACCCTCTACATATGTAATGCACATAATTTATCAGATATGAATCCCATAAGGAACCATGGACAAAGATCAGCTGAATTGTCCCTCTGTTAACCTTGCTAGTGAATGTTAGAAGCGATCATTACAAGTGATAAAGTTCAGGGTAGCTTCATGGCAAATTCAGGCCCTCAGTTTTAGTTCCATCATTTTTCAGCACTTACCTTTCTATAATTCTATATGTCAAACACACATGTTTAAAAAATTCAGACTTGTCCACATGAGGTACATGTGCAACTGCAGCAAGATCCATGCCGACTGCAGTGTTTACAAGAACACCTGAAGGGACACCTCATCAGGGTATCATGAGGAAAAATATGGTAAGGACAAGGTAGTGCCCAAGCGTTATGGGGAGGACTAAAGGGTGTATAAGATACCGTAACTTTGAGAGTCAGCTACTTATTCCATTCAGTTTCATTCCAAACGAGCTACTCTTCTTGCAGCAAACAAACTAGGGATGGATACAGTGCTGGAGTGCAGGAGTATTTTAGTAACATGGAGTTACAACAGATTGTTATTAGCAGTAATTCCCATTTCATTCCTGAAGCACACTTCTAAAGCAGCTACTTTCAGGAAGCTGCCTGAAAATAACACTCCCTGTCTGGCTGATAGCCACTGTCTCTCCTCTGCTCTTTAGAGTAGGTATTTTTCTGATGGAAGGCACTCTGTTAATTTTGGAGTTGAAAAGGTACACGCAGGACAGGGCAAGTTTCTTTAACATGGCCTTGACATTATTGCTCCTGCCCTCCTGGAAGTAATGTGCCTGAGGAATGCAATGGCCTCTTTTCTGAGCTGGCAAGCAGTGCCATTTGTAGTGTTGATATTTGTCCCTTTGGGACTTGGGCTGAGATTTTTCCATCCCTCCCTTGCCCAGTTCATTTTATTCAGACTGCCAAAAAGCTGTCAAATGGTATTTTTGCAGTTATCAATTTAGACTGGGCTGGACCTGGTGACATGGAGGTGAAAGGATCCGGAGTTTGTTTTCCTGTCCTGCTAAACTAGCCAGTATCTCCTTGTGCTTATTCAGTGGGTTAGCTCTGATAATGTCAGTATGAATATTTTGCTGCCATTTAGCTAATAGCTAAATTTCCTGTATAAAAATCATGTAAAGGGAAATAGGGGAAAAAGAACTGCTGTGGAGGAGACAAAGGCACAATTCAGAGGTTGGTTTAAGGTGTGCTTGTGCCGTAGGTCGATTGCTTTTTAACAGCACGTCTGACATAATGCTGTCAAACTGCATTGAGCATATATCTCTGAGAAAATATTTTTACAAACCAAATCCTTGAGATTATAATTTCACCATTTCTCCTAGCTGTTCTTCAGTCTCAGGTACCATGTGCAGATCAGATGCAATTCAAAAAGAATGAAAGGCCTCTCAATAATATAATAGCAATGGCCCCCCCATAACATCAATGGTAAAAATAATTAAGTCTTTCTGCTTCTCTAGTGTGTTCCATCTGAGGGTCTCAAAGCATTTTACAAGCATTAATTAATTAAATTTTCATCTTCTCCCTAAGGCTTTTTATTGTGCTGGAGGTGGTTCAGTCCAGTTGGGTAGATGTGGCTGTTGAAATCACAGCTGATTCTTAAACCAGTGCTTAAAAACTGCCTCCAGAAATCTTCAGTTCTTACAGCTGCTGCCCTTATATCCTGCAACTGTGCTTTCCTATTGTAGTTTGGTGGATGGTTTCTCTTCCTCCGGCCCATGCAGGCTCAGATCTGTAAGTCCCATCTCCTGGCTCTGCCCTGAGTAGATGATGCCACTGGCACAATCCCCAGGAGCTAAACTGACCCACGACTAGTCCCAGAATTACTGAAGTGTCTAAGTAGCTTAAAGACTGAGTTAGGTAATTCTCCCTCTCACTTAGACCAGGGGATGTGGACCAGAATGAAGTTAAAAGAGAAGGGGCAAGGATCACTAAGTGCAAATATTTGAGATGTAACTCTTTAGGCAAGCATTTTAATTTTAAATATGCCACGTGTTTACAAATAAAATACAGAAATTTTTTATCCCATTGTTGAAATCCAGTCATTCTTAGGGCTGAATGTGACAATTATTTAACAGTACAGAGTAGCACTTTTATCATCTCTTATGGAGGGCATCAGATTATATCAGCTGAAACTGGAGACAAGTGGGAGAAGGGAGAAATGAACTACCCACACTGAGAGGTAGTCACTGGGATTCAGCTCCCATCTTAAAGGGAATATATCAGAGAATCTGTAATAATAATTATAATAATTAATATGTTGTATTACTTGACTTTTTAAAAACAGCGATAATAAAAATAGTAAAATTAATAAACAACTATGCAAAGTATGCAGAAAGCCTTGGGGGTTTTGTTGGTGAGAGAAACTGTTGAAATACTTTTGCATTGATATTTATGTAACATCTTTTGTCTTGGGGATCCCAAACTGTATCACCAACTGCAGCAATGAAACGCTTGTGAATATGGCAAGCCATATGTTGTTTTGTTAACAATATAATTTTGGAAATAATCTTTAGCATTTCTAATTAGAAGTATGTAGTGTAAAAATTTGATTTCATTAATTTGTGCTCAATACTGTGCATTCCTCACCTAGAAACCAAAGCAACTGGCACATTATAAATATGCTGGCATATAGAATAGTGGGATGAATTAATAATTTAATAATGTGTACTGCTAACTGTGTATTACATGATTTTGAGCAATCAAGGGGCTTTACAAAGGTTGGTGGCAATAAAGAAAGATATTTTCAGTTAATTAGAAATGCGTACTTTGTTCCTGAGATACACAATCATCCATTCATTAAATTCTACAGTTTCTTTGTGTTTAGTGTGTTTTAATGCCTGTTTTTTATAGGTAAAGTAATAGAAGGGATCCATTAAACTTTACACAGTCAGTGGCAAGGCAGGGACAAATTAAAGTCTCTTGATCCTTTTTCTCAACATTGAAAGCATTGTTTCTCTCAGTTTTGCTGGGTAAGCAACACAGGACTGGAAGAAAGGCTTTTCTAGGATGACCTTCTGGGTCATCCTCTCCTGTCTCCTGCCATCAGGGGCAACATGTCCTATTGTGGCTTTTGTGACTGTGAACAAGAAAGAATGAGTCACACTTCTCTGCTGGACACCAGACCACTCATTGATACAGTTCAGGTTGCCTTTCTCAAAAAAGGCAATGATGATATCTTAAGGGAGTTTGCAGTGGGAAAAGGCTAGTCTGTTTTTTTTCTGGGATTAGAGGAGAATGGCAGCCTTCCAGTTTCAGGTGCTGGGAACTGATAATAAAGGTGCTGCTGAGTAGGGTTTTTCTCATAGCTTGGCTTCAGCTCTGTACTTCCCCAGCCATGTCAAGCACTACTTTCTTAAAGCTAGAAGACTCCCTTTAAGACACAAGAGAAAATAAATTCAGGAAGCATCTTGTAGGAGCATCCTGGAGACTACCTTTTAAACCAATGCCTGATTTAGCTAGACTGGTCACAGGATTAGAAGGTTGGATTAGATCATTCCATTCATCCCCTTATTCCCCACAGGATAGTATTCCTGGCAAATGTTAGTTGAACTGTTCCTGAGGCTTTGTGTTGAGAGACTCCACCTCTTTCCCTTAGGTCCTCTCTAGGCCTGTTTACTGTAAAGTTTATCATCTCCCTCACTGTGATTAATGGACCATTTTGTCTCCTCTCCGTGCTCTGGGCAAGCTAGTCCTGCCTGAAGAGGTAACTAGCTGAGCTATCTGTTTGCAAGTCCCTGTATATATTTGGCTCAGTTTCCCTCACCTTTATGTCATGTGCACAGGTGTCAGCAGAGCCATTAGGGAAGAGTTTAGGGAACACAGTGGGAATGTCCTCACTGAGAGCTGGGAAGTCTCAGCTTGGCTGAGCTTCTGTTTTCTCTGTGACTGTACCGTGCTCAGAAGGCTGACGACACATGGGAAGTAGCCAATTCTGTAGCCAATTTTACTCTTTCTCATTTTATTATTAAGAGAAGGGGAATTTATGAAATTGTGAGGATCTCACTTCCCCTCCCCACTGTAGAGTTGCTGGTTTATTTTTGTTTTATATGGTAGTTACGGAAACAAAGCTCCTCAGACCTTGAAGTGAATCCCAGCATGCAGCACCATACATGGCAAACTTATGTGATCATGCTTCTCATCACTATTGCCTCCATACTCCGTACCTGTTTAGTATCCTTGGGCTCCTGCCTTAAACTCTCTCTCTAAAGTTTCAAAGCATGAAAGGAGGAGAAATTGGATGGCAGGGATAGACAGGAAGATGGTGTAGAAGATAGCAGGAGGGATGGGGAAATAGATGAGTAACAGCATAGGAACACTGATGGAGCTGAGAAAAGCATATGGAATCATAGGAGGACTCTCCTATGGAATTGGATCACAGTTCGTTATATGTTCATTCTGATATTTCTCATCTGCCAGCTTACAGCTGTGAAATCTGCTGGCAAGGTGTGCATCACTGTCTTTAGTATCTAATGATACTAATTCCCTTGTCCATAAACTCAGGTGTAAGAGACTGGAGGGGAAAACAAGACATTAAAATCTGAGTTTGGTTCAATTCACTGGACTGGAAGGAAGGTTGATGATGTCCTCATTTGCTGAACACTTCAGGAGGTCTGGTATACTGAACAGGCAGGGATCTGAGGAAAGGGAAATGACAGTCAAAGACTGGATTGCTGCACATGCATTTCTCACCTCTGCTGGCCTCTGCAATCTTTACACTTAAATGTAGATTTTTCAAATACAATCTGTAATGTGTTTAAATTAGTAGTACTACTTTCCCCAGACACAGAAACATCTGCCTCTGCTTTGTGTTTCTTACTCCTAATTGTCATGCAAGCTGGTGAAACTGTTCCTCACACAAGTTATGGATTAGGACAATCAAAACTTTCTTTTTATTTCCTTAGTTAAATCTTACAAAACACTAGATGTTATGGTGCTTTGTAATCTTCTTTGCTTCATCCCTGTATGCTGTTCTGAATCAGACCTGGATGGATACGTAAAGGAGTGACACAGCTCACTGCCACTGTGTTTAACGTGGAGGCTGTTGAGAGCTGCATCTCTATTGGGTCTGTTGGGTCTAAGGAGAATTTCCTATCTGATATACTTCACTGAAATAGTCTGGAGGAGATAATCTGGCACTGATCTCTCCTTCTCCCACCCCCTAGTTGGAGAGTCCATGGGAACTAATAGGTCTTTTCCTGCCTATCATGTGTGGTTCACATAACTTTCTGTGGCTGACGTGGTGCCAGGAGGCAGAGGGGTTATTTTGGGGCAGATTCCTTTCCGTTTGTTTTGTTTTCCTCTTTCTATAGCAGTGTTGCAATCCCGTCCTGGCTGGCAGCAGAGATGCCCTGAGGGAAGGGAGAGGAGCCGCCTCTGAAGACAGAATTCTTCATGGCTGCTTGTCCTCTCTTTGACTGCGGCATCAGCTGGGGGCTGGGGGAGGAGAAGTGCCTGAGGCTCATCAGAGTTGACCCATGGTTATTTTTAGCTCCTTAATGCTCTTTCCAAGCCCCCTGTCCCTCTTCCCTCTTCCCCCCCCACAGTTCATTTCTCTCCTCTTGGCAAATGGCACTTCATGAGCTACTCAGTCACAGGTTAGAATGCACTGAAAAAAAGTCAAAGGGCAGGCAGCGGAGGTACTCCTCCTAGAGAGGCACTTGAAAGGTCAGGAAATGCCTGAGCTGTGGGGAGGAGCCCCTCCTAGCCTAGCTCTGCTTATTAAGCAGTCTTGCCAGCCCATGTAGACAGGGTGATGGGGCTCAGATCTTAAAAACCATGTGAAGGAGGCAGAGCAGGAAAGAGGAGACAGTAAAGGAAGAGTAGGTAAAGAGATGGGGAGATACAATAAAGAGAGTTGTAGTGAACAGAAGGGACTAAGTGAGGTGAAGGATGATATGCACTGTTTGAGCATGACTGAGAAAAAGAGGAAACAGAAATGAAGAGCAATTTTACTTCCCCCAGATTGAAAGCCTGGAAGATCTCTCAACAAAGGGCCATGGGCTTCCTCTTCTCCTGCAAGAGTCTGTAAACATCAAAGCCAGACCCGTGCTCTGCAGACTTCAGGAGAAGTTGTGTGGGAAGCTCCACTGAAAGGACACACCTCTTACCTTGCCATGGGATGGGAGTTGCCAGTGAAGGGTGAATAGCTGGCAAACAGGAGGGTGCTGAGTCCTGGAGAAAGTCACATCTTTGTCTTTAGGGAGAGAATCAAGACAGAAACCATGGAGAGGCCTTTCCTGTGCTTTGCAGAGCTGTCAGCAGCCTGCCCTTGCTTCGGGCTGGTAAAGCATCAGATGAGGTCTGAAGCTGGGCGTAAATCCTAGGACTTTGGTCAAAGCAGGTGTGCGGGATCTAAAACTCACCTGCACATGGTGTGGTAGAAAGTGAGGCAATAAAGAAAGTACTAACTCCTGAGGTGCTTATCTGTGGAGCACCTGAGCATGGGCCACTCTGATGGGTCATGGCATCTCTGCCTGCATGTGTTGTTATGTCTGTCCATCCATTATGGTACAGAATTTGAGCTTTGCAAACACCACAGGGCTTTTTCTCACTGTGCTTTGGGAGGCAGGGTTGTTGAGAGCTACCTCCTCTGCCCTCAGCAGCTGGGAAATGGCTCCTGCGAGAGGCAGGGCAAGCCTTTCCCCATGCCCATCCTATGGCGGGATGAACAAGCTGCTCCCTTTCCCTTCTCTTGGTGGGGACCTAGAAAGGAGAAGCTGGGTGGCTCTTTTGGCTACTGTAGCCGGGTCCAGTGTCACGCGGATGCCAGGGCAGAAATAACTTGCTCAAAATAACATGGCTCCCCCTGCACCGTTTCCCGCCCCACCCCCACATAGCCCACTCTTCACAGTAGCAGCTTCTTAGTTTTCCAAAGTCCCAGCTGTGTGTCCTTGTCTCAGACAGGGGAAGCAGGTTGCCAGGATACAATCCCTTTGATGAGCAGTGCAGTCCCCTGGAAATCAGGCTGCAGTCCCTCCCCTCCCCTTCCCCAGCATCGCTGTTCAGTGTGGAAGATGGATTTGGGTCCCTGGAGGGCTTCTGGATGCAAAAAAATGACGGGGAGGGGGAAGAAGACAAAGCTTCACAAACGTCAGTATTCTCTCCACACCCCAAAAAAACAGCCAGGAAACTATTCCACCTGTTGCTGGAGGCCAGCATGAAGCTGGTCCTAACCCAATAAAAGAGGATCCCACACCTGAACTGAGCCAAGAAGCCACTCAGAAACTGCAACACGAGCAACAGAGACTAGGACTAATTCATATTGTCCGGCAAGAGCAAGCCCAAATGAGCCCACCCAGCTGTCAGGGTAATCGTTGCTCTGAAAATGAAGTTGCACAGAATGGGGCAGGGTTGGGAAGAGAGAAAACAATTTCCCTTCCTCTTGGCTTATGAAGGGATAAAACAATTCCCATTCCTCTTGGTGTGTCTTTCTTCACACTTTTGTGACTGCACAGCTTCCTTGGCACCAGACAGCTTCCTTTGGCTGATGCTGCTTGAAAAATCAGCTACCGTGGTAAAGCCCTATTATGTGCTTACAGGTGTCTAAACTGTAAAGACCACAAGAAAATGCCCACATTGTTTCAAAAGGCTTTAACCAGGAAGAATATGAGAAAGATGAAACAGCATTTGCTATCAATATCAGAAAAAAAAAAAAACAAACCCACATGCAAATCACTCCTTTTTGCTTGCTTTATTCCCTAATTTTCTCAATGCAAAATGCCACACCTGTTTTATCTCTAACTAAGAAGTACATCTACTGAAAATCTATACAAAGGTAATTTCTCAGCAACGTTACAAAGTCTCCACAAAGCAAAATTCTGTAATTGAAAACTACTGCCTATATTACTGAAGTAATTCTCCTACTGAAACCATTTGTTTTCAATGGTTTGTCTTCATCTTCCCCATAAGACTCTGACATCGGCCAGTTTCAGAGAAGAGGTAACAGAATAATTGGACTTAACTAGTTGGTTCCAGAAGGAAAGTGCCGGTTCCAGAAGTCCAGGTTACTAGGTGGCTTTTGTAGCAAACACTAAAATACAACAGACAAAATGTAAATATACTTTTATGCTTTTAATATACAAATATATTTCAGGACCAGAAGGAGGAAAAAACCCCCTAAACTAAGACTCTTTTATGAGGCTGCCCTGCCAGAAGCACTCAGCCCCCGTGTCTGTGGAGGCAGGGCATCCGCAGAAGTGCTCTGCTGACTGTGGCACTACTCGGTGGGAGGTAGGTAGCTCTCAGTTACACTGGTTTCACTCAGGGCTCTAACGAACCAAAGGAACCTTTCACATTCCCCAAGAAAAGCAGTGGCCACCCACTGCAGTTTGGCAAGCACTGGTAATTCCCAGTGAGAAAGTCTATTCAGCTGGCAGTCATCTGCATTCAGCAGTAGTTTCAGTTTCTTAGTGCACTTAAAAGTACATCCCCTGATGCAGTGCTTTAGAGCATGTTGAGCATGATGTAAATCATAGATGACAGTAGGAATCTCTGCTCTGAGAGGAACGATTGCAACCTTTTAGCCATATTAAGATAGAAAAATGCAGTCTTGGACAGTGGCACGAATGGTAATCTAAAATCACTCTGGCTTTGATACCTTCCCTGTGGGGTGAACTGTGAAAGCAGGCCCCAGCAATCCTTGACTGCTTTTTCAACCCATCATGAGCACCACAGTCATCTCTTGATGTAATGTTGGAGAGTTACAGTCAGGCAGCTGTGGGGTTAAGGCATTCAGCTGCATCATACTCAAGTCGAAAAAGACAAACCACAAAGCTGGGATTCATCCCAGTATACAGAATGCCACAACGCGTGCCTTCTTGCTGGCCCTTCTATTAATCCCATATGAATATCAAGTAATGAAAGTAGCAAGACAGAAGCGCACAGCGCCCAGCAAGTGCCCTGGAGCAACTAATATGCTCCTAAGATAAGTGTGGAAGCTTCTCAGGGCAAACATCCTAAGGGCAGGGCAGGGAAAGGAGAAAGACAAAATAGTGCAGATCTCTGGCAGTGGCAAAGACTATATACAGCATCTCAGAAATTAGGATTAATCAGTGCATTACAGAACAATACTGAGGGGACTTTTTAACAATAATGGCTCCTCTGCTCCATTTTCTTCTGCATAAGACACACTAAAATCAAGGGACCAGATATAGATGTCACTGAGAATTGGGATCTGACTGAGGAGGGAAGAAGGAAAAAGGGAGAAGTCTAATCACAGGGTGTTTTTTCACCTTTTTTTTTTTTTCTCATTCCCATTTCAAAGACAGAAAAAAAAGAGAAAGACACACATAGATAAAGAGAGCGTGAATCATTTAACATGAATTTTGCTTGAGTGAGGACTGACATAAGTGTGTGAAACAGGAAGGAATGTATGAATAATGCAGAGCAAGACTCCATGCAGAAAGAAGACTGTTATTGTGTCCCCGTTTACAGCTACTGAAAGCACAATCAAATGGATAAGGAAAGAGTGCAAAAAGCCTGGTCATCTCATGTTGAAAGGGTGTTAAAATGCATTGTGGATCACAAAAAATACCACCTCTCAATCACTGCACTGAATTTGCTCATCTGCTCACACCAAGACAAAGAAGAGGAGTTCGTGTTGTTTTCAGTCAGAAGTGAGTGGAATGATTTCTCTGCAGGTTAGGCTCACTCTAATCTGTGCCCAAGCTGCAGTGGCTGCTGTGGTAGACTAGGGCAGAAACATGGGGGAGAACATACATTGAGCAGCTCTGCTGTGCAGCCTTTACCATGGGCCCCTGGGAGGAGGGTTTGCAGAACTACAGAAAACAGGTATTTTCTTTATGAAGGTGACCCCTGAAAGAATTCATACCTGTCCTTCTGTTTATTTAAAGCACTTATTCCTTTCATGGGAGAAAGTATGGCTAGGAACTAGCACTCTCTCCCAGGACGTTTGGGACAGCTGGTTTCCATTTGTGGTCCTGCCACTGTCTGGTTTTGGCTAAATATCATCATTTTTGTGCCACTGGTGAAGCACTTTGAATTTTTGTAACAAAAAAGCAGAATGTAAGAGCTGGATATTAATTCAGATTCTTCTAAGAAGCCCATCATCATACCGTGTGGTCTCTTGCATTCTGTAATTAAGGCACACTTCTGCCCTAAGGAGGGTATTCTTATTCCTCCCCTTGCTTTGTAGCACTTCTGGATGGAATTTGCAATAATTTCTGAGGTAGCCTATTGAATTCCCTCCAGATGTCTGGTCCTTTTCCAAATCACAGTCCAGGAGTTCATCTGAGTAGTGATGGGAGACTCTGGCTGTATTGCCAGAAGAAAAAGGGTGACATACTGAATAACTTTAATTTATTGTTGTATTAGATTAGGAAGAGATATAACACTGCACAGGTTTATAGAGGTGACTGGAGGACGTTCATATTTTTTGACAATGTAGAGAAGCTTAGCTGGAGGTCTAAGGAAGGGCATTTTAAAGAAGGATCCCAGGGAGAAACAGAAGGAAGGTAAGGAAATCCAGGACACTAGGGCATAAAGCAAGGGAGATTCACAAACACTGATGTTAAATTTCGTACTGAAAAGGAACAGAAAAAGGGAAGAGGTAGTTTCTTTGAGGACAAGCGTGTACGAGGCATGAGAACCTTGGAAGAGAAGGACACACTTTGTGGAATTATCCTATTCATAATAGAAATAGTCTGTGTGCAAGAAGGCATTCTCACATTCTGTCTGTCTACCTAGCTATCCCAGTACCATATCAAAGGGCAGACTATGAAAAGCCCTACTGCACAAAGACACGCATGGTTTTAAGTACAGCACTACAAGAAACCAGGATAGAGAAGCAGTGATGCTGATGCAATGCAGTGATGAAAATAAACCTGCCTGCTACTTCAGGGACGGAAAAGGCACATTCCATCTTCTGCTTCCTAGAAATCTGCTGCAGCCTTTCACCAGGAAAGGAGCAGCTAGCTTGAGTCAAAACCAGTCTACTTTTGCCTCCTCCTCATGCTTGCCCATTTCCCCTTTGTGCCGGGGAAAAAGGAGAGGTCAGCAGGAATTGTCATGTTTTCAATACACCGAACTTCTATGATGATATTAAAATGCCCTCTATTTGCTTTTTATCTCTTCACCTTGAAATGGGAGCTGCAGGTGCTTGTGTGCTGTGCAGCTATTGCACATAATGAAAAGTGACAGGGCAGTTCAATCTCTGGGGTCCTTTCAGTCCATAGGCTTCCCGCTGAGAAACCCAACAAGGTGGGCACTTTGGTTGATATTTTTTCCTAAGTTGTTCTGACACATCTCCTCTGGGAATTGCACTGATGCCCCCTAACTTGTATCATGCAACCCCCCTGGCTGCATCAACTAGCATTTACTTCTGGTCACTGATAATCTGAGCTCTTATCAAATCAGTAGCCTAAATACGAAAGGCTCCCTGTATGGTGTCCATGGCACTGCAGAGAGTCCTAGGGAGGTAGATCTTTAATAGGTGATTAAAGGACAAGTCACACTCTTTTCATCTGGGCTTTGAGCTGTTTTGAAGGCGGATGATATGAAAGGTGGTGATTAATGTCTTAGAGACAAAGTCAACAAGCCTGAAGTAGCCTGATGTAACTTAAATAGCAGCTCTAAAATGCAGTGAGATCAGCTATTTCTGCAGACTGTGTGATGCTGCAAAGAAAAATCATGCCAGCAGCAGACCTGGTGTAGAAGTAGACTGGGTTTTTGTGCATCTTCCCTTTTCTTCATAGCAATATACCCACCACCTCCTGCTTCACTGTGCTCTAAAGGAGCACTTCCTTCTCAGACATTCAGATAGGCTGCCACAATGTTATGTTCTTGGAATATATCATACTCTCTTTTCAGCTCCTACAATTAATGTACAGTTCCTATTAGCTCCCTATAAAGAATGATAAGGAACATCGAATCAAGCTTTTGTAAATGAGGGAGCCCACAAAATCTACCCTTGCATAAATGAAGAACTGCCTTGAGACTGTCTCCTGTAAAGGAAGATGTTTTACACTGAATCCAGGGGCTTCCACACACCTAAAGTCAAATTGCATCTTTGTCTTTCATAAATGGAAAACCCTAGACAGATTTCTAAGTCAGGAAGGTCTACCATACAGAGTCCACAATGTCTCTGTATTGAACCTGCCCTTGTATTTCCAGTCCTACTGCTGAGCTGAACTGTATGCATCCCTGTGCTAGCTGGTGAACCAGATGGTGTCCAAGCCTTATATATATATATATGAAGGCCATGCTGAATCATCTCCACATACATGGAGAGACATTCTGTCAACTTGCTCTAAAAGCAAATGACCCTTATTTAGTCCAACATACTACCCACCTTAATGAAGGTTGAGATATTGATCTCCCTGGTAAATCAAGGTGAGATCTATAGATCCCTCCCAATAAATGATGGTGGATGTATTGATTCTCTTCTTCCCAGCCCCCATAAGTGAAAGCAAGACATATTAGTTCCTCCCCGTTAAATGAAAGCAAGCTGTATTAAGGCGACCCCCATAAATAAAGGGTGGGCCATGCTGACTTAGACCTTAACCACATAAAACGAGGTGAAATGTATTGATTCTATCTCCTGTAATTGAAGCAGCATTGTATTATGGTGCTCCTTCCACCATAAATGATGGAAAAGCATATTGATTCCATCATTCTTGAGTGAAAAGTGAGTTTTGTTGAATATCCCCCAAAATGAGGAAGGAATGCCATGCAGAATTCAGCACCTTATTCAGTAATTTATTTTGATCTGTTATTTACACATTAAGGCTTTTACTGTATTTGAGTGGCAGGGGTGTGTTAGTGCTTAAAAGCTCTGGGCACAAAATGAACTGATAAAGAACCACAGTTTCAGTGAAGGGATGTGATGCCTAAGTAGAAGGCTTCCTGAGTTCCAGTCCTTGTACTCTTGCAGACCACTTGCATTTAGGCAAGTTTCCTGGCTTTTTTGTGTCTTGTCTATCTAGTAAGGATAGAAGATAGAAGAGTAGTCTTCTAGTTTTAGATGGTGGAATATATTTGTTCATGACTGTCTACAATGTTCTGTTGGTTAACGGGCCCAAGTAAGTTCTGGAGACAACAATGGCAGTGGATGAAATATTATGGGGCAACATTTTTTTAAAATAAGGTGTACTGTGTTTGCCCTGTGCCTTAAGAGGAGCTGGGTCTGTACGCTGCAGATAAATAATTAGCAGCAGCTGCCTGGAGCCCGTGGTAAGTTTTGCTGTTTAATTATTCCTGCTCCTTCCTACTCCTTTCTACTAACAGGAATGTTTTTAAATGGCTTTGGCTGATGGGAAAGATACCAAAGTTACCTCAACTTAAAGCCATGCACTAATTCAGGAATTCAGTCTTTTGGACTGTGACAAGCGAGGCAGCTGGGACATTGCCCATCTGGAAAGCAAAACATTCAGATTCAACTGCACCCCTCCAGGAGATCATGTTTAGCCCAGCAGCATGACAATGCCCAGGACAGCGCAGGGACAGCTGCTGATGGTGTAAAAGAGAGGTGCCAACTCTTTGCTTCCCCAAGGAAATACACTCATTTTCCCCACAGTACTCCATTGCACAGCTGCTGTCTTTTGTTACCTGTTATGAACATCATAATCCTTAGGGAAGCTACAGAAGACAAGTGAGGAGGACAGAACCAGCAGAGCCTTGCAGAGAAGCCTGTCTATGTCTTTCTTCCCAATTTGTTCTAACAATAGCAATGAGATAGAAAAAAAAAGAAAATCAAAGAAAAAAACAAACAACAAAGTGAATGCCAGTACACATAGATTATATGAGGAAGTTAAAGACAAAGCCCTTAAACACGCCACACAATAAATCATACCATTGTCAACTTTTTGCCCAGTGTCACAGAAGAGAAACACCCCTCTGGTACTACGTGGTGTGATGAGCAGGCAGAGTTATGGCGCCTTATGGTTTGTTGCCATGGATCTGCATGGAAACACCCCAGTGATATATGGGGGGCCACACATACAGAGAGGGGGATATTATTCTGTGAATCTGTAGCAGTACATATCTAAGAGGGACCCAGGCATTTTAATATTGGGCATATACAAGATGTAACCATGAGTAATGCAAGCTTTGATCTGTTCTTTAGGATTAAATACAAAATGGTATATTTTAACACATGTTTCTTAACACATAATTTGTCTTAAGATCTTACAGAAAGCAAGATGTGATAGTTTTTACATGAATTAGCTGTTTCTGGAATATCTTGTGTTCTTCCCATGTGGGTATTTCCAAGCATAGTGCTTTGCCCAGAAGAGACTTTGAAAATGCCAGTCAAGTACCAGCTTCCCCCTAAGCCCATGAATGGGAAAGCCCAATTTCTTTGCAATTCTCTCATATCGCCAGCTGTCTAAAACCCTCTATGAGAGGATTTAAATTGGATTTTGTGCTGAATTTATACAGTTGTCTTATGTCTTCCCCATGTGTGGTGAAAGAGATTTGTTCCATACAGCATTGGGGATGCAAATATCATTCCTGTTTCAATGCATCGTTTGAAAGGAGGACCAGACAGTTGCCATGGCAACTGCACATCTGAGCCAGCTGTAGTTGCTATGGAAACAGAAACGATGGGAGCAAGAAAAAATAGTCCCAGAGGACAAACCATTTTAAAACACACACAAAAATTCCCTTAAACTAAAATAAAATCTTGCTGTGAAATTCTAGGACTTCAGAAAGAAGTGGCAAACCAGAGGATAATGCAAACACCCTCTCATGATCTCGATGCTCTTTTTTAATTATTTTTTTGAGAGACGAGGGAGAAGTCATTGTAAGTGATCCAGTGATTGCTAGAAAGGAGGTGAAAGTAAATTCCACCATACCTTTGGCCTGATCTGCTGACCCTGTGGGAATGTGAATGCTCTGCACTGGTAACTCTGCGCCACAGATGCACAAATCAGTACTCCAGTCAGGTTTCCCTCTTGTTCACAGCAGGCTTTCCTTCTATAAAACTAACCGTGTTCCGTACAAGTGTTTTCAAATAATATCTTTGGAGAATCTCTAGTCCCTGCAAGAGGCATAGTTTTTATCATTAAACAGGAGGCAAGATGCACTATTTGAGATGTCCAAGGCTTAAGTCTGGGATCCTCAAGCAATGGCTGGATTCCTGGCAGAACTGCACTCTGGCCTCCAAGGATGAGCCAGTTTGTTTGATAAGTCCTAAAGAGAGGAATCCACAACATCCTATGTCTCAACAGAGTATTTAGTTAATGTTTATCTGTAATTCTTTTTTAGCTTTAATGTTACATTTAATCAAAGACAATGATTAAAATGAGAAATTAATGATGTTGCAGAAGAGAGTAAGGCAAACATTTTCAGAATCCACACAGATATGTGTGGATTTGGGGTCTCCTGAGAACATAATAGGGCAGACACAAGGGCTGACATTGGGACTGGGGGATGAGAAGAGAGCAGATGGAGAGAGAAAATGTTGGGAATAGGTGGAATAATAGGGAAAGGTGAGGCAGAAGAACCTCAAGTTGGGAAGTGATAGGGGTGAAGGAGAATGCTGAAGCCACATGTGTGTGGTAAACCAAAATGTAGGAAAGCAAGTGAAGTCTGGGGCAGAGGACAAGGATGGAAGCAGGCAGAGATGAGAAGACAAGAGTGGAGCAGGATGGCAGACCACAGGATATGAGGATGAGCAAGCTGAAGGCTATGCAGTTGGCACAGCAGTTCGGGACAGGACAGGGAGGGAGATAAAGCCTGGCTCAGTAAGTACAGGGGCAAGTAAAGGTGAAGAGAAGCAGGAGATGTGGAGGTCAGATAGGGCACAAAATTGTTTGCAGGATAGCACACTTTCTGTTGTTTTTTGTAATATTGCTGTACTTCAGCAGATTTTCCTGGCTTTTCTACAATCACTGCATGTGTAAATACTTTTGTTAGCTGGTTCACTCAACACACTGTGGTGAAGACTGCTTAATCCTTAAATTTTTCAAGTATTTCTTTCCTTGCTCTGTATCAACAGCTAATGTTATAAAATCTTTCAAGGTGCAAACTTTGATTATTTTCCTACCAAAAGCAGATTTAGAAAAGCATTTTATTATCTCAGGTGCCTTTGAATTGTCACTGCAATTTCTGCCTTTTCATTTTCTGATTATAGTTTCTCCCCTTTCGTTTCAGTCTCACTATTCTCTTTCTGTCTATAATAAAAAGGTAGTTGGATGCCACAGTCTGCACACACCTGTAATTTGTTGAAGCCAAGGAAATCTGCATGCATGTAACTAACAGGACGAGAGGACTTGGCTATGGGTTTCTGTTTAAAGGAATAATAAACTGCTCACGTTTACTGAGAAGAAGAAAGAAAAAAGTCTTTATTCAAAATGTAAATATCTTCCTGCTGAGGAGCAAACCCAAAAGTCAGCCTTCAGGATATAAATATTTATGCCTTTTGCATAAACAGCAGATGTAACATTTCCAATTAACTGTCGATCTTTCCATTTCTCTGGCTGCTGTTGCTTTCTCTCACAGTATCAGAATGAGCAGTTTGCTTGATTTGCTTGAGCTCAAATCTGTCACAAATTTCCACAGTCAGTAAGATGAAATTATTTCTGAAAATGTTTATTTATCAGAGCCTAACAATTTCCCTGTATTTTTTATCCCTTGTATTCAATTTAGGATGGAGTCTATCCTGCTGAAAAATGTGAAATTCACAGCCCAGATAGGAGGACAACAGAGAAGGAGCAGAACAGACATAGGTAAGAGCATGCATTCAGTCATTGCAGCATATTTCAGCCCAGCCCTAGAAGAAGCCCTCATGATATGAGAGATCTCTGACCCATTTGGCCCATGGCCTTTCTACCAAGGCTGCCAGCCTGGGTCTGGAAAGCATTGAGTGTAAGAGGTTTTATGATGTAGCCACCTGTTCAGAGGAACTGCCTCTATCCCTTCTTCAGTGTCAGCTTTCCCAGGTGTCTGACATTCAATACTACTAACGGCAGCATCCCACTTCTACAACTTCTTTCTCTCTGGGAGAAAGCGTGAACTGTCAAGGAAAAAAATGAACCCTATTAGAACTGGTGAACATCAGTTTTCATTGGTGTCATGCCTACAAAGCATAAGATTTTGCTGGAGCACTGGAAGGAGAGTAAGAGCAAAAATAAACAGTAGAGAAGCTGTAGTAGGTAAAAAACAAGCCAGAAGACAGGTGCAAGGGGAAAGAAAAGCCTTTGGTGGTATGTTAAAAAAGAGGGGTTCTTTCTGTTCCTTTCTGCTGAGGGTGCTTTTGTGTGTTCTCTTGTATGCTGACCTGTCCCACAACATCATAAAGTTTAGCTCAGCGTCTCTTAATTTCCTGGGAAACCAAAAATCAGCTGAGCATTGCTTCAAATCGAGACCTGCTGTTCAGCTGACGCAGCTTTCACTGGGAGCTCTTGGCCTTCCTGCTTATCAGGAAAGCACTGGCCTGGGAGCTGCACAGCCAGCCTGAGACTGGACTTTGTGCTGCTGGTGAGGGTTAGTGCGGAGGTAGATCAGCCTTGCTCTTTACCTTCCTCAGGAGCTGCATCCCGACACTGGCAGCTCTGGTAGGTGCTGTTGCTATGGGAACTGGCTCTGCTTTAAAACCATCCATGTGGCAGTGCAGGGATGGAGGCACCTGAAATCCTGACTGCTTAGGGGTTACATCTTCCTCACACGCTTCCATTACTTGCTGCCTGCTTTTTTTCCAGGTTCCTAGCACTTTGAGAGGCATTTTTGCCCTCTCCTCAGGCTCTTCTGTCTGCCACATACTCCCTGGTTCTGGATTCTCACTGGTGTGAACAGCTGGCTTCTTGAAAAGCATGAGAAATCATCAAATGATTACCCCTTAAAAGATGGTCCAAATTCATACGTAACTGAAAGTTTAGTTGCTTAATAAGCACAGTTTTCACTTTGTTCTGTGCTGCGCTCAAAAGGCATATGTAGTACTTGTCTATATTCACATATAGTCTTTACTCATCAGCACTATAAACCCCCAGATAATCACCAATGTTTGCTTCAGGTGAGCTAACTGAAGTACATTTTGATTACAGTTAGAAGCTAACTGTGCTTGGCTCACTTACTGCAAATTCTTGCATGTGTAGGATTCCATCAGCAGTGGAGCAGGTGCACCGAGGTGAAGTTATTACCAGTTGCATGTTACCTTCCTCTTCTTCATATCAACCTCTCTGATCAGTTATGTCTAAAATAACCTGAGATAGTGTCAGTAAAATGTCCAGGCTTTGCTTTCTCACCAGGAACCAGGAGTCTGAACTCCCACCAGAAGTCAGGGTAGCACCAGTGTTGACTGACTCCTCTGTTCATGCCCCATCCTTGCTGGGACTCACATTCCTCCTGCCTGGGGACCTTCACAAGCATGAGGTGGCCCTACCAACTTTCTTAAAGTAGATCAATATGGATTAACAGTTTAAAGTGGAGCAATCTAGAAAGGAGACTGAAAGTCAGTTTCTTAAACCACAAGACTTTTTTTTTGGTTCAGCCCCCTTGACTGTGGCTGACTGTCTGGTATTTCTCTTGAGTTTTCACTGATGGATGAAGAGTCTCTCTGGTTTAATGGCATCTGTTAATCATACAACAGTGCATCTCTGCAGCACCAGAACTTTGAATTCAAGTTACAGTATCGATGAGTGTTGGCCCAGCTTCTCAGGTTGAGAGTGCTCTAAGGTCAAGTCAGGCTCTGTTTGCATTTTGTGTGGAATGTAGGATACCCAGGATGGAGACAATTGCTTGTTCAGGCACAGGAACAGACTTTCAGCTGAGCATGCTGAGTGCTCAGGTCATGAGTCACTCTTGGGGCTGAAGTAAATGTAATTAAGCCACTGTCACATTTTGTGGGTTTGAAGGAAGTCTGAGAGCTGCAATGACTCCTGCAAGAATTGTCCCAATCTATATCAGCAGGTCCTTACAAAGCCTTGGCTCTCAGTCTGTCATGCCCACTGGCTGCTCTTCTAAAAGCAGATGAACATCTTATGCACTCTGTTCTCTGTGTTTCCCCTAGAACAGCTTGCCACGTTTTCACCAAGGCATCCAGTTTTTCCAGTGATAAAAGGACTCAAAGTCAACACTGTCTTCTCTCAAATGCCTTGTGGATGCTGTGATGACTGCAGGTACAGTCAGAAGCAACTTCCCAGACTGTCCTTTCCCTCCTAGCTGGACACAAAAGCAATTGCAGAGCCTGTAGAGTTTGTAGGAATTAACTAAAAATGGCTTTGAAGGGATTCTTTAATCACTTTTCCCTAGCTCTTCTGTTGCCAAGATGGTATTCAAAGGAAAACGTTAAGGCCTGATTGCAGCCTACAGACCACCAGTGGGACAACTCCGTGCTGGACACTCCCAGACTTGCTGTGTGATCCTTGTTTCAAGGCCTCAGGTAAAGCATTATGGCGCACCATAGAATGGCTGCATTGATACCTTTCATCTAGTGCAGATGGCTGTTGTTTTTGTCACTTTTTTAGGATACAGGATCCTTTCTGTTAGCATAATCCTGTGCTTTACCTGTCTTCAGGGCCCCTGATAGAGCTGTCAAAGTACACTAATGCAGAAGCAGGTGTAATGCAGAGCTGCTGCTCCCATGAAGCCTCAGAGAGACCTTTAAGGAATATTTGTTTCGAGAAAGACATAAACTCTTTGTGTGTTACATCATTCCCCTTGCACGTACACTCACAGAGCATTTGGACTAACTCATTCTTCCCAGATTTAAACTACATTTCAGTACCCAGGACCTTGAGTTGGCACATGAAATAGGAAGACTCAGTGAGATGATTCTCTGGAGTCCTACTGATGCATAAGAGACCCATCCTGCCTTTCCCATGTCTTCCATGTTTCCCATTACTTTTTCAGTCTGTGTCAGGCATAATGACTCAGCATATAGATATGCTTCTTGTTGGCAGGTAGAACAGGCATTTGCAATATTGAATATTATATGTCCTTTTATTTATCTTGCCCAAGTGCAAATTTGACTACAGGCTGTTCCATTGTCACTATACTATTTTATCCAACCTTCCAGATTCCTTCAAGAGAGGAAACAGCCTGCAGGTGCTGCAAACACTTTTTGTTCCTTTAAGACTAGAAGCAACTACTCTATTCCTCCAAGGCTTTTAGTGTGACTCAATTCTGGCTCACCTACCTCCCTGCTTTCTCTGGAGAACTGGCAGGTGAATATTTTCAGTAATTTACTTGAGAGCTGTTCTGTCATCCTGCTATTTATTTCTGCCATAAATCATGCCCAGAGGTTAGGATGCTCTTATTTTCCCAATCACAAAGGAACCAAAGGAAAATATTCTGCAGGGCACAGTGGCATCTTTGGGTGGTTTGTAAATATTTCCAGAGGAAGACGTACGGGGGAGCGAAAAGAGCTGTAGTCCCTACCCTGTTAGCATCACCTGAATTAACCTGCATCTTCTAGGTTATGCAACAGGGAGCAGTTGTGCTCACACAGCCCCCTCTTCCTACTGTGATTTACATCCAGCGTCTGTGAGATACACCTGCTAGTGCTTCAAAGCATGTAAAAGAAATAATAAAAAAAGGCCTTAGGAGATTATAGCTTACTCCTTATGCAGTGGTTTGACTCATTAAAATCAGTGGAGCAATTTTCAGTGACTTCTCTGGGATTTGGATCAGACCTTAAAAGCACAAGCCCTGAGAGTTGGACTGCAGCCAGCTAACTTAAGAGAAGCAGAATTCCAAGCAAATGAGTTTTCATTTTTAATTCAGAAGCTAAATAAAATTCAACATCAGTGCATTTACATGAGCTAGCTCCAAGAAAAATCCAGGGAACTGAAAGAAGTGATATTTCTTGTGTGTTTGCCTCTTCTTAGCCCAAGGGTCTGGTTGCTCCACAAAGCAATATCAATTATCTAGCAATGGACACTACAGCTCTTATTATTACTATATGCCTAAATGCTCATTGTAGACCAGGACTCCAGTAAACTGGACAATAGACAAGTATAGAGCAAACAGATGGTCCTTGCCTTCTAGAGCATCTCAGAGTCTAGGTTTACCATTTTATGATCAGTTTGCTGATGGGTGTTGCACCACACAAAGTGGCATTGTCTTTTTCCTCTTGAAGTCAATTAGATTCTTAGTGCCCTAGGGAGGTGATAGGGAGGTTTGCGCTGCTTGCTTTGATAGAAGATACAAAACATTAAGTCCTGGTTTTGCCACTCAAATTCCCCTATGTTTTGTTGGAAAATGTCTTATAGAAGCTTATTCAGCATGTGGGTGAACTTAGTTGTATCATACAGGCTTGTTTACAAAATGCAACATTGCCTGCCTCAAGGTCAAACAGGTACCATGTGCCAGGGCTCCCTGCCCAGGTCTACGTAGAAATGAAGGATTAGCCTACACTATCTCAGTACTTCATGAGTACGTACTTTCCTTGGAAATATCTGTTTTTCTGCATCTTCATCTTCCCCCCCACCTTCCTCCTCAGCATGCTCTGATTTCCTGCCCTTTCCTTTGCTACCTTTGTTTTTTGTCTTTCTGATAGCATCACCTAGTCACCCTCTGTAGATAATTCCTCTGGAGAACAGCAGATTTACAAAAATAATAGTTGTAAATCTCTCCTATAATGCACTTGCTTTGCAAGGTGCAAAAATAGACCTACTTACTTAATTTTTTGAGGGGCTACTGTGCTCCTTGTGTTCAGATAAACCATAATTATGTTCCTCCAGACCCAGTCAGAAAAGGAAGCTCTAGAAATCCCATAAGAAAGAGCTGTCCTTGTTTCCAGCTTTCCCTGTCAAAACCTTTGCCAGTGTGAGATAAAAACCCCAGTATGAGCAAAGAAAGGAGAAAGGAGAGAAGAGGGAAAGCAACTCGGGAATTTGGGGCAGTTCTGGCTCTGCTCCAGCAGTTGGTGCTCAGCTTTGACAGGTACAGGGAGAAAACAGACTGAAGAGGGATCTCAAGGAAGCAAACAAACAAATCAACTAAATGAACAAGCTGGGTAATAAAGTAGAGCTGAGAATCAGTACCTAACAAACGCATCTCTGTCGCCACACTGCTTTCTCCTGGGTAGAAGGAGAGTCAATTACCCACCTTCCAACAAGCTATTGATCAAGCTGGTGCCATGTATTGAATCGGAGACCTGGCCACCCTGTGTGTGGCTCTTTGATTTTCTCTCCCTCTGTAGTAGCACGTGGATGGAAGCCAGATGAGCCAGCACAGGACTATCGATCAATCCGCCTCCCTCCTCCTCCTCCTCCTCTCTTCTTCACCCCAGTAGCCATGGCAACCATGACTGCTGCAGCAGCAGCAGCAGCAGCAGCACTGTTTACCTCGCCTATTTATTTTCCTTTTCAATATCTTTCCCTTCCCCCCACCTCTCTCACCTTGGCATGATATTGGCAAAGCACTCAGCAGTTGTAAAGGGGATGAATTTTTATGACTCTGAGAAGGACAATGCCGTTCTCAGGTTTACTTTATCACCCAGTTTGTTCATTTAGTTGATTTGTTTCTGAGGAATCATTGCCTATAAACAACAGAGATCTCAGTCACCAACTAGGTCGTGCTCCAGACATGGAGGAGGACCCAGCATTCCAAAAACACACGTCTCCTTCATATGGTTTATTTTAAATGTGCCTGTACTAAACCCCATATTTTCTTCTTGTATATTGCCCTACAATGGCAACAGAAAACTTGTTCCAGGTATGCCATCATTTACCAGCTGTTAATCTCACACGACTCCTGGGACAGTATAACATAAACATGAGGTGCACCAGGATTTCTTTCAGGTCTTTAGAAGCCTTTGTAAGTTCTGTTGAGGGCATTGTGTCCTACAGGGGACCAGCTGCTGTGGAAGGAGCAGTAACCAGAGTTCTGCAGTATGTTCACCATGGCTTCTAGCTGCATGCACTGAGCAGTTCAGTTACTGGCTCTGCTTAGCACTTTCCATCATCCTTGCAATTTTCCCAAGTGGCAGTGCAGTCTCATCCCATCTCTTTTCTCATACCCTTCCACTGCCTGTAACTGCCTTCCCGTTCCTAGGCAGGATGATAGTTATGCCACAAAGACTAAACAGTAGATAAATGGACAATGTTTAAGGAGTAGCTCATTTCCCCCCTCCTGTGCTGAATCACCCATTTGCAGATTCTCAGTGTAGGATTCTCTGATGAAACATAAGACAAAGAGGCTTTGTGCAGGGGTATGAAATATAAGATACACCAATAAAAGATATCTCTTAAAATATAATACAGGTGTCTCCCTTGTCTCAAAGGTCTTCAAGGCCTTTTAATTGAAATTCTTCACCCAAGTCTCACATTCCTGATTCTTTCCACAGTAAGGCCATCAAATCCTTCCAGGAGATTCCCAGTGTTCCTTATAATTCAGTATGATTGATACAGGATGTAAAAAATCACTTGATGTTATCAAGTACAGATTATCCCTCCTTGAAGCAAAGTGTTCTAGGATAAACTGTGGAATTTGCTACTGCATGACATTAGGAGAGCAAATACTGTATTTTGAAGAAGAAAGAGAAATCTGTAAGAAATAGAAAGGCACAGGCAATTGGGTGCAAGGAAGTTTCAACCCCCAGTGCTGGGAGGCACAGGAGGACTGGGATCAGTGAGGAGTCCTGCTTCATCTTTCTATTTTGCCTAGAATAGTGCCATGCTGGGAGTATTACAGAGCCATCATCCCTTCCTCTGAACAGTTTGGCTAGTCTCACTCTGTCAGATACATTACCAAGCTCAACTAGCCAGGAATGTCTCTTTATGTAGCAGGAGGTCAGATACAAGATTGGCTAGGGAATGGATTCATTAAGAACAAGTAAGCCTTGGATAGACTCTGGAAAATGAGACTGGGGTTGGGTGTCCAACTACCACCATATGTGAGGCCCTGGTCTTGCTGGGGGACAGTTGTCTCACAGCACCATCAGAAAGAGGTACGTGTTTGACTGGCTGGAGCAGTGGTCTGATGTGACATGGCAGGAAGTATGATACTAATGCAAATTATTAGTTGTTATTAACTAATTAAATTGGTTTTATGCCTGTAAGGTACTTAACACTTTGCAGGCACAGAAGAGAGCCCAGACCCTGCCCCGAAGAGCAGGAGATCTAAAAAGGCAAGCACAGACCAATGGTGAAAGGAAAACAATTAACATAGAAGGGATGTAATGAGAAGCAGCACACGGCTTTGTAGTTACAATTTATGTCTGGTTTTGCAAAGAAAGAAGGTTTATGTGATCACAGGATCTTTGGCAGGGGGATTGTGTCTGTCCCAGTGTAGGTCTGTCAGGTGCATGTATAATTTTGGATACACTGGTCAACTAAAAGCAAATTCAACAGATGAGAAGCTGTCATTAAAATAAAAAGCCAATAGAATACTCTTCAGCTCTGAAGAAGGTTGCTGTAAGAGTTCATATTTTCTCAAGACTTCAGAAAATTCACCCAGGCTGCAGCTCCTAAAAATACACAGTTAGAAGAAGGGGTTTCAACTAGTGCTTAGAATCAATAGAATGCAAAACTGTAGGAAATCAGACTGCCTTAGTTGCAGAAAGCTGACCTGAGTAGAGATGCTACTGCAAAAGGTGGAGCAGAGAGGTATTAGAGAGTCGGCATGAAAGCGTGAGGAGACTGGCATGGCTAGCGAAAGCTCACATTATTAGTGGAGAAGGCAGAGAGAAGCATGCTGGAAAGGATAGATGGGCAGTCTTCCACGGCTGACTTTCATTGTAACAAGTCCCTTAAACACAGTTAAGTAGGAAGTAATGGATAAATTCAAGCCAGGGATGAGACGGTGCACTGCAAAGATGACCTTTGTAACTCCATTTGCCATGTACTGCAGGGAGGAGAGGTGCACATCAGATGTGGGATGTGAATGCTATAGTAATAAAGATGAGAGATGCAGAAAGAGCTTGTGAATACTGGGTGTGAAGAAAAATTAAAGTCTGTCCACAAATGGGATGGATTGAGCAAGAGAGTGAGGAATTGAAACACCTAAGCCACACAAGGGCTGGCTGTGGAATCTACTAGAAGAGCAGTAACAGAGAGTTTAAAGGAAGATCATGATTTCATTTTTACCCAGTATTTTAATTAATGGCAAGATGTACAAGAGGGAGTATACATTCAGGATACCAAATGATAGTCTGACCTAGCCAAACCCATGTATTCCACAAAGCCTTAACGTTTCACTAAGTACACATTGCTGTGTTGTTTCATCAGACACGCCGCTCTACTGTGTATCATATGATATGGCAGCCACTCAGGCAGGCGGGGAGCAGCGCAGCCTGTAATTTCCTGGTCATATGTAACTGGGTGGGGAAGCGCCTGATCCTTGGGGTGAGTAATGCTGGAATCGCACCATGAGGCGCCCTGCTCTTTGCTATTCGAGGCAATTGAGGCGTTGCTATTTAGGCAGACGTTCCCCACGGCATCCCAATGCTCTTACGCTCTGCTACACTTACAAAACCCTCCTTGTAACCTGTTTCGCTGCGCACCCGATCACTTTCCCATATTCCCAGCCCTTCGCCGGGGTTCGCCGCCCTGAGGACCGCGGATCGGGGCGCGGCGCCGAGGGGTAGGACGGCCCCCTGCTGCCCTCGCTCCCAGCCCGAGCCCACGCAGGGGCCGTGCTGCGGCGTTTATTTTGGAAATGCTCCGGACTGTTTAGCGGCTGGGGGGCTGGTGGGGAGCGCCCCGTCGCTCCTCCCCGCCCGCCCCCCTACCCGCAGTGGGGGCGGCCGCAGCCTCCCCGCCGCGCTGGCCCGCTCCAGCAGGCTCCGGCCCCCCCGCGAACAACGCGGGGCGAGGCTTGGTGGGGTTTTTTTATGATTTTTATTTTATTTTTTTTCCCTTTTCCTGCCCCGAGACATTTTCCTACGTGTGTTTTTCTCCTGCCGAGCTGATTTACGAGCTGGGTTTGGCGAGGGCCAAGGCTGCCGGCCCCAGCGCGGGGAGGGCGGCGGGGGGGAGAGGGGCTCCCGCTGGGCTCCCCAGCCGGGAAAGCGCACGTCTCCCCGCCCGACATGAGCTGTAATTTCCGGCAGACATTTGAGGTCTCCGACATCTGCATCAAGGCGCGGCAGCTCCCAGCAGCCCCCATGGCCGGGAGCGGGGCGGCCCCTCCTGCCTCCTCCCCAGCCATTTGTGTTTTACTCATTTCCTGCTCGCAATAATGAGGCCAGCGATGCCGGGGTGGCGGCAGTGCTGCTGAGAAGGCAGATTGTTACACACACACACACATGGCTGTTTTTGTTTCAGGATGAATTTTTAGTGCTCGTGAAAGGGAGGGACTAAGCGGAGTTTGCTGGAGCCTGGCACAGGACCAGCAAGCTACCCGGCAGCCCTCTGCCAAAAGAATCCAGACATAGAGCCCCCCACCCCCGGCTCCTGCGGCCCCTCCTTTCCTGCTGTCTCTCCTTTCGGCTCTGCAGGGGCTTCGCCCCCGGCGCAGCTCTGCCCGGGGACCCTGCCCACCCTCTGCCCACCCATACCCGAGCCCTTTCGCCGTCCAAGCACAAGGTTTCTCCCGCCGCGCAAGACACGGTGCAGTCCTGATCCGTGACTCCTTAATCCCAATCTGTCTTCTGGGTCGTTTGTGGAATTACTGCAGGAGGGTGGAGAGAGTCTGTGATACAAACATATTCTCGGAGTCGAAAACAACTCGAGGCCAAACAGATTCATTGCACTAGTGCCTTAAACTAGGTGAAATGTCGACAGTGTTACTCAACATCACAGTCCCAAACTCTCGGTACAGAAAATAAACAGACCTTCTAGTGATGTTTTGTATAGTCTCCACCCCAGCCCCAGTCTACCAATCTGTTTCATTCCCCAAGGGGCCGCAGGGCCGTGGGTCTCCTGGCATGTGACCATGTTCCCTTACACATCTGCTACAGATGAACTCTGTCATTTGTGTCCTGTTACAGTGTACTGACAGGATTCTGCAGGTTTTGTTCAGTTTAGTTCTGTTATTTGGTGTTTTTGGGGATTTTCTTTTATCTGTTCTTTAATTTGTTGTTAAAGAAAAAAGAGAACAAAAAACTTTTTTGGCTGAAGCTATCAGCTCATTTTTGGTTGCTTTCGAATGCCAAGGCCAGCAGGATCCAGGAATTCATCTACTGGTGCCAGCAAGAAAGCACTGACCCAAACAAGGGAGCCAGAACTTGGACTGCAGTCCTTGCCAGGGATCAGCAAGAGGCCAGAGAGCCCATGCTGCTGAGTCATCACCGCTCCAGCTGCTACAAGCCTTTTCTGGGGACGCGGCTGTTGCTAAGATTCCTGGGAGCTGACTGATTGCTCCTTCTATAGTCATGTAACACACTCATACACGTCAAAGGAGCAAGGAACAGCAGCTGGGGCCAGCTCAGAGCGAGAACACAGCCTGGTGGCCATGAGCAGCCAGGCTCGGTGGCTGTGGGGAACTTCAGCATGTGGAGCAGGCCTAGAGCTACCTCACTCCCAGAGAGCTCCTCCTGTCTCCCACTCATGGTGCCTTTTCAAAAATCAAACAGTCCAGGTAGTGCTACTGTACAAAGTTTTCTTTGAATTTGCACGTTTCACCATGTTTCCACCCTGATTTGAGAGGTAGGAACATGCTTAAAGTCTATGCAGTCATTCCTTGCAGGGTCAGTGTTGGGTCATTCCCTTTGTACTGTAAATAAATATGTCCAATTCAGCAGGCAAGTAAAGTGAGCACTTTCCAGTTCTGGGGCTCAGAACTGAAATAGATGACATTTCTTATTAAGCCTTGTCAGGTTTCAGAGTATTCTGCAGTTCAGCCCATTGCACAGGAAGGGAATGCCTCTTTGTGTGCATCCTGCGTTTTCCTCCTCCCAATTTCATATTTTTAATCTTTTTATTTTCCTGCCTTTCACCTGCCTGAGGTACTTGCCTACCTCAGATGCTGCAGTTACCCTTGTTTCCTGCTTCACATTTGACACTCGACAAACTAGATGTACTAAGGTTTTCAAATCTCTCCACTCGTGTCTAGGTTGTTAGAGACTAAGGGTATGGGACCTGTCTTCTCCCTCTGACATTAGACACATCACTGATTTCAAAGGAATAGCTAATCACACTAACATTTAATAATAAAACTAATGATTCCAGAGCCCATTTTTCCTGCTTCTCTTTATTGCATTTTTGTTGAGGTGCCAAACTCAGAATTACAAATTGCCAAATGAAGTTACAGACTGCTTGAGTTTTGCAGTCACTTTTCCAGTAGCACCTCAGAGTCCTATCTGTGGTGCAAGATCCCTGTATACCGTAATACTGAAAAAAGGCTCTCTGCCCCAAAGTGTTCACTCTCTAAAAATTAAAAGAAGAGATGAGCAATGAGCAGAGAGAGACAGGGGAGGCCCAGCAGGCAGTTAATTGTTTTTGGCCAGCGTGGTGGGAGGCGGTTTTCACAAACAAGCAAACCAACTGAATTTTAGGGCAGATTCAGGTCAGGAAGGAGGAGATCCTCAGTTTTCAACTCAATCACTCCTCTTTACAGGAGAAAATAGGCACCTGTGGCTATTTCCAAGCAGGAGCTTTAACTATTGCATAAGGTCAGTAGCACATTTAAATTCACTTCTGGCCAAATCAACACAGAAATAGTCTCTAGCAGATGAAATCTGTTTATGTATACAAATGTAGGTGTAGACAAATGCAGACATGGGTAAACTTATCTGTTTAGTGTTTTGAGAAAGCTGGTAAGAAATCGTATACATACCAATATAGAAACAAGTAAAGTCTAAATTGCTCAAAGTGCATATGGGCAATCTCCATCACACCAAATGTAGGAAAAACCTGATGGACACAGCAAAAGTGCTAGGAAAACAAGTGTCTGGGGATTGGAAGATGCCATTCTGTACTGACTGTAAAGGGACAATTTAAACTGTAGAAAACAGAGGGGAAAAAAAGCACTACACACACAAAGTTTCTAATTACTTGCATATACAAGTACAAATACAACTTGGAAGTTGTATTTGGCTTGTACTAAGGCACTATGATGCTTTGACAGTGTGCCTGCATGGGTGGTGAAAGACATGTATGTTGAGGTTCATCCCTCCACTCCATGTAGTTACAGTCATGCTCTGCTTAAAAAAAAATCTGCTGTTCCAATATCTGAATGATGTGCCTTCTATTAACCATGAGTGGTTTTATGCCCCTAGAGTGACTTGCACTTCATAAGACAGGGAGCTCTGTTGGGTGTTGCTTGCAGAAACTCACCATCAACACAATGAATAAAGTATACCCTGGACTAAAGATGCCACACAACATCCCCCATCCCCCAGTTTAGTGCATTTTGGTATCATGAGACCCCTTAGATCTGTTGTAAAGCATCAGTCATGACATGTCTCCTATGGCTGGGATGGATGGTAAAGGATGCCGGAGTGCAGCTTAGACTGCAGATGTCTGAAGTCTTAACACTGGCATTGAAGAAGTAAAGCTCTGCTCCATTCTGAGCCATACTGTTTGTGGTTCAGCCAATCCTGCCAAAACCATCTCTGGAGCAATCAGATCTTCTATGCTACTAATTGGTGTCAAACCTCCCATATTCAAACAAGATAGTAGAGTGATCCATGAAGAGTTGCTCCTGTGCTCCTCTTTGGCAGTGTTTTCTAATGTCACACTCAAGAGCATTTGACTTGATGGTAGCAGGGATCCATGCGGCATTGCACCCCAAATCACAAGCCTTTTATGGCATGTAAGTTTTAGCCTTTCTGATATTTTGATCCTGCAGCTTTAAAATTAAGTTTTCTCCAGTGCCCTGCAGTAATATACTCTTCTCAAGGTCATGCCACAACTCTTGATGTACCAATACTAAATAACTCCTATATCTACAGATATTGGGCAATCTCTTAGCCACTGGGAGATTATATTAATGTCAGTGTAAGGGGTCTGTCATGGGGAGAGAGATCTCCGCTCCCATGTGCATGCTTTTGAAGGCCCACAAACCTTTAGTCCAAAGGACTCAATAGGATTGTAATAGGACTGTAATTCATAGAAGCATCATGGCACTGCTCTACTGTCAGTGTCATAAAGGTTTTAAAAAGGGTAGTTAATCATTAATTGGTTCATGATACTAGAACACAGTATCAAATTAAAATTAAAACATAAAATTCTAAATAAAACTCACATATCGAACCAGCATTTTACAGCACAAATATTTAATTTAACGGTAGCTCACTGGCTGCTACATTCCCGTGTCCAGCTTTCTTCTGACACAGAGCAAGCCTGACAGTGCTGTAGCATTAGACAAAATACTTTTCCACATTTTCTTTGCATAACTATTAGCAGGTTTTATTTCATCAATGGTAGGACCATCTGTTTCTATTTTTATTCTACTGTATTACAATCCACCTAAAACTTCTTTTCCTCTACTATCAAGTAGTTCACTTGCAAAACCAGGGTAAATCCCCATTCCTTAGGAAGGATTCAATTGCAAGATGCTTTGGTGAATTTTAATGTTAGCAAGACCTAGTTTTACAGTCCATATTGCACTACAATTAGAGAGAAATTTGAAACTAAACCTTAACTATTGTTCTGAAAAAAATGAGCAAAAGAGGTTTCTGAAGGCGTTGCAACTCACAGGGTTCAGTAATACACAAAAGGACTCCAAGTTAGGAATGTATTAACCTGGAATGCCTTGTAGTGGAGCATGAGATACTGGTTCATCACAGTGTCACTGCTGAGCAGAGTACTTAATCACTTGCTCAGCATTAATACGGGTATGGAGAGGTTAAAGAGAATTAATAGAGGGCAGGAAAGCACCCAGCTTAAAAAGGGTAAAAGCGGACTTTGACATTGTTAGCAAGTCAGCTAGCTTCAATATCTGGAAGAACACCTGAATAAATTATCAAATAATCAATTCATGAGCACCTAAAGGATATCAAGGTAATCTAGGACAACTTGGCTTCATTTGTTAAGAACAAATAATGTCAAAGCAGTCTAAATCCCTTTTTGACAGTGTAACTGCCTAACGCTGAATGGCAAAATAATAGGTATTTATGTCTAGATTTCTGTAAGGATTTCAATGTCTCATCTAACCTTCTTCTAAGCATATGGCAGAAATGTGAGGTAAATTTAGTCATCGTGAAATAGGAGCACAATTTGTGAAGATACATTTTGAAGGAAGAGTTCTCAGTAAGTTGTTGCTGTCAAAAAGGTGGCTAGCATTTTAAAAGGAGCCTCCATACAGGTCTGTGCTGGTTCTAGTCAAAGACCAGAATTTGTAAGTTTCTGATCAATGAAGAAATGGCCAAAACCTGATTCAGTAAAGGCAAGTGGTGTCTGTTTCTTTGTGTCAGCATAGATAAGAAAGAGCTCTGTGAGCACTTGTTAAAATATACTGCCTTAGAATAAGAGTGATCTCTGAGAGCCCTTATGGTCCTACATGTCTTTACTTTCTATTTACTTGACTATTTGACTGAAATAGAATTTTTCTGTTTAATATTTTTATTAAATTTCAGTTCTGCAAGCTGATTTCAATAGCTCTGTATTGCTTTTCATAAAACCTCAGAGTATGGGCACATGAATGGGTTAAGCTGAGGTTGTTGATTTCTCTCAAATTGATATAGCCCTTCTGCTGGTTTGACCAGAGGGTAGCTTATGCTTTTGTAGGCATGTGGGCCAGCATGGAGCCTGCACAGGTTTTCAAACTCCTGAGTTGCCTGCTTCTCTGCAGCTGCTATGGAGAGTTTTATGCCTCAAGCTTTACCTTTCCAACTCTGTGTCTCTAGCCCGAGAAAATGTTTAATAAATCGTATTTAATAAATTGTGAACTGATTTTGGTATGAAAATATAACTGGAAGAATTGATTTTTAATCTTATCTTTGTGTGTAGGACAAGCATAAGACAAGAGCTTCAGCAGCTGATGGGAAGATAGGTCAAGAAAGTTTTCAGGGGTAAAGGGGTCAAGTACACATGAACCAGCAGCTATCAAGTTTTCTGCTGCAGCCAGTCTTAGGGATGAAAGACTGATTCTTCCCTTGATGTGTGTCCCAGATTCTTGTTGGCAAAACCTGTAGCCACACAGATATTTTGGGTCTCATGTGTCCCACTGAGTGTGGAGACTAAACTGGAATATGTGTACTGGAGCTTGTGACAGCAACGGCAGTAGCAGCTGAAAAAAACCCAGCCCATATCAAATCCCAGAATCAGAATGATGCAAAGATTAATTCATTTCAATGGGCTGCGTGGTCTCTGATTTGGGGTTATTTCAAATCAGCAGTCACACCTGTCGTAATCATATTCTGAAAAACACAAAAGGAGCAAAGGAAACCCTGCATGTACACACAGACACCACTCTTTCATGTTACGCACTCATCGGGTATTCAGAGAGGAGAGTTATACGAGTTCATGCAAATAGTCTCACCTGGACACAAGTAAAAAACTGTTGACACCCTTAGCACTGCCATCCTCTCAGTGTTACTTTCAAATGTTTGATGCATTTCCATATAGCAATTTTATTATTTTCCATCCTTGATAACTTCCCTGTGACTCCACAGCTGCAGCTCTCCCCATGTCATCCTCCCACTGAATAAGGACATAAGTCCTGGCTGTGGAAAAGCCTTAAGTCAGAGGCTTTGCAGTTCTGCCACCTACTTCCCCACCCAAATTGTGCCCAAGTTGTGGGTATGCAGGGCCTGCCCTATGATAAGAGTCATTATTCACTTACTCTGAAAAGATTGAGAAGAAATTACTTTGTAAAATTTCTTTCTCACTGTGTGACCTTACTGATGAACATGATTGCCTATTCTGGTAAGCCAGTATATATAGGGAGTGACCTGGGTATTGCTCTGCTTTTTGCCTCCATCCCATTCATGGCAGTTGGATTGTGATGGTGTTTAGGATAGGCTATGTTTAATCAAGCTAGAGAGAAGTTGTGCAGTGAAGTCGAAGGAGAGAGAGGGGATCAGTCTGTTCTCTGACAGGGTTGTGTTCTCCTGAGTTCAGTACCCTTCTATTCTAAATCGTTGTTCAACTTAGTGAACCAGTGGCATGAGGACACCCAGCTCCCACCCCTCTCTCCACGTCCTTTCACAGTAACTGTTCCACAAGTGACCAGCTGAAGAACAAGTAATTTTGTGCTGGGTGTATCGCAAACCACAGATCTTCAGCAGGTGTTTCTGGGTCAGTCATGTAAGGGACGAGCCAGGGCTGAGTAGGAGCATATTTTTAAGGTCTCTCTTGAATTAAAGAACACCAAGAGCAGAATTTCTCCTGCATACTAAATAAGATAATTGACCTTACTGTTAAGCTTTTTTTGGTGTGTTTATTTAAATCTGCATCGTGTCTGATTCAAACCACCAAATACTGATAGGTGTTTTTTCTTAAAAACAATACAGACAAGTACAGTCAGAACTCTCCTCTATATCCACTTAGAGATTGTAAATAAACTGCCTTAAATAAACAGATTAAGCATCCCAGTCTGTCATAGAGGGATGTGTTTTATGACTCCCATATTATTTCTGTAACTTGCTTCAGAACCCTTTCCAGCTGATCAATATCCTTTCTTCAGATGTGTGTCTTTGGTTTCCTCGCATCATCTTGAAATATTTTTCCAGGTCCCTGTGGTCCTGGAGACACTCCCATTTTGGAAGTTCTTGTGCTAGTTATATGGCTTTGCACTTGACTGTAGGCAAATGTGTTGTTTGGATAAACCTACCTTACAAAGATCTTCAGGTGGATCTTTATAACTACCATGTCCCATCATTATTTATTTCTTAGCCAATTCTTCTGTCACACAAATGGATTTTCTGTTTTTCTTTTAGTTAATTAATAAAGATATTGAGTAGTTTTGCACTCAAAACAGATTTCTTAGGTGCTTGGTAAAATAATTCACATATAATGACAATCTCTATTTACAATTACTTTTTTTATGAGTTGAGTGGGAATTGAATTTTTTTAGTAAGGGCAACATTGATTTATGTAGTGATACTTTTTTATCAAATGCCAAGAAAGACAAAGTCCGCTGACTTACAGTAACCTAAATCAGTACCATTTACTTGATCACCCAAATTTGTAAATGCATCAAAAACAATGCTGATGGTTTTAGTGGGACAAGATTTTCCATATTGTCCCTTTGTTTGGTATCAGTCGTGTTACTCTCTTTTTATACTTCACCAATTGTTTCCCAGTTTCACAGAACTAATGCCAGGCTAAGCAGTTCAGAACCCAACAACAATGTTATTTAGTTTTGTAAATATTTGCAAACATCAGATTATATTCTCCAGTGCACTAGAACTGTCTCAGTGTTCTGAAGCTTATTGAACAGAAATCAAAATGAAAGATTCAGGGTGGCATACACGTTTCCTAACGCTAGCTTTCGAAACCTTAGGACCCTGTGTAAATGAGCTACTTAGGTGTCTTCCATAGTCTACTAAGAGGGCAGTTTGCCTCTTTGTAAGGTATATTTCTGAGTAGGTGAGATGAAATGCCAGAGGATGAAATATCCTTTGGTGTGCTGTTTTGTTTCTTTGTGAAATGGGTGAGGTGAGCAGTTAATTCATCTTTTGGGTAGCTGGTCAGTTCAGATGCTTGCCAGCCTCACAAAGTTCCTCGTTCCTCCTTTTAATAGTCTTGTTCCCAGACATGCATAATAATTTTTATTCATCTGACCAGAATACATGGGCTCTAAATACTTCCTTAGCTACATTTGGCTTCTCATTTTTATCCCAAAAACTAGTACAGATTCACCGATATTTCTTAATTACATACCTCTGTTGAGATATTTTGGTGTCGAGACAAGGCAACTGATTACTTAGGGACAGTACCTGCAGTCTTTGACTGAAGA